>NC_137908.1:3617870-3627870 GCF_963457725.1 Sprattus sprattus | reverse complement strand
AGAGCTCCCATCCTTGCATATTAACACTGGAGTGAGTATGTGTATCCTCTCCTGAGAGCCATATAAAAAGAGCTGCGTTAAACATGCCTACTCTACAGCCTTAGCTTCACTGTAAGCTTGACTGGGTAAACCCACCTAAACTGAGTGCTTTTATACTCGGTTTTCATGCAGTACCACACATTACCAATGGGTGGCACACTACTGCTGAATAACATCAGACCCTACAAATCGAGCTGCTCTGGGAGACAGCTGCATTGACTCTGTTGCCATGTCGACTGGTTATATGCACCTTTGGGCTTGTCATTAGGTCACTATTAATATCATAAACACAGATGGTCAGCCTAGGTCTAAGGTGTATTTGTCTTATCTTGGGGGTTGTAGTTTTTAAAAGAGTGCTGCTTGTTTTTCGCCTCATGAATGTGTGCTACATCACATTGGGTTTGGCAGGCGTTCTCAGTAATTCTGCACCAGCTTGCCATGTTGGCTGGGCCCTACATGTTCCGTGCCCTCAGATACAGAACCCTGTAGAGGTTAAAGGTCAGCGTTGTGACTCACAGCTGGTTGAGCATGCGTTTCATCTCGTCTGACAGAACCCTGTAGAGGTTAAAGGTCAGCGTTGTGACTCACAGCTGGTTAAGCATGCGTTTCATCTCGTCTGACAGAACCCTGTAGAGGTTAAAGGTCAGCGTTGTGACTCACAGCTGGTTGAGCATGCGTTTCATCTCGTCTGTGATGTTGACGGAGGCGGGCACCTCCTCCTCTGATGTGCTGGGGTCAGCGTCCATCTCCGAGCTGTCCTCATCCGACGTCACCTTACGCTCCTTTCTCCTGCACGCTACTGCCCCCTGGAGTGTACACACACAGACACAGACACAGACACAGACACAGACACAGACACAGACACAGACACAGACACAGACACAGACACATTATTATTGTGTTTTGACTGTTGACTGTTGCTACAACATTATTATGATCTGACTGTTGACTGTAACATCATTATGATTTGACTCTTGACTGTAACATTATTATGATCTGATTGTTGACTGTAACATTATTATGATCTGGTGGTTTACTGTAACATTATTGTGATCTGGCTGTCGACTGACACATTATTATGATCTGAATGTTGCCTGTCACATTATTATGATCTGATTGTTGACTAACATTATTATGATCTGATTGTTGCCTGTCACATTATTATGATCTGATTTTTGACTAACATTATTATGATCTGACTGTTGACTGACACATTATTATGATCTGACTGTTGACTGTAACATTATTATGATCTGACTGTTGACTGTAACATTATTATGATCTGACTGTAGGTGTCACATTATTATGATCTGACTGTTGACTGTAACATTATTATGATCTGACTGTTGACTGTAACATTATTATGATCTGACTGTTGACTGTAACATTATTATGATCTGGTGGTTGACTGTAACATTATTATGATCTGGCTCTAGCTGTAATGTTATTATGATCTGGCTGTTGACTGTAACATTATTATGATCTGACTGTTGACTGTAACATTATTATGATCTGACTGTTGACTGTTACATCATTATGATCTGACTGTTGACTGGAACATTATTATGATGATGATTATTATGGCTCTTGCGGTAATGTTATTATGATCTGGTGGTTGACTGTAGGTGTCACATTATTATGATCTGACTGTCAACTGTCACATTATTATGATCTCCAGGCACTGGATCTAGTTTTCTTGTCCAGTCATTGACACTGCTGTGGCAGGCTCTACGGACTGTGGCGGGGACATTCTTATTATTCTGGTTTACTGTGCAGTCATAGCCTGCTGTCCTGATGGGCTGCTGCTGCTGGAGCTGCTGCTGCTGCTCTGGATGCAGGCGGCAGGATTGTGGCCTGCCTGTGATGAGCTGCAGCTGGGAGCTGGGAGCTAGGCGCTGGGAGCTGGGCCTGAGCCAGCTCCATCACTGCAGTGTGATAACCTTGTGTGCAAGCTGAGCAGCTGAGCAAAGTCACCGAATCAGCACTTCTATGTGGTAGGTGTGTGTGTGTGTGTGTGTGTGTGTGTGTGTGTGTGTGTGTGTGTGTGTGTGTGTGTGTGTGTGTGTGTGTGTGTGTGTGTGTGTGTGTGTGTGTGTGTGTGTGTGTGTGTGTGTGAGAGAAAGAGAAAGAGAGAGAAAACTTCATGTGTGTGTGTGTGTGTGTGTGACAAAGAGACAGACAGACAGAGAGAGACAGAGAGAAAGAGAAACAGAGACACAGAGAAGCAGAGAGAGACGACAGAGAGAAACAGAGAGGCACAGAAAAACAGAGAGAGACACAGATAAACATAAAGAGAGACACAGAGAGACGGACAGAGACACAAAAGACAGACAGAGAAACAGAGAGAGACAGACACAGATAAACAGATAGACAGAGAGAGACAGAGACAAAGAAACAGAGAGACAGACAGAGACAAAGAGAGACAGACACAGAGAAACAGAGAGAGACAGACAGAGACACAGAGAAACTGAGTGAGACAGACAGAGACACAGATAAACGGAGGGAGACAGGCACACAGAGAGACAGACACAGAGAAACAGAGACAGACAGACAGAGAAACAGAGAGGGACATTAAGAGAAACAGACAGAGAGAGAGAGACAGACAGAGAGACGGACAGAGAAACAGACACAGAGAGAGACAGACAGAGAGACGGACAGAGAGAGAGACAGACAGAGAGACGGACAGAGAAACAGACACAGAGAGAGACAGACAGAGAGACAGACAGAGAAACAGAGAGAGACGGACACAGAGAGATACAGACAGAGAGACGGACAGAGAAACAGAGAGAGACGGACACAGAGAGAGACAGACAGAGAGACGGACAGAGAAACAGAGAGAGACAGACACAGAGAAAGAGACACATGAGGAGTGAGCTGCACCCACCCTTTCAGGCAGCGCTCTGGAGGGGCTGACATTGAACATGAGGGACATGTCCTCAGAGTTCCTCTGCTGGGCCACGTCGCACATCTTGGCCGTGATGTCGATGCGTCGGCAGATGTCCATGTCCACCTTCATGGCTTTCTCCTGGATCTTTGAGTCCAGGTCCGACATTTGCTGCACGGAAAGGGGAGAGTGTGCTTCAGTTAGCGAAGAGTTAGCTCACTTAGCCACGGTGAGCTTAGCAAAGAGTTAGCTCACTTAGCCACGGTGAGCTTAGCAAAGAGTTAGCTCACTTAGCCACGGTCAGCTTAGCAGCTAGCTAAGGAATGAGCCTCTATTTACCAACAAACATGGGGTTTATTGGAGGAAAGACACATGGTTTAAGACAAATGTGTTGTATTATACGTAATTTATCAAAAAAAAGACATACTCCTCAATAGAAAAAAGAAAATATATACTCCCTTTCAAAATAAAAGACATATAAAAAAAAGAATTAAAAATGTAATAGTAAAATAGTTTGTAGAGTGTGTAAAGAAAGCGTTGAATAATGGTATTGATATTAGGATATAGTCACCAGGCTGGTGGGCAGGGGTGCCCTTCAAGAACACCATGCATGAGGTCAGTAAGGTTCAAACATTTCAGTCAGACTAGTTACACAACCACGTATGTCTAGAGAACATATCAACACAAGCTTACATTCAGTCAGGCTAGTTACACAACCACGTACGTCTAGAGAACATATCTCATCACAAGCTCACAGTCTGTCAATCATTACACCGCCGGCCTCTGTGAGACCTTCATGAAAGCACTTCTCCATTCCATGCCAAACATCCAAGTGGGACCAGTAAAGATGGTGGCCCAAAAGGCCCAAAATGCAAAGCTGGCACTGGAGAGGATCTCTGCCTGATCAGGGCCAGATCTGGTTCAGTGCAAGCTGCCATCTCATCAAATCCTAGAGGATGTGTGTGTGTGTGTGTAGAGGATGTGTACTTGTTCATGTCCATGTACCAACTACACTACCCATGTTCACACCGTGCGGAGGGACACTGTCTTAGTCATTTCTCAGTGCATTTCCACAAAAGCGTTGCGTGCAGCCGCCATGGTGAGCCACGGCGAGCCACTGCGAATAATAGCGAAAGAGCTCAAAATGTTTAGCGACAAAAGCCGTACAACGGCAATTTCAGGAAATGCACGTCTGGTTGGGTAGCACGTCGGCCACAGGGGCAAACAGGCAAACCCCCCATCCCCCCCCCCCCCCCTCCTACCCTACCCCACACCGTGCGGGGCACCACTGGATTAGTAACAGGTGTCTGGCGGTCACACCCTGGTCGGCACGGGTTAGGTGTTAGCCATGGGGGCAGGACAGGCGGGGGGAGCACCTTACTTTAAGGTCCAGGAGCTTCCAGTGAGAGGCAGCAGGTTTGGGCTGCGTACCCAGGAGACAGGTGCCCTTCATAGGGAGCAAGATGACAAAGCACAGGTGGTGTGAGCGCTAGGAGGGCTAACATACAGGCCTCACGATCACAGAGATTACACCTGGGAGTACACCTGAGAATACACCTGAGAGTACCTGAGTACACCTGATGAGTAAACCTGAGATTACACCTGAGATTACACCTGGGAGTACACCTGGGAGTACACCTGGGAGTACACCTGGGAGTACACCTGGGAGTACACCTGATGAGTACACCTGATGACACTTTAGATTACACCTGAGTACACACCTGGGAGTACACCTGATGACACTTTAGATTACACCTGGGAATACAACTCGGAGTTCACCTGCCGGCCTGTCAAGAGCTTTGATCAGAGAGACCTGTACCACATAGTGTACCATAGAGAGGTAGTTACTGATATGATATCAGTTGGAGCAAAAACGTGACAGTGACTGTTTGTGTTTCTGTTTGTGTGTACATATGTGTGTGTGTGTGTGTGTGTTTGTATTTGTGTGTGCGTGCGTGCGTGTGTGTGTGTGTGTGTGTGTGTGCGTGTGTGTGCGTGCGTGTGCGTGCGTGTTCATGCGTGTTTGTGCGTGTGTGTTTGTGCGTGTGTGATTGTGCGTGTGTGTTTGTGCGTGTGTGTTTGTGTGTTTGCGTGCGTGCGTGCGTGCACAAATAATGAGTGTGTGTGTGTGTGTGATGTGGTGCAGGATGCTAGGAAGTCTATCTGACACCTTAAAATGGTCTCATTTCTGTGTGAGTGTGCGCTGGTGTAACAGAGAAAATTCGCTGGAATAAACATGGTCTGGTTTTGCTGAGGTTGTCTTTATATTTATGTACGTGCCTGAGAGTGTGTGTGTGTGTGTGTGTGTGTGTGTGTGTGTGTGTGTGTGTGTGTGTGTGTGGGTGTGTGTGTGTGTGTGAGAGCACATGACTACAGTGTGTGTGACAGGGAGGAAAATGAATCAGGAACGTAAACACTGTTTGGATGGTTTATTCATTCCTCATAAAGTGGCTGGCAGTGATCGATTACAGGTCTGTGGCTGCAGCAGGAGAGGAGAGGTGAAGAGAAGAGAAGATGAGAGGAGGAAAAAAGAGATGGAAAGAGGAGGAGAGGAGAGGAGAGGAGAGGAGGAAAAAAGAGATGGAAAGAGGAGGAGAGGAGAGGAGACAACGGGAGGGGAGAGGAGAGGAGAGGAGAGCAAAGAAAAGGAGGGGAGAGGAGAGGAGAGGAGAGGAGAGGAGAGGAGAGGAGAGGAGAGCAAAGAAAAGGAGGGGAGAGGAGAGGAGAGGAGAGGAGAGGAGAGGAGGGGAGAGGAGAGGAGAGGAGAGGAGAGCAAAGAAAAGGAGGAGAGGAGGGGAGAGGAGAGCAAAGAAAAGGAGGGGAGAGGAGGGGAGAGGAGGGGAGAGGAGAGGAGAGGAGAGGAGAGCAAAGAAAAGGAGGGGAGAGGAGAGGAGAGGAGAGGAGAGGAGAGGAGAGGAGAGGAGAGCAAAGAAAAGGAGGGGAGAGGAGAGGAGAGGAGAGGAGAGGAGAGGAGGGGAGAGGAGAGGAGAGGAGAGGAGAGCAAAGAAAAGGAGGAGAGGAGGGGAGAGGAGAGCAAAGAAAAGGAGGGGAGAGGAGGGGAGAGGAGGGGAGAGGAGAGGAGAGGAGAGCAAAGAAAAGGAGGGGAGAGGAGAGGAGAGGAGAGGAGAGGAGAGCAAAGAAAAGGAGGGGAGAGGAGGGGATTCTATACGAGAGGGAAGAATGGGAGAGGCGAGGAGAAGAGAGGAGTGGAGTGGAGGGGATTTGACGGAGATAAACAGCCTGCACAAGCTCACGTTTGTTCTCAGGCTGCTGCTCTGAAATACACTCAGTGACATCTGCTGCACGCCATCTATGAGCAGAGATGCGAGAGAAACACCCAAATATGGCCGACAGGCAGGGGCCTTTCACACAGCATCACCAGAGTCGGACGCCAGACTGGGGGTCACTGGGTTCAGTCTGGGGTCCAGCAGGTGCAGAACAAACTCAGAGCTTAGAGTTACCCAGATGCAGCTCACGGATCACGTGTCATGGGTCATGTGACATAGCTCATGTGTTATAGGTCACGTGTCAAAGGTCATGTGTCGTAGGTCATGTGTCATAGGTCACGTGTCGTAGGTCATGTGTCACGTGTCATAGGTCACGTGTCATAGGTCACGTGTCATAGGTCACGTGTCGTAGGTCACGTGTCGTAGGTCACGTGTCGTAGGTCACGTGTCAGGGTCAACACGTGAAGGGAGAGAATATAACACAGGTGTCAAGTGCATCCGCTCAGGGAGACACAACCTAAAGCTGAGCACTGGTGCGGGGCAGAGGAGGGGAATACCAAGACAGATGAGTCAGGGTTATAAATAATCATCTTCCACCCTCTGTGCTCTTCCACCTCCTATTATGAGAGTGTGCTCCTCCTCCTCATCCTCCACCTCCTATTCAGAGAGTGTGCTCCTCCTCCTCATCCTCCTCCTCCTATTCAGAGAGTGTGCTCCTCCTCCTCATCCTCCTCCTCCTATTCAGAGAGTGTGCTCCTCCTCCTCATCCTCCTCCTCCTATTCAGAGAGTGTGCTCTATGATATGATCCTCCACCTCCTATTCAGAGACTGTGCTTTATCCTTCTCCACCTCCTATTCAGAGAGTGTGCTTTATCCTTCTCCACCTCCTATTCAGAGAGTGTGCTTCTCCTCCTCATCCTCCTCCTCCTATTCAGAGAGTGTGCTCTATCCTTCTCCACCTCCTATTCAGAGAGTGTGCTTTATCCTTCTCCACCTCCTATTCAGAGAGTGTGCTCTCCCCTACTCCACCTCCTATTCAGAGAGTGTGCTCTATCCTTCTCCACCTCCTATTCAGAGAGTGTGCTCTATCCTTCTCCACCTCCTATTCAGAGAGTGTGCTCTCCCCTACTCCACCTCCTATTCAGAGAGTGTGCTCTATCCTACTCCACCTCCTATTCAGAGAGTGTGCTCTATCCTCCTCCTCCTCCTATTCTGAGAGTGTGCTCTATCCTACTCCACCTCCTATTCAGACAGTGTGCTCTATCCTCCTCCACCTCTTATTCAGAGACTGTGCTCTATGATATGATCCTCCACCTCCTTCTCTTCAGAGACTGTGCTCTTTGATCCTCCACCTCCTATTCAGAGACTGTGCTCTATGATATGAACCTCCACCTCCTCCTCTTCAGAGACTGTGCTCTTTGATCCTCCACCTCCTATTCAGAGACTGTGCTCTTTGATCCTCCACCTCCTATTCAGAGTGTGCTCTTTGATCCTCCACCTCCTATCCTGCTCCACCTCGCAGAGTCTTGCCCTGGGCATCTGCAACACCACCCTCTAAAGCCCAAAATCAAATATTCTGTTAAAAAGGAAGAAATGTAGAACTAATAAGAGGTTTTATTTTATATTTTATATTCTCATGTGTTTCAGGCTTAGAGCAATTGAGCAAATTCCTTGTTCTAGCATAAGTAACCCTTTCAGTCAGTTAAAGAGTTTCTTGTGCGTGAACCCCATGTACACGTTTGCTTCAGAATGAACCGGCTGAAGTTAATGGAGATACTTACGTCACTGACGAGGCTTTTAAAGACCACTAGCTCAGCCTTCAGTCTGTCCACCTTCTCATTCAGCTCGTCCTGGATCACCTCAGAGTCCTGCGCAGTCTGGACACACACACACACACACACACACACACACACACACACATTACTAAAAAGAAATACACACACATAGACCTTGAGACCTACAGACTAAACCCTAAATATAGATAAGATAGTCTTAAGATACATTTTAAAAAGGCACAATCCTAAAGATATCTACCGACACAGATACATTTTAAAAGGCACCTAGGCATCTAAAGATATCTACCTACACAGACACACTGTCTTCTGACTGACACTGACAAACACACCAGTAGAAAGAGATGCAATGTTAATACACTGCGACAAACACAGATCTAGAGATACAGCCATACACAGGAACACACACACACACACACAACACACACACACACTATAGACAAATGCCTTGTATACACAGCCCTATCTGCACACAAATGTATAAACACAGACACACAGGAACGACCGTCACGGAAACACGAGGCCACAAACACTCCCTTAGCAACAGTGACAACATAAACACAGAAAGACGGGGATGAACAGCACAGATGGATTCTTTAATGAACTAACCACACATGTCAGCACAGAATGATGTTATTTATCAATGGATGATACCCACTGCGGTCCAAAACCCATCAGCTGGTTCTGCAGAAACTACTTGGAACAGATTCGGCTCCGATATGGCAGAGACCTGGCACGGTTTAGCCAATGATCTGGCAGGTCTACGTCAGAACAAGGCAAGATCAAATCCACATCCACACTATGTGGTTCCTTTACCTGCAAAAATGGCCCACATCCTACAGGCCTTACACTGCAAAAAATGCTTTTCTAACCTAGTGTTACTACTCTTATATTGAGATGAAAAATCTAGTTGGTCTTGTTTCTAGCTAAATTGTACTTACCTAGTGCTCTCTTGGTAAGGTTATTTTTACCTATTTCAAGCAAATATTACTTATTTTAAGAAATCTTAACAAGCCAAATTTGCTTAACGCACTGGCAGCCAAATTTGCTTGTTTTAAGCAAAATCCTGCTTAAATATGTAATTATTTGTCTTAAATCTAGAGGGGCATTTTTTGCAGTGTAGTGCTTTTGATGCATCCTAAAAGTGCCTTTCAGGTGGTCACTACACTTCTATCATTGACTTCATGTCCTGATCAGGCACGTGTCCAGTACTGCTCAAGTTGCCTCTGAGACATCGGTAAAACAATCAACAGAAATGATGAATCAATAACAGATCAATAGATCCTGTGCATATCGAATCAGATTCAAAAATAGACGTACAGGATGTAACCTTTAACCTATAGTCCTAAGTTAACACATCCCTCAATCCAAGGTCAACCCAAACATCGCTCATGTCATATTCTACCATGCCTGATGGTGAAGGTTAAAGAGAATCCATATGCGGTAAGCAGTAAGCGTTTGTGTGTTTTGTGCCAAATGTAATCGTTAAATCCATACGTGCGTTTTTTTGTGCAAAATGTAAGCGTTAAATCCATACGTGTGTTTTGTGTTAAATGTAAGCGTTAAATCCATACGTGGTTTTTGTGCAAAATGTAAGCGATTCTCTTGAACCAACCAACCATGGCCTTCTCTGGGGACTGTGCTTTTCTGCTGACCCCTAATCCACAGCAAACACGGGCGCTGCCATCTATTGATCTCTACCCACAGCACTGTGACACGCTGGCTCCGAGTGCTTACACACACACACACACACACACACACACACACACACACACACACACACACACACACACACACACACACACACACACACACACACACACACACACACACACACACACACACACACACACACACACACACACACAGCACAGTGACACGCTAGCTCCGAGTGCTTACATGCCACCTGGCGCCGGCTCTAGAATGGATGTAACCCTGACCCGATGCAGACCTGTGTGCGATCCAGACGTGTCAGCTTCTATATGCACTCATCTCTCCTATCTGAGGTGACTCATGCACTTGTGTGTGCTCCAAAACACACACACACAAACACACAC
>NC_137908.1:3612870-3615370 GCF_963457725.1 Sprattus sprattus | reverse complement strand
AGTACTCCATCCACACTACCATTTTCGTACCGTTTTCCAAATATAAGTCACTAAATGGTGTTGAATATAAACCTGGTAGGTCTGGAGATAACAGGAGCTGGTTAGTTAGTGGTGCCCAGAGTTGAAACTAAACAGGGTGAGATGGCTTTTAGCCGATATGCTGCCCACTGCTGGAACCAGCTCCCCATGGGGATCAGATCTGCCACAACCTAAACAAAGCTAAAAACTGCCTGGTTTCCCATTGCCTTCAATGAATTAGTTGACTTTTGTATGTGAGTTTGTAAAGCAGAAACACCATAGAAGGGTTTGTTGTTGGTGGTGTCTGGAGCACAAACATTTGTCTGTGTCATACTGATACGTCAAAGTTTCAGAAAGTCCACACTACACCTCGAACCTGGCGTTTCCAAATTCATGCACCTCAGAGAGCTTTTCAGGGGCAGAAAACGCTGTTTTTAGTGTGGACGGAAGCTCTTAACGCACCCGGGGTTAGTGTGGACGGAAGCTCTAAACGCACCCGGGGTTAGTGTGGACGGAAGCTCTAAACGCACCCGGGGTTAGTGTGGACGGGAGCTCTTAACGCACCCGGGGTTAGAGTGGACGGCACCTGAAGCTGACCTTAGCCTTATCGGGCTTGTTCTAGGGTCAGCTGCTATCCCGGTGCAACCTCTGGCCCAGTTCTAGCCCTGGTTCCGTCTATTGTGCAGTTGCCTAAGATAGATATCAAGTCCGGTTCTGGGCTGCTCCACAGTCTCGTGTGCTCTATGGAACCAGCTGCTGAGTTCCCCTCAGTATTCCCCTGAGCACACAGACTCCCAGAGCAGACCACTGTGGCACAAATACTGTATTAGCTATAATGGCCGCCGAAGAGCAAGAGTGGGAGTATAGAGATGAATGGCTCCCTTGTACAGAGTAAGGATGAGAAACCGCATTGTTAAAAACGCTAGGCTAGGTTTCAGTTCCTCAGAGGCCTGGGAAACAGAAGGCAAACAATAAGACTCTTTATACACAAATCACGGTTTAATGAGGACTCCACAATAGTCCTAGCACACAATGGCTAGTCCTTATAAAGTGTAAAAAGGCAGGCATGAGTGTGTCTGAGAGGAATGAGAAGATTCTTTTGAGGCTCACGAGGCTGATCATGCTGGAGGGTTAGGGTCAAAGGTCATGATTATTCAAACACAGCTGATCATGCTGGAGGGTTAGGGTTAAAGGTCATGATTAGTCAAACACAGCTGATCATGCTGGAGGGCAGGTTAAAGGTCATGATTAGTCAAACACAGAGGTTAAAGGTCATGATTAGTCAAACACAGAGGTTAAAGGTCATGATTAGTCAAACACAGAGGTTAAGGGTCATGATTACTCAAACACAGAGGTTAAAGGTCATGATTAGTCAAACACAGAGGTTAAGGGTCATGATTAGTCAAACACAGAGCACTTCAGATATGTTTATGCTTGAAATGACCTGCTGATCATTTAACAGAGAGACAAAACCTCTTGTGACTGAATAATCTACTACACTATTTATCAGATTACAGGCGTCTTTTTAACCTTTCGAGGAGATTGATTAGACAGGCATCTCCTCAAAATTACCGTAAAATGTGTGATTTCTGGTTGATCACTCCCAGTTTCTATGGCAACAAGGGACCACAGCGAGCAACTTATTTACTGGTGAAGCTGGAGAGCACATGCCCATTAAACACCTCCTCAGACACACACACACACGTAGCACAACAAACATACTTAGACTCTCCAGACACTCTTACTACTTATTACTCTACATGTTTCAATTCTGACAGACACCCTTGTCTTGTTAAAGTTGTCAGATTTCTGGCCTGACTCACTGTTAAACCTCACAGGCTGCAGTGTGTGTGTGTGTGTGTGTGTGTGTGTGTGTGTGTGTGTGTGTGTGTGTGTGTGTGTGTGTGTGTGTGTGTGTGTGTGTGTGTGTGTGTGTGTGTGTGTGTGTGTGTACACTGTGACTGAGCCACTGCCGCTGAAACTGCTGCTGCTGCTGCTTTTCTGCCGAAGAGAAGCAGCTTCACACACACACACACACACACACACACACACACACACACACACCACCCACACACAGATAGAACTGCCGCAGAATTCCAGAGGTCACCAGAGTTCATGCCTGCTCCACTAAACCCTACAAACACAGCCAATCACTGCAAAGCCCTGCACTACGCATCACTTCCTGCAAGGACAGCCAGTGATAAAACCCCCTACATGCTGAGAGGACAGAGACCAGCAGACACAGAGAGAGGGACGGGACATGTCCAGGAAGAGCATCCGTGAGGAACTGACTGCTTGGATAATCAGGCAAACATATGGGCTGGGATTTTACACCTGGACATCTGCACACCCCACTAGATTAGCATTCTTCTTGAAGTTTCAATGACACATCCTTGATCTAATCACACTTTCATTCATCATTAAGACTGAGGCAGGCTAAACAGGAACTTGAAACTATACTCCTGGGTACGCTTCACACTCA
>NC_137908.1:3605370-3607870 GCF_963457725.1 Sprattus sprattus | reverse complement strand
TCATTCATTTATGTCTGCATTCCTTTATTCAGTCAGGTCTTTTTGCTATTCTATGCTGGTATGAATGAACAGGCAGGCTCTCCCAGGCCTCTCCCAGATGTGCCACAGCCTTTAGCTGGTTCTCATGAGCCTTTAGCTGGGTCTCATGTGTCTGTCAGTGAGAAGCCTCCCCCTGATGACTGCACTTCCTGGGGAGGTAGACCACACTCATAAATACTGCTCTTCAAATAGAGAGGGCCAATATAGCCCTGAACCTCACAGATATCAATAACCCTCAAGCACAGCACGGAGGGCTCCAGGAGCAGGAGAGTGTGTGTGTGTGTGTGTGTGTGTGTGTGTGTGTGTGTGTGTGTGTGTGTGTGTGTGTGTGTGTGTGTGTGTGTGTGTGTGTGTGTGTGTGTGTGTGTGTGTGTGTGTGTGGCAGGTACACCCTGGCGATCAGCTCAAACCACCAATACCTCTGTGGTGTTTCTGATGTATTTGGTTCTTCATCCCAAAACCACCCTTGTCTCTACAGGGTTATTTTAGTATGAGGAGGTGAAAGTGGACATTTTAACTATGTCCTTAAGCAACAACCCTTACTTTTATGGTTCTGATGTTAACTTACTTTTATGTTTCTGATGTAAATTCATTAAGCAATTCCAACCCACGTGAATAGCTAATCAATTCCCTCCTCGCCTCGCCTCAGCTCACGCCTGCAAGAGGATTAGCTCCCTAAGCTGGAAGGTCAGAGGTGGCCCAATCAGATCTACTCTTCTCAGGACTAACACTCACCTGTCCAGCTGGTCACAGAGTTCACACTCGGAAAAAAACAACTCAATTGAACTGGTTCCTACAGTGTCATTACTAACACACGGTTAGTCTTAAAGTGCTTTACGATGGCCCACACCTGAATCCCTGAGAGCAAGAACAGGGTGACGGGGGCAAGAGCCAGCCTGGTAGGGTGACAGAGAGAGAGGGGTGGGGTACAGAGGGGGAGGTACAGGGAGGTAAGGCTGGAGAATCAAGAGGCAAGCAGATATATGCATACACAGAGACTCAACAGGCAAAAGTCTGTTGCTGCCTCTACTGTCTCGTTGTCTTTGTGACAATGACAATAAAGTACTTTGAACTTTGAACTTTAAAAAACATTTAGCTGATTTACTCAGAGAGAGAGAGAGGCTGGATCTGGAAATGGATCTGGGAGGTGGACGTGTTCCGGAATCAACCGCCATTTGGGTTGTCATGGTAACGACCGGACATAAACTAAACAGAATGGAATGTCACATTCTATTGCTTTTGTGTGCGTATTTAGTGCATGACACCCCGGTAAGACCTTACTGACGACACTTCAAATGCAGTTCCTCTTTGAGTACAAAAACATTAAATTCATCTTTTTTTTCTCAACGCTTAAACCATTATGTGTTGAAAGGGTATAATTTGCCGTTGGTACATGCCTTATGTATAATTAGAGATATGATTTATGGCCTGCGTTGGATTCAAAGGCTTACCACTGAGACAGCACATAGAAACATTTAAGAGTTTGATGAATGGAGGCTCTGATAGGGAATGTGTGTTGTGCTGTGTGGTGTTGTGTTGTGTTGTGTTGTGCAAGGGAGTGTTTCTATCTGTCTGGAGCTAAATGACATGAAGATTCCTGATGGGACATGTTCATTTCGTAAGTCCCTCACAAAAGGCCAGGCTTTGAAGAGGATCATATTGTTCGGTGTTGCATTGTGTTATGTTCTAAGTGCTACGTGAAGCTACATGTTTTATGGTCCCTCACAGAGGCCAAGGATGATGCATGACAGCGTCTCATCTTTCATGGAGACCCAACCCAACATAAAGCCCTGAACTCTCATTCACTACCACACACACACAGACACACACACACAAACACACACACACAAACACACACACACACACACACACACACACACACACACAGAGAGATACACACACACACGCACAGACAAATATACACAAAGACATTCACACACAGACAAATACACACGTAGACACACACACACACAGCATACACAAAGAAACATATACACGCAGACCCACATTAGAGCACACAAACAAACATACAAGCAGACACACACACGGGGCCAAACATACATGCAGACACACACACAGGGCCAAACACACACTCACACACACACACACACACACACAGGAGGTATAGGCATCAGGACACACTGACACACTCATGCGGTCCTCCGCCAGTTGGCTTCTGCTCTGGCGTGGCTGACACACACAAGGTAGCCAGGTGAGGGAACGGACACACACACACACACCTGCACAGACAAATGCAACATACACACAAACACAAAAACATAGTAACAGTCACACCGCCACACACACCTGCACGGACAAACGCAACATATACACAAACACACACAAATATAGAAACATTCACACCACCACAAACGCACACACACATACACATACACCACAAAAACATGAGCGATAGAGAGGGAGAAAGAGGTAACACTGTTGGTGTGTAAGGACACACACA
>NC_137908.1:3590370-3600370 GCF_963457725.1 Sprattus sprattus | reverse complement strand
ATACGGCTCTGATCTGGCTCTGATCTGATCTGATCTGGCTCTGATCTGGCTCTGACCTGGCTCTAACCTGGCTCTGATCTGGCTCTGATCTGGCCCTGAATTGGCTCTGATCTGGCCCTGACTGGCCCTGATCTGGCCCTGATCTGGCCCTGACTGGCCCTGATCTGGCCCTGACCTGGCTCTGATCTGGCTCTGATCTGGCCCTGACCTGGCTCTGACCTGGCTCTGACTTGGCTCTGATCTGACTCTGATCTGGCTCTGATCTGGCTCTGATAGGGAGCCATTGCTACTAATAGCAGCAATCTGATAATGCTCACCTATGCTAGGAGAGCTTCCCGTATACGTCTGTCATCAGGCTTTAGATAAGCCATCACACCACATACAGACTGCTTGCCCCTCGCTTCCATAGTGATTTACAGCAGTTTATGATGAATGGGCCACTATGCCAGGCACACTGCATCAGCTTAGTATTACCTTGTTCAGGCAGTGAGCTGACATTCCCTACGCACAGATTGGCCTATAAATCACGGCCACTGACAAACAGAGGCGCGGTTGGGAGGATATACGCAGGTCTTAATAGTACCTAGTGTATGTGTGTGTGTGTGTGTGTGTGTCTTCCAATGCACTAAACAAACACACAGCTTTGGGGATGTACACGTCCTGATGCTTTTCATCAATGGGCCGAACTGAGGCAGAGTTGCAAGGATGTAAGCAGGTTTTCCTGTTCATCGTAGTTTGCATATCCTACCGACAAATTAAGTAATGAATCAACATCACAGAGAAATAGAGACATGACTAAGAACTGGGCGGTCCGCTGCACCAAACAGGAGCATCTTGGCACTCAGCCTCATAGTCGGTTTCACCGCATCGATCAGGATTGCAGCTGTGAAATACAGGCAGGTCTCAATATTCAGCTTCAATTAAATTCACGTTTGCAGTTACCAGGTGATGGCAAGCCCAATCTGCTACTCTACCACACCCACTGACCCCACATTGACCCCTCCGCTACTACCACACCCCCTGACCCCCAACTGACCCCTCCGCTACTACCACACCCCCTGACCCCCAACTGACCCCTCCGCTACTACCACACCCCCTGACCCCCAACTGACCCCTCCGCTACTACCACACCCACTGACCCCAACTGACCCCTCCGCTACTACCACACCCACTGACCCCCAACTGACCCCTCCGCTACTACCACACCCCCTGACCCCCAACTGACCCCTCCGCTACTCTACCCACCCACTGACCCCCAACTGACCCCTCCGCTACTACCACACCCACTGACCCCCAACTGACCCCTCCGCTACTCTACCCACCCACTGACCCCCAACTGACCCCTCCGCTACTACCACACCCCCTGACCCCCAACTGACCCCTCCGCTACTACCACACCCACTGACCCCCAACTGACCCCTCCGCTACTACCACACCCACTGACCCCCAACTGACCCCTCCGCTACTACCACACCCACTGACCCCCAACTGACCCCTCCACTACTACCACACCCACTGACCCCAACTGCCAAGTCTGGGACACAGAGGAGGAGCTGCAGGCGTGAGGTGTTCCTCCGCCAACCATGGGACAAGGACACTGAGCAGACCACTGTGTGTTCCACCACTAAACCATGGGTCAAGGACACCTTGAGCAGACCTCTGTGTGTTCCTCCACTAAACCATGGGTCAAGGACACCTTGAGCAGACCTCTGTGTGTTCCTCCACTAAACCATGGGTCAAGGACACCTTGAGCAGACCTCTGTGTGTTCCTCCACTAAACCATGGGTCAAGGACACCTTGAGCAGACCACTGTGTGTCCCACCACTAAACCATGGGTCAAGGACACCTTGAGCAGACCACTGTGTGTTCCACCACTAAACCATGGGTCAAGGACACTGACCACACCCCTGTAACTGCATCAGCACTGCAGCATGAGGCGTCCCCTGAAGGAAAACTAGCAAAGTGGAGGAGGAAAAAACACTGAAGAAGAAGCAGTTTGTCCTCCATTACAGGACACACCCATTTACGATGCAGCGTGTCGCTGGCGTTAAGCTAACTAACACACACACACACACACACACACACATTAACGATGCAGTGTGACGCTGGCGTTAAACTAATGGCCTTGGTCTGATAATGGCACAGTGAGAGGACCGGTCTCAGCACCGCTGACGGTAATGAAGTCATCTGTCACCCCAGCAGAGAGAGTGTGTTATCACTGAAGAGGAGTCCATTATGGCACCAGAGATGGACACACACACACACACACACACACACACACACACCAGCGGAGAGAGTGTGTTATCACTGAAGAGGAGTCCATTATGGCACCGCTGTGGCACACACACACACACACACACACACACACACACACACACACACACACACACACACACACACACACACACACACACACACACACACACACACACACACACACACACACACAAACACACACACACACACACACACACACACACACACACACACACACACACACACACACCACAGCGGAGAGAGTGTGTTATCACTGAAGATGAGTCCATAATGGCACCAGAGATAGACACAGCTCCAGGTCACCCTCATATCACTGAAGACTACTGACTAGTATATTATAAAGACAGAAGATGGAGATAGACTGGGTCACCTTGTGACTCAGACTACAGACCCATTGTCATCCCACTCTCATTAGGATGGGCTTGGACTGGCCTCTATCTGCCTTAACAGTGATGCTGTTGTAGGCTTGAGTTACATTTAACTTCCTCATATTCAGCAAACCGTTCAGGAACTAGAATAACTACACCCAGAACTCAGTGGAGGATTGGAGAGAAGTGGAGATCAGTGAAGATTAAAGTTGGGTTGAGTTCCGTGGGTTGAGTTCATGAGGAATCGAACACTTGGTTGAACATCATGGCATCTCTCTCTACAAGTCAAGTGATTTCACCCAACAGCATGAGAAATAGATACAGCTCTACACCAAGGACACCTATATAACAGTGACACAGTGCCGTCACTACGGTTAAGTGAGCGCTCTGACTGCCATACCAACAGGCAGGGATCTTTGACATTGCAGTGAGAGAGTGAGGGTTATTACCCCTGTAGACTGGGGTTCGTTTGAGGGGTTGCTGGGGTGACGGCTCTCTCCATTCCCTACAGTAACGGTGCGAATCCATACAATCGATCTGGGCGACGCGATCTGGGCGACCCCATGCATTTCAACGGGAGCCAGCTCCGTTGTGACGTAGACCAGCGATCTGAGCGACGCGACTGATGAAAATTCGAACATGCTCAAACTTATGCAAATGAGGAGCGATATTTCACCGGCAGCGGCCAGACATTTCAGAGAAAGTACACGCCCACTCAAAGCGATGGAAGCGATGGAATTTGATCGCGTCGCTGGTATGGATTCCCACCGTAAGTATACATATAGGACTAGCATGAAGCCACTGGGGTTACCATGGCAGCAATGGCTCCTTATATTCCTAGACGTTCTTCAACCTTTCTCAGACCCCCCAATGGCCAGCAGTTGATCACAGTTGAGGAATAGTTTCAGTCTAGCTTTGAGACACATCACAGACATCATTCAGAAAATTAAATAATATATAATAATAAATAATATACTGCATGTATCTCACTTCAACCCCCTCTCGTTTCTACACCTCATTTGAAGTGAATAATGACTGTGCATTTTGTTATACTGCACATTGTAAGTGCATCACAGTGTGCCCTGCCTAAACTGAATTGCCCCCCTCGGGGGTAAATAAAGTGCTGCTGCTAAACTTGTGCACTGGTGAACCTCTGTCTGTGCGTGAGCGCGTCAACGCTCCCCGGTGCAGCTGGTGCTGAGGTGGCCATAAACGCTGCCTGTGGCCCTCCCCCCCCCGGCTGTGGCCCTCCCCCCCCGGCTGCCTCACCTCGAACACAGCAGCAGGGGGTCCACTGCGGCAGACGCCTCTGGCCAGGATAAGGCGTCGCTCCGGTGGATGCGTGCCAGATATGGTGCTCATTGTGAGTGTGTTTGTGGGGTTCTGCTGGGGCGCCTGTCAATGTGAGTGAGTTTGTGGGGTTCTGCTCCTGTCATTGTGAGTGTGTTTGTGGGGTTCTGCTCCTGTCATTGTGAGTGTGTTTGTGGGGTTCTGCTGCTGTCATTGTGAGTGAGTTTGTGGGGTTCAGGGCTGCTGCGGCTCCTGTCATTGAGAGTGTGTTTGTGGGGTTCTGCGCCTGTCATTATAAGTGTGTTTGTGGGGTGCTGCTGCGGCGGCTGTCATTGTGAGTGTGTTTGTGGGGTTCTGCGCCTGTCATTGTGAGTGAGTTTGTGGGGTTCTGCTCCTGTCATTGTGAGTGTGTTTGTGGGGTTCAGGGCTGCTGCAGCGCCTCTCATTGTGAGTGTGTTTGTGGGGTTCTGCTCCTGTCATTGTGAGTGAGTTTGTGGGGTTCTGCTGCAGCGCCTGTCATTGTGACTGTGATTGTGGGGTTCTGCTGCGGCGCCTGTTATTGTGAGTGTGTTTGTGGGGTGCTGCTCCTGTCATTGTGAGTGTGTTTGTGGGGTTCTGCTGCAGCGCCTGTCATTGTGACTGTGATTGTGGGGTTCTGCTGCGGCGCCTGTTATTGTGAGTGTGTTTGTGGGGTGCTGCTCCTGTCATTGTGAGTGTGTTTGTGGGGTTCAGGGCCGGGACAGGGCCGGATCTGGCCCAGAGAAAGATGCTCTCTCTCTCTCCGCAGCTGCAATCGCTCCCTGAGGGACGAGGATCAGCCATCCACACAAGAGAAACCCACACTGATAATGAGGCTCCTGCTGCTGCTGGTAGTGTGTGTGTGTGTGTGTGTGTGTGTGTGTGTGTGTGTGTGTGTGTGTGTGTGTGTGTGTGGTGTGTGTGTGTGTGTGTGTGGTGTGTGTGGTGTGTGTGTGTGTGTGTGTGTGTGTGTGTGTGTGTGTGTAAGAGTGTGTGTGTGTGTGTGTGTGTGTGTGTATGGGCATACTGCTACTGTCTATGTGAGTGTGTTTAAAACACTACTACGGTCTTTATATGCAAGTGTGTTTAAAGCAGGGCTAATGCCTATATGAGTGCATTTCAGGCTCTGCTAGTGTGTGTAAGAGTGTGTTTCAGGCTCTCCTGGTGTGTGTAAGAGTGTGTTTCAGGCTCTCCTGGTGTGTGTAAGAGTGTGTTTCAGGCTCTCCTGGTTTGAGTGGCACTCCTTGTGTGTACGAGTGGCATCGAGGCACAGCTGTTTCAGCTGTCTATGAGACAATCATGGTGGTGTGTGTGTGAGAGAGTGTGTGTGCGTTTGAATCAGTGCCTTGTGTGTGTGTGTGAATGTTTGTGTGCATTTAAATGTGTGAGTGTGTCTGCGTTTACATCAGCACTGGTGTGTGTGTGAGAGAGTGTGTGCACGTTTAAATCAGCGCTGTTGTGTGTGTGTGTGTGTGTGTGTGTGTGTGTGTGTGTGTGAGTGTGTGCGTGTTTAAATCAGTGCTGCTCCTGCTCTCTGTGAGGGTGTGTTTATAGGCCTGCGGGTGTGTGTGTGAGATTGTTTATGGAGCATCGAGATTCAATTAGCAGTGAAGAGCATCCTGCAGGAGACAGGAAAAGAGACATGCTACAGAGAGGAGAGCGGAAAGGACCGGACACACACACACGCTACAGAGAGGAGAGCCGAAAGGACCACACACACACACACACACACACACACACACACACACACACAAATTTGCCTGTGATATAGTGACAACTCCTCCTTGGGGATATATTTTACATCCATATATTACATACTCTCCTGCTAACAGTTTTCCAAAAACCTTTCTTGTTCCGACATTTAAACTGGAAAACGAGCAACCACACACAAATACACACACAGAGACATACACACACACACACACATACTTCATTTCCCCTGGAGTGGATGGGCAGTAATTAGCCCTCTCATCTCCAAAACACCAACAGAGAGATGAAACACTTCCACACTCACACACACACACACACACACACACACACACACACACACACACACACACACACACGCTGACAGACACAAACATCTCTGCTTAGACTTCATATCAGTGTGTCTTCATTTCCTCTGGAGTGGATGGGCAGTAATTAGCCCTCATCTCCAAAACACCAACAGAGAGATGAAACACTCCCACACACACACACACACACACACACACACACACACACACACACACACACACACACACACACACACACTCACATTCACACACAATCCAACACTCCTGCTCTGAATTCACAGCGCATTGATCCGCCCACAGAGCTGGCTAAATTCAGCCGGGTTTCAATAATTCATGAAGCAATGATGGGGTGAGGCTGGAAGACACACACACACACACACACACACACACACACACACACACAATGATGGGGTGAGGCTGTGAGGCGGGGAGGGCAGAGGAGGGGAGCAAACCTGCCTTGAGCCTAATACCTGGTACCCCCACAAAAACACCACCCCCTTTACCACACAAGCACACACAAACACACACCTGTACACACACTTCTTCCTACCCTTCCACACCCCACCACCCTCTGAAGGACTCAGCACACACACATATGCAAACACACATATATGCACAAACACACACACACACACAACCAAGCAGTCATTCTCTACCTTACACACACACATGAACACACATTCTTGCTCAGGGAATGAATAGAAATAATAATGTCAAAAGATCAGACAGGCAAATACAAACAAACACACACAGTATAACACACACACCCCAGACAGTGTGACTGCACAAACAGTCACAGTGTCGCTGTAAACATCTCCATCTAACTCACACACACACACACAGGAACACACACACACACACACACACACACACACACACACACACACACACACACACACACACACACACACACACACACACACACACACACAGACAGACAAACACACACACACTGCTGAGTGGGCATTGACTCTCCCCTCCATAAATCTCTCCTTGCTGTAGGGCACCAGAGGCTCGGGGTCAGGAGTCTGGAGATGGACAAAGCTGGACAAACAACAACCTTGGCACATACACACACACACACAACCAAGAAAATTGCAGTCTCACACCACCACCACCACCACCACCACACACTCACAGACAGACATACACACTAACGCTTACACACACACTCACAAACCTAAATAGAAGAGCTTCCCATTCCATCCAAACAAACACAGAAGCACATACTCCTCAAACAAATATAGAAGCATACACTCTTCAAACAAACACAGAAACACACACTTCTCCAGCAGCTGCTCCAAGGCATTGTTTCTCTGCTGGCGGTGTGAGTTACCAGTGCGATTATGGTACGAATACCAAAAAGCAATACCTGATACTGCATCTGTCTAGATACATAACATGTGTGCATTGATTGTGTTTTGGAAACACAAAGAATGCACATGTATGTGATGCCTGCGTGTGCATCACTGTCCCTGCAGAGGAGATGCTGACTGATGCTGCGTAACTATGGTGATGCCATGGAGACAATGGAGATGCCTCTAGTCATCAATGTGTGTTCTTGTTTTTTTTTTTTTACCCCATTCGAACCCTTCTTCATTTCCTGTGTACTGCTCTCATCCCATGTCTGAGCCGTGCGTTATCTGATAGTGACCCTCTACTCCAGCTGACCAATCACAGTTCAGCTATCCAGTTTGGTGGAGACGCCTCAGAGGTTACATCTGTCTAGACCCCGCAGGTTATGGACAAACACAGTAGGAGTTTACATGAATTTTTATTATTTACATTCAGGACACACACGGACTCTCTCTTTCTCTCTTACACATACACACACACAGACATACAAACACACTATATGGACAGGATCGACAAAATAATGCAGGGACTGCAGTAATGTGTGTGTGTGTGTGTGTGTGTGTGTCCTCTTCTTAGCCATGCTCTTTCCTGCTGTCTCAATCCAGCACATAGAGGAGTGACTGGAGTCACGGCAATGAACTAGCCTGCTACTGTGCTACTCATGAACTAGCCTGTTACTGTGCTACTCATAAACTAGCCTGCTTCTGTGCTACTCATGAACTAGCCTGTTACTGTGCTAATCATAAACTAGCCTGCTACTGTGCTACTCATGAACTAGCATGTGCTACTGTGCTACTCATAAACTAGCCTGTGCTACTGCGCTACTCATGAACTAGCCTGTGCTACTCCGCCTCCTGTTGGACATGCTGACTGCTGCAGAGCTCCATCAGCCTACACCGTCTCAATCTCACCGCCCCCTTCACCTGTGTGAGAGAGGGCACTCCAGGGGGCAGAGGGCACCCTCTCAGCGGCGGGTATCATGCCCACATGGGCATCCACTGGCATGATGCGCTCATTGAGACCAGCTGGTTGACTCTGTGACGTGAATATGTCATTCAGACGAAACGCTCCATTCCAATACACTGACAAACACTCACACTGACAAACACTCACACTGACAAACACTCACACTGACAAACACTCACACTGTCAAACACTCACACTGTCAAACACTCACACTGTCAAACACTCACACTGACAAACACTCACACTGACAAACACTCACACTGACAAACACTCACACTGACAAACACTCACACTGACAAACACTCACACTGACAAACACTCACACTGTCAAACACTCACACTGACAAACACTCACACTGGCAAACACTCACACTGACAAACACTCACACTGACAAACACTCACACTGTCAAACACTCACACTGACAAACACTCACACTGGCAAACACTCACACTGACAAACACTCACACTGACAAACACTCACACTGACAAACACTCACACTGTCAAACACTCACACTGACAAACACTCACACTGTCAAACACTCACACTGTCAAACACTCACACTGACAAACACTCACACTGACAAACACTCACACTGACAAACACTCACACTGTCAAACACTCACACTGTCAAACACTCACACTGACAAACACTCACACTGACAAACACTCACACTGACAAACACTCACACTGACAAACACTCACACTGACAAACACTCACACTGACAAACACTCACACTGACAAACACTCACACTGACAAACACTCACACTGACAAACACTCACACTGGCAAACACTCACACTGACAAACACTCACACTGACAAACACTCACACACACTGGCAAACACTCACACTGTCAAACACTCACACTGACAAACACTCACACTGGCAAACACTCACACTGACAAACACTCACACTGAAAGCTACAGAGTCATCAAGTCAGCTTTTTATCATTTTGTGCATTCCACAACTGAAGTGAAATTTAAATAAATCACAGACAATAAATTGTAGTAAATAGTAAATAACAGTATGAATAAAAAAAATATCACTAATACTCAATGCACACCCACTACATTTACTGTCTATCCATGGCATGCTATCTTTATCACTGCTGACATAAAACTGAGATTAACATAATCAGGCACAGCTCGGCTGTGTAGTTGGACGTGTGTGTGTGTGTGTGTGTGTGTGTGTGTGTGTGTGTGTGTGTGTGTGTGTGTGTGTGTGTGTGTGTGTGTGTGTTTGCGTGTGTGCGTGTGTGTGTGTGTGTGCCCTTTGCTTGGGTTTTAGGAGCTAATCCACAATCCGATGCCAGATAAAAACAACTCAAGGGGTTTAGCTGAGGTGAAGGTTGAGGCTAGCAGTTGCCACACGTCTTAATTTAAAAAAGGCAGGCAACAGCCACCACCCTGACCCACACCTAGACCAAATGTACACTGTCAACAGAGCACGTCTCAAAAGCCCAGACTGCACCGCGTCGCAAAGCCACCAGACTGCAGCTGACGTTGGTGTGAATCCAGCCGCTTTAATCTGTCGTGGATTTGCACCAGATCAGGACCGAAATCCACAACAGGTTTAGCTGTGGCTCAGGAATGTTATGATGTTTCGACCTGGGAATGGATCACTGGGGCCGTTGTCTTAGCTCTGTTTGTCTTCTGTTGCGTGTTTGTGTAAGGGCTGTGGTATTCTCTACCGAGACAATATGT
>NC_137908.1:3445370-3585370 GCF_963457725.1 Sprattus sprattus | reverse complement strand
TCACGTGCGTGAAACTCCAGATGGTCCCGGGGAGTCGGGACTCCGGCGAATCCGTCTGAACAGCCACCTCACGAGAAAAGTAACCCTGATAACGAGACCGGTCCAGTGCCTCTTGTAGTTGGTTCTCCAGTAATTTATTTCTTCTTTCCAATTCATGGACTTTGGCAAGGAAGCAGCGGAACCGTAGGTTGAGCGTCTTCAGGACATGAATATTAGACCCCAGATCGTTCCGCAGGGCACTGGTCACCGCGCCCGAGCCAGAAGTGGAAGCACCGCTGAGTGGAATTGTTGCGATCATACTGGCCGGCAAATTATCCCCAAAAAGCAACGAGTTCATTCTTCGAGTAAAAAATAAATCAGACAAGCTGGTTTCGTTTACTTAAGTCAAAGTGCGCAACTCCGTCGCATTTCAGTCCTTCATCTAAAGGCCAGGTCCCCGGCAATCCTTTAGAATCTGTTCCTCTAACAGAGTGAAAAGTGATGCAACCATTGCTGTCAATATTCTTTCCCTTTCAAATTAAATCGGGTCATTTTCTGCTCAAAACAATGTACTCTGTTAGCTGCTAACACACACGACAGTGTCCAAAAATAGCTGTCTGTCAGCTCATTTTCTTGAGCCCGAATTTAGGAGCAGCGGGCAGGAGACTGATGCATCCTGCGCAGAAAACAGCCCAACAGCGATTCCAGCTGCCCGTGGTCAGGTGCGACTGATAGCGGGCTGTTGAT
Organism: Sprattus sprattus; assembly: GCF_963457725.1. NCBI lineage: Eukaryota > Metazoa > Chordata > Actinopteri > Clupeiformes > Clupeidae > Sprattus > Sprattus sprattus. The sequence goes on along the minus strand of NC_137908.1, from coordinate 3,584,644 downwards.
TATTTATCTCCTTGCGTAGTTAGTTCCACAGTCTTTCATTCAGTTGCCGTTGCACCGGCATGGCAGCGACAGGGTTGGTTTATATGTTGACCCGCCGCGGGGCTCGGATTACAAGCTGCTAAAACGGGGAAGCTACCGCATCAGCTACCCCGCCCCCGACACACGCGCTCACTGGGAGTGCTCGCGCGAACCCATGGCAGAGGCAAAGAGGATTGGGGTAACTTCAGCACTGCACCACGCGATGGCACTATTGTAGATAAACTAGATTGAATTTATGAAAACGACTTTCATTCATTCATATACAGCGGGTAAAAAAAGTATTGAACACATCACCATTTTTCTTAGTAGCCTAAATATATTTCCAAAGGTGCTACTGACACGGAATTTTCACCAGATGTTGGTAACAACCCAATTCATCCATACATACAAAGAAACCAAAACAAATACGTTCAGAAAATATATTACTGTAATAATTTGATAATGCACACCATGTTTGGAGGAGAAATGGCACTGCATATCATCCCAACAGTGAAATTTGGAGGTGGGAACATCATGGTGTGGGGCTGCTTTTCAGCATATGTTACTGGCAAACGTCACACAATTAAAGGAAGGATGAATGGACAAATGTACTGAGACATTCTTAATAAAATGCTGCCGCCATCTACCAGGATGATGAAGATAAAACGAGAGTGGACATTTCACCAAGACAATGAACAGCCAATGAAATTCTCAATTGGTTTCAGAGAAAGAAAATAGAGCGGCTAGAATGGCCCAGCCAATCACCTGACTTGAATACAGCCGAAAATCTATGAAAAGAACTGAAGATGGAGAGTTCATCGAAGAGGCCCAGGGAACTTTCGAGACTGTTTGTGTGGAAGAATGGGCCAAACTCACACATGAGCAATGCATACGACTAGTTTCTCCATACAGGAAGCGTCTTAAAGTTGTCATTACCTATATTACATTTGATTTATGGGGATTACATCAATAAAACCATGACTGGATCGTCCGAACTGATACCCTGCATAGTATCATATGTGATAGTATATTGTGCAGTCCCTCCAGGATCTTGGGAGGCTTTGTTCTGATTGTTGCAGCCAAAAGCTGGGGGCATTCTCAAATTGATGTGATTTTGAGGGTTTTCTTGCACGACATCAGACTTGCTTGGTTACTTGTTCGGTCTCTTGCTCGGTTACTATCTCTCTTTCTCTTCTTATCCTCCGACAACGCCTTCCTCTGTTTCTTCATCGTCTCTGGTGTCCATTCAGAGAATACTGTGCTAGCTTCCTCTTAAAGCTAGCACATGGGTCTGTTTGTTGTTGCGTGAGGTGATGCCATAAAGCATTATGTAGATGTTGCAAGGGGTCTTGCGCCCTTGTACCCCATAGTTACACATTGAAATACCCGGCACATAAGTTGTGTTGGGGCAGTAGCACAGACGCCATTCACCATATTACAAGTGTACCACCAAAATTATTTTGAAGCTGTTATTTTAATGCAAAATTGTTGTATAATGTTACTTTAATGGTTAACTTAATTTGTAAACACACACTGACACTGGGTGAAATAAAGATGATTAATGGCTCTTTTCAAAGCAAAGTTTATAGAGCATTACTAGGTGGCTCTGGCCTAAAATAAGTGATAACATGATTATGTGGGTGTATAGCCTTGTAATCACAAATGTTTAAGGAAGGGTATAGCTTAAACCCCTTATCTATGTTGGTGGCAAGAATTTTAGACATCAACCTGCAGATTCGATGATCATCTGTAACTGTCATTTTTAGCAGCTCCTGGAGGCATGGTGAATAAAACATCGCTAACTCAAGCTCGTACTGAGGATCTGAACCAGAATACAGAAGTTTGTTGCACACTAACTGTACCAGCTGTCAGAAAATAATTTCTGATATTAATGGAATTTCACAACTCAAACACAGGTCAGTTGTGGACCTGAGTTGCTTGTGTGTATAATGTTTTGGCAAACTGCTTTATCTGACTCAGATTCTGATGAGGAGGGATTTTGAAGCCAGGAAGGGAGAGAGAGGAGTGTGTGTGTGTGTGATTGTTAAAGTTCTAAGTTTGTTATAAAATAAATAAAGAATGTATAACCGTAAGTGAATAAAAAGTAAATTAATCAGTTTTTATAAGAAAATGTGTATTGGTTGTTTTATTTAATCAAGAGAAACATTATAGAAAAGTTAGTTACACACAAAAGTACAATGACAAAATGATGGCTGGTGAAAAAGATGGCTGGTAGAATTTATCATCTTAAATTCTTTTAGAAAATTAATACTGGATGTAATTCCAGGAACTTGTTATAGATGGCTGTATTATTCTCAATACTCCCTAATGTTTCACTGTTTACTGCTACAGGGTCTACCCAGTAAGGAGTTAAGACACTACATGTGAAAGTAATACAATATTTAAGTATTAATTAGATAGAAACGTAGTAAGTAAGTAATATGTAATCTAGAATTGTACAGAACTCAGCGTTGTTCTGAGCTCAAAGGTTCAGCAGATTGAGAGTGGGCCAGGTTTACAGGTTTAATCCGTGGTTGTGCCATCAGAGTTTGAGCAGATCCTGTTAATAACGTCTGTACATATATAAAAAAAAAAAAAAAAGGTCTTCTGTTACTACATACTAACTACATATTGACAATAAGGATGGAGACTATATATTTTACGATATAACCATCACAGAAAAACATGTTTGCTGATCTCGATGAAAACTGATTTTGCATGATACAGTACAGTGAAAATTAACATTACAGTACTTAAGTAAAACGAGGTCTTCTCTTACTTCGATTGTACAAGTAGTACACTAGGCCACCCAAAATAATTGCTGCAGTAATTGATGACGCAATCACACAAATAATAAGGCCTGTAATAAAACAAATGTAAAATTTGCTAGAAAGTGTGTTAAAATACACAATTAAATCACCAATAATGCTGTGAGTGTCACATAACATCACAAATAATAGCAATGCAATTCTAGATTAACATCATTAGCCCTCATAGACTTATAGCATCACCATGTAACTTTCATGCAAATATAAGAGCTTTGTTTATTTTCTCATATTTCCCGTAGTAGGCCTACAGACTATCAGCCTATTAGGCCTATTAGAAATGTCACTGTCATCTCCCTAAATGCTCCCAAAGTCATTATTACAGTGTTACGAAATGATTTACATCTGACTCATTAAAAAAACACATATTCAGAAAACCCTGCTCCTGTTACTGATGGACATGGCTGTCAGGAGCTACCCTACCCTACTCTACTCGCATCAAGATCAATACAAAATATATATATTTACGCCACAGTAATCTTTTTCAGGAGAAAATATATTTGTATTGTCATATTCTGTTATCTTGAATCCTTATATTGAGACACAACAAAAGACAACAAGACACAGAGTAATGTGTGAGAATACACATCTCAGCCATCTTACCTGAGGACCACCCTGGTTCAGTCAGGGTCTTAATGATGAGTCCACTTGAGTGCTCCACCTCACAGGTGTACTGACTTCTCTTTCTCTCCTCAGGTGACACTGTGAGATTAGCTCTCTTCTGGTAGGTTCCATCCCCATTTGGCAGCGTCTCTCCCACCTTCACACCCTCCTGCATCTCTTCTCCATCTCTCTTCCAGGTCATGTTTATTGCCTTTGGGTGGAAACCTGTAGCGTGGCACACCACTGAGGAGGAGACACGCCCCAGGAACAGAGAGACCTCAGGGGGCACTTTTGGAGGAAGCGCACATGAAGAGAAAAATGTAAAACTACATAGCTTGCGTGAACATTTTAATCCAAATTTGCGCATTAAAGATGAGATGAAAATGAGGTAGCAGTATTCATTTAGAAACATGTAATAAACCAGCAAAATGATCTAACATTGTGTAAAATAAGTCAAATCTTGTTAACAGGTACCAAGGGTTAGCCTTGGCCATATTTAATACCGTATTATGTGAAACATTCATAAGTTAAAAGTATTTTGTGTGGTGCTGTACCTTTCCTGCCCAGGCATCTTGTCCCATTATGAACATACATTTTCAAATGCTTAATACACCTCTGTTTACACCTCTGTTTCAGATCCTTTCCTGCAGGTTCAGCCCCGTTTATGTCCGAAACATCTTTGCCAGATAATCCATTTGTCGCATCATCATGATAGTCCTCACCATCATAGGTCTTGCCATCATATGCCTCCAGCAATTTTCCATCTGTGGCTCCACTCTCGTCGTCCCACCAACAGCTATGTAGCTCCTGATATGTATGCACTCCTGCAAGAGGGGAAGACAATCTAAGATACATTAAAAAGTAAACCATCAAGGGTGAAATATTGTTCTTGTGTTCTCAGTTGCAGTTTGTCGTTTAGGTTCTCTGGAGTCTTGTGCGTACTGGTCTGTGTAGTGGATATTTACATGACAAGAATTCAAAAAGACTGCAGATCTCATTTCACAATTGTGTACACTGGATTAATCAGGTGTCTGAAAAGACACTTTGTCTATCACTTTAAAATGAGTCAAGCTACCAAAATAGATGATGCTAATGTACATTACCACTGATTCAATAATCTGCAAAAATAGTCTCCATCTTTCCTGTCTTGGTTGACAAAAGTATTTAGTACAGATTGTGGAAGTATATTGTGGTTGGCAACTCTTTACCAGCCGTGTGTTGATACATCATGTTTATTGGGAACTACATTAAACGCTTCAGATGTAACTGCAAAGCCTGGCACTTTGTCTTAAGGTGAAACTAGCTTGTGGTTTACCAGAAAGCAAAGGCAAATGTTCGGCATCAGCTGACGAGGTGAAACTGATCTTGTCTTTCGAAAAATGTAGGGTATGATAATGCCTATTGCCTGATACCAAATCTCGTACTGATGATTTTACTCAATTAAAGTAACAATTTACTAGTGTACATGTGTATGTGCCCTCTCACACACCAGTCTGATTAAATTTCTTTTTTAAGTCTTCAGCTCTCTTCATGCATGTGTCCTGATATGTCTTCGATTCCGTAGCACTAGTATTCCAGTACTGCAGATCCAGACGATCCTTTAGACACGTCAGCACTGGGACTTTCCTCTGTGTGATGCTGTCATAATGAGTAATGATTTCACCATCAACCCTCTCAGACTCTATATACTCTGGGAAGACTTTGATTCCTGGTATGGCTGTGAAGTGCCGCTGAATGGTATGGTTTGCTGAAAAACAAAAATAAAAGACACTGAATGCTGTAAAAAAGAAAATACAATATCTATTTTTTTGGATTTAACAAGAGAAACATTTATATTATCTATACCAATCGCATATCCAGGCACTTCCAGCTGATTTGAAAGATGAACATAATGAACATCAAAATAGTTTCTTTGTATGCCCATCTATGCCCATCTTTTGATGTGTGGGATCCTGACAAAGTTTGACACATACACTAGAAAACATTATATTTTGGTGAAAAATAAATACTGAATGTGGATTAACAGGAAACCAACAAAGGAACAGAGCAAGAACTTTGGGGACATTGAGTCCATTCATACTGCCTTCTGGATCAGCACATTGAACTTCACCTGTAAGGCCACGTTCACACGAACCCTAGATTGCCTGAATCCGGATTCATTTTTTTTCACTTTTGAATCCGGATTCACTTTTTTTTAATCGTGTATACACGGAGCAGTGTCAAGAAAATGCTCATTTTATTTGCGTTTACACGGAAACGCTAGAGCAGAGCAGAATGGTTGAATCTACTGACCATCAATGGCATGAAATGGTTCAACATAACATAAGAGCCATAGAGAAGAGGTGACGGAGAATAATAATTGTATTTCATAAATTATCATGTTTTCAAAATAGAGAAGAGCAAGGTGGCAGTAAAATAACTAACAACACACTCTCTCTCTCGCTCACACACACACACACACTCACACACACACACACACACACACACACACACACACACACTCTAACTAACTCACTCACAGAAAAAAACTAATCTGTGAACATAACTCTGTCTCAATTACGTAGTTAATGTCAGATATCCTTTGTTCAACAGTGTGCCGTGACAGCTGCAGGTCTGACAGAGACTGCTTTAATCTGTCATTGTCAGGGTTGAGGATAGCAACGAAATCACGTACACAAGACCTCACAACCTCTCCCTCACTATATTACTTTTTTTGCTTGAGCAATATTCCATGCCACCTGATATGATGCCAACAAGACTGTTTCAGAGTACTTCGTGAATTTTCGAAAAAGCTGAGTCTGTTTCTGAAGGAGATAATATCCACTGTCCAACACTGTTAATGACTTAAGAATATGATAATCAAGTGCCTTGTATTATTAAGAACATTATATGAATCATGTACTTATGTAAGCAGGAACATGGCTTTTCTGTGTTTCTGTGTGTGTGTAGCTTAGAATATTAGGTGCCAATGAGTCTGCATTTGTACAAGAGCATGTTTAGAGCAGAGGTGATAAGCTTCTTCCGACCTTGTGCAAAACTGCCATCCTTGCAATATAGGGAGCCTCGGATGTCAGAGATCCACCACACGAGGTTATCCCTGCTTCAAACTAAACTTCTGTCTAAATAAACATTGTGCGATGTGTTTATCAGGGCTTCACTTTCAGCCTTGTGGATTCGAATCTACTCACCTTTGGAGACCCAATTCAAAAGTATGCGGATTCAGTGACCCAATCCACCGGGTTTGTGTAAATGAAAGGTAGATCCGGACACATTTCTCTCCTGATTTAGGCAATGTAGGGTTCGTGTAAACTGGGCCTAAGACATCGCAAACAACAGGAGACTGTGGATGACAGTGGCCTTCAGGAGATACCCCTCAGAACTCAAGACTGCTCCCCCTCTCACTACCCAACTGCCCTCGGTCAACCGTGGAGTCCTTCAAGTTTTTGGGAACAACCATTTCCAAAGGCCTGAAGTGGGAAACCACCATCAACTCCATCCTCAAAAAGTCCAAGCAGAGGTTGTGCTTTCGCTGCTAATGGAGGAAGTATGGTCTGCCACAGGAGCTGTTGTGCCAGCTCTACGCCACAGTCACAAGATCGTCCTGTGCACACCCGTCACAATCTGGTTCAGAGCAGCCACAAAACAGGATAGGAACAGACTGCAGTGAACAGTAGGGTCCGCTGAAAAAAAACATTGGTGCCCCCCGGCCCACCCTCCAGGACTTGCACTCCTCAACAACCAGGACTCAGTCAGTGAAAATCATTACAGATTCATTAGACCCTGCCCTTCCTTAGACACAGCCTTTCCCAACTCCTCCCCTTCAGCAGGTACTACAGAACCCTGTATAACAAAACTACCAAAACACACAGGAGTAGTTTCTTTCCTGACGCCATCATCCCCACAAACTAGCTGACCAGGATCATCTGCTATGCCATAGCTGCTCTTGTTTCTTCAGATAGTTTTGCACGTTGCTTCACATCTACAAGTACTATAGTGTACAAATAATCATACATCACAATTGTATTCAAATACAAATGATTGCTGTGTGCACTACCACAAACACTTTATGTACTGTTTATTACTCGTTTTTTTTTATATATTCTGTATATTGTTTTTATATTATGTATTGTCTGTAAATAATACGTACATTGTCTGTCTATTGTCTGTCTTGCTTGAGAGTCTCCAACGGTACCAACCGATCAAGGTGTATGTCAACCAACCAACGTATGTCAGGGAGATGCGGATGCTGCTCCGCAGGGTCTCACAGGTAGGACTTGGATACGAACCCAGGTTAGCATAAGGGAAGGGGTTTGGGTGGGAGAGCCACTCAGGATTACGAACCTGGATTAGGGTAAGGTTACAAACTAAGAGACGATACCTTAGGCACCCAAAGAGACCAACAAGTAATATGGCCACTTCATCAGTATCAATGACACAGTACAATATGATATGTAGAGACAGGAAGAGGTAGAAGGAGAAGGATAGGTTGCCCTGTAAATGGTGCACTTAACCGTGACAATTGTTAATTTTGTAAAAAAAAAAGCATGACATTTCGTACAGTTATAGCCAAAGGCATTCCAAAAAGATGTGGATGAAGATGATTTCATGATTCAATATGACGCCCATTGGCAACCGTTTTCTTTTATGGATGGATATTTAATGATATTGAGTACCTAATTAGTTCAATGTATCTACCATTCATTGTTCCTGGGAACAGCAATTTCAATGATAAATCTTTTCAAGATGGCGGCCATGATTGGTATGAAAACTGAATTGCAAAAAAGTTTATAGAGTAGTTATAGAAACATTTATAAGAACTTCAAGCTTGTGCATCTTAATGGTCAAGGACCATTAACTTGTTGCACAACCAAGACTGACTGGAAGCTCTGTATAATATGTCAAGAAGACAAGACACAGGCATTGACATGTCCTTTTGCAGTCCTAGTGAACAGACAAGGGAAGTGAACACAGTTTACTTGCAGAGCATTTGATTCAGTTCCATGAACTGAGCCAGCTACCTTCAACCCTCCCACTTGAAAGAATGGATGAGGCCCAAAGTATTGAAGCAGCAATGATTGCGGAGAAAGCTCAATACCACAAAAAAATGCAGGCTGAAGTACAAATATAACTAAGCTGCAAAGAGCGCAACAACAACACTGGGAACAGGCATTGCAAGTCATGACCAACAGCCAGAATACAAGCACACAAGGTCCAGGTCACCTAATACTTCTGAAATGAGACAAGACACCTGCTTCTTCTGCAGACAACCTGCTGGCCATGATGGCCTTCGTGAAGCTGCAACATTTCAATTGGACCAACGGGTGCGCACTTCAACCTTACTTGAAGACACAGAACTACTGCGGCAACTTAATGCTGGGGACATGGTGGCCATCAAAGCAAAGTATCACATCAAGGGCCTAGTAGGGCTCTATAATCGTGCCAGAGAGGCCAACCTAGAAGGCCTCGATGATAATGGCTAGGGAAATGCAGCATCAGTCTCCGACATTGTGTTTGCTGAGCTGGTCCTTTACATAGAAGAGACCAGGGAAGATGAGGAGACAGCACCAATCTACAGATGGCTAAACTTGCCCAGCTCTACGAGTCAGGAATGTAACAGCTTGGAGTTGATATCAGAATGAACTCTACACGACTGGGGGAGAGGATTCTTGCTGAATTTCCTGATATGCATTAATACAAGAAGGGAAGAGATGTCCTGATGGCCTTTGAAGAAGATGTTGGTGCTGCTCTTGCCAAAGCCTATGAGCAGGACAGTGACGAAGATGCTGTGCACATCGCACATGCTGCACAAATTGTCCGCTGTCAGACATTTGGTGTGGCCAAAACCATTTACTGGTTCCCCTGAAAGATGCCAAGAGGACTCTGTGTCACCCCTGATGCTTACCCTGGTGAACATGGTCCTAGAGCAGGCACAGGCATCCAGCATCAGGACCAGATGGAAGAAGAAACATTTCCAGCAGTACTTGCAATTGCTCAGTTGCTTACATTCAACACCCTTAAGCATAAGCGGTCACCAGGGATAGCAGCTTTTGCCAGACACCGGACTTCACAGGAGACACCAGTTCCTTTTTACATAGGACTGATGCTGTTTGTGCAGAGAATGGCACGTCTGGGGTTGAGCATATCATATGATTGTGTTATTCAGCTCTCCTCACAGATGGGGAACAATGTCTGCCAGCAGTTTCAAAGAGAGGAAGTGGTATGCCCTTCACAATTGCGCAATTTAATTCTGCCTTCTGGTCCTTCGTAAGAAGCATGACTGATAAAATTGCGGTGGCAAAAGCAAAGGCATGGGGGGGGGGGGGGGGGGGGGGGTTGTTTACATAAACTACTGAGTCAGTTCACATGACATATCTTATAAGAGAAGTGGTGTGACTAGCTTATCTCGACGAAAACAAGTTGGCTCCAGTAGACTGATTGGAACACAGTCGAATATGTATAATATATGTGACAGTTAACTGTATCACCAGTATTCATTTGTGGATTACTGCCTGTGATAAAATAGTTAAATGTCATTTCAATTCTCAAACCTGCTTTCTGCTTTGACAAATACACCTCATAGTCCTTTGGCTAACTTAATGTAGCATCCATCCTCAAGGGTTAAGGTTCTGCAATCTAACTGGTTTGACCAGAATTCTACTCTCTGAATAGGCAGTCAAGTCCTGCTTCGTTTATCACATTTAAAGACCATTGCTGAATCGACAAAACTAATATGTTGCCTTCTATACTATAAAATGAATAGGATCCAAAACAAGTGGCAGGTCATACAAATCACTACAGAACAGAATAAAAGCATACCCAGCAGCATCATATATGAAGGCAGCGAGATTAAACAGTTGCATTAGTTTGATGAAGTGCAGAGATAATTAGGCTACGGTCACATGGGTTTCTTCTTAAAATTGAAACGGTCACGAGAGTAACAAAATGTTTTGAAGAGGAAGTTTTAATGTAACGACATGTAACGACATGTAAGAGAGAAATCTCATAACAAAAAGTAATAAATCATTTAAAAAAAAGTAAAAACTAAGGCTGCATTTTTTACTCGATTTACATTGTCACGATAACATAGCATAATGTTTAAGATAATATTGAGAGTAAGCAGGTCCCCCTTGATCGTTGCTTTTTATTTGAATAAAACTTTTCACATTTGTTCGCCTTTACAAATGGATCAGCTGCATTTAATTACGGAAAAAACTCACCGCCATATGATAAGGGTAGGAAGAAAAGGATCAGAACAGCCTGCATTGCTCTCTTATAAGTAGGCCTATAGCTTAGGTAGAAAGGGTGCCTATTGTAACGTTAATCCTACATTTGGCTTGTATTAAAGTCTCTCTCTCAACTTCCTTACTTATAACCAATAAAAGAAAAGCTACTGCATCACTTAGAGTGAGGCAGCGGTTTTGCTTTCGGTTTCTTTAGCATCAATCTTGCAAGACCAGCTTTGCAAAATATTACCTTTTACTAAAAGGTCTGATGAGGTAGGCCTTTTGACCCACAACTAATCAAAAATTGATTTCAGGGGAGACCACCGTTTTTTTTCAGGAAAAGGGGGCATCCGTTGCAAAATATCCTTAAAGACTACCCTAAGGAAAGAGATGGTTATGGTTATAGTATTAGGCAGACGCTTTTGTCGAAAAAACGACCTACAAAATATAAAAAACAGGTAAATATAAAAACATAAAAAGCAGACTTCAATAGAGGGAGTTTCAGTCTAGTTTGGTTTGTAAATAACATGAATACAATTATGGAATTTAAGTGTAGAAATTACTTTAATAGAGGGAGTATCAGTCTAGTTATGTTTGTAAATGACATAAATATAATAATGAGGTTTGTTAATGACATGAATACAATAATGGGATTTGTTAAAAGTGGAAATGACTTTAATAGAGGGAGTTTCAGTCTAGTTAGGTTTATAAATGACATGAATACAATAATGGGATTAAAATGTTGAAATAACTTTAATAGAGGCTGTATCTAACTGCTGGCTGTCTCTATGTTTGTCCTATGTCACCTGCCTAGGGACTGCAGATGGAAAGTAGTTATTTTTACTAACTCTGGCATATTTACATGGTGTTTTATATACAATGTTTATGAATATGCATGGTCCCTATCAAATAAACCAATAAATAAATATCTTGCATTGGGAGGCCTGGTTATGAATGACATGGAATGATGGGTGGAAGTCAAGAATCCATAACGTAACTCTCAGGAAGTATGGTGTCTCGCTTTTCCCCACACATCTGCTACAGCTCGTACAGAGGATCTGAACATGATCTGAAATGTGTTACACAATTACTGTACCAGCTGTCAGCAGAGCATTTCTAATATGAATGGGATTTGACAACTCAAACACGGGTCAGTTGTGGACCTGAGTTGCTTGTGTGTCTAATGTTTTGTCAAACTGATTTATCTGATTCAGATTCTGATCAGGAGGGATTTTGAAGTTTGAGACTGAGGCATACACACAAATATGATATGTGAAGTACATGATATGTGAAATGTGTCCAGCCTTCATCAGTAATTGTGTCTGGCCACAGCAAACATCAACATGACAACTCATGTCCCCCGTTAAAAGTTGCTTATCTGTAGAAGGGTATGATAGTTTTGGAGGGCATGTCTCTTAAAAGGCACACTTCAAGTGTTTAGTGTTTGTCGTGTATTTCAGAGAGAATTGTGTGCATTATTTTACAGCATTTTGCAACCGTTGTCAGTGTCATGCTTGTGTCTAATGAACTTCTTGCATTGTTTAAACAAAACTATAATAAATAGTCTGTTATTGTGAACATCCTCATATTCATCAATTACTGTTTCCCCCCCCAACAATCTGGTCTCGTTTAGTTAACACCAACTCAATCATGGAAAATGTTATGAAAAATTACACTATACTGTATTTTCCTGTTTCAATGTGTCTCTCACCTTATAGTGACAGTATTTGGCCAGCAGGGGGTGTCAAGGAACTATGTTCATTGATTGATAGTAATAAAAACAACCCAAAGTTCTTATTTAACACTATTTCTAGGCTAACAAAAAACCACAACACAATCGTTTCGGTTCCCATCATCTTTAGTGGTAATGATTTCATGACCTTTTTCAATAATAAAATCCTTAAAATAAGAGAACAAATCCAAAGCCTACACCCCTTCCAACATGCGCCAAGGTAACACCACTTCAACCGGGTGCTATCCTTGAATTCTTCGCACCCACCGACCTCCCTGAATTAAACTCCCTGATCCTCTCATCTAAATCATCAACGTGCCTACTAGATCCTATCCCCACAAAATTACTTAAACATGCACTTCCCTTACTAAGTGAGACATTGCTCAATGTAATGAATAACTCACTTATCTCAGGCTACGTCCCACAATCTTTCAAAATAGCAGTGATAAAACCATCTCTTAAAAAACCTAACCTTGATCCCGATAATCTCGCTAACTATAGACCCATATCTAACCTTCCTTTTTTGTCAAAAATACTTGAAAAACTAGTTGCTAAGCGACTTACTTCTTTTCTACATCAAAATAAAATTGAAGAAACCCTCCAATCCGGTTTTAGGGCCCACCACAGTACTGAAACGGCCTTAGTCAAAGTCTTAAATGACCTACTAATCGCATCTGATCATGGGTGCACCTCAATATTAGTTCTCCTAGACCTTAGTGCTGCTTTCGACACTATAGATCATCTGATCCTGTTACAGAGACTTGAACATCACGTTGGCATCAAAGGTTGTGCCCTATCTTGGTTTAGATCTTACCTCTCTGATCGCCATCAATTTGTTCATGTCCATGAGAAGTCGTCAAATCACACCAGAGTAAGCTACGGTGTCCCACAAGGCTCTGTCCTTGGACCACTGCTTTTTTCCCTCTATATGCTACCCTTAGGTGCTGTCATAAGGAAACATGGCATTAACTTCCATTGCTATGCTGACGACACCCAACTCTACCTATCAATGAAACCTGATGAAATTGTACATCTACCCAAGATAGAAGCTTGCCTCCATGATGTAAAATCTTGGATGACTAGCAACTTCCTGCTCCTCAACTCTGATAAAACTGAGGTTATGCTTGTAGGCCCCGATCAACTGAGAACTACACTATCTACCCATTTACCCACACTCAATGGCTTCCCAACACCCAACACTAACATCAAAAACCTTGGTGTAACTATCAACCAAGACCTCCTACTTGACTCACACATAAAACAGATCTCAAAGACATCATTTTTTCATTTACGCAATATTGCCAAAATTAGAAAGGTCCTATCCCTCCAAGATGCAGAAAAACTAATCCACGCATTTATTACTTCCCGCCTCGATTATTGTAATGCTCTCCTGTCCGGATGCAGCATCAACACAATAAAGAGCCTCCAACTTATACAGAACGCTGCTGCTCGTACACTCACCAGAACTAAAAAATATGAACACATCTCACCGGTACTCGCTTCTTTGCACTGGCTCCCCGTTAAAAGTAGAATCGACTTCAAAGTACTCCTGCTAACATATAAAGCCCTAAACGATCTGGCTCCAAACTACCTCAAGGAATTAGTCGTCCCCTATTGCCCTCCAAGGCTGCTCCGTTCCCAGAGTGCAGGCCTCCTGGTAATTCCAAGAATATCAAAGACCACAATAGGAGGGAGAGCATTTAGTTACCAAGCCCCTCTCCTCTGGAACAATCTCCCTGCCTCCATCAGAGCTGCAGACACCGTGCCTATATTCAAATCAAGACTTAAGACATTCCTCTTTAGTGCATCATATAGCCAAAAGTAACCGCGCCAACAAACCAATCACCTGCTGTACCAGCCACCCAGACATATCCGAACACAAATGAAATTACTACTTGTAATTTAGTACCGCAACATCAAATGTGTTTCCTGTTTGCCGAGTGGATGCATGTACGGCCCCGGCAAACAGATCACAACAAATAATAAATTAAATTCCTACTTGTAATTTAGTACCGCAACATCAAATGTGTTTCCTGTTTGCCGAGTGGATGCATGTACGGCCCCGGCAAACAGATCACAACAAAAAACAAAATGTTCAATGCCAGAAAAACTAAACATATCTAAGTATTGCAATATGCAACAGGCAAACCGACACACAGATGACATGTCCCTGGTTGGTGAAATGATTCATCTGTGTGTTTGTTCGTGCTGATTCCCGACTAACAGACCTGCAGACTAATTCGTCATTTCCTGTTTGTTAGATGGATCAGGAGGAGCCTCCTGGGCCTGATCACTCCCCTCCTCAGCCCGCCCCGAAACGCCCCTGCAGACCGGCTCCAGAGCAACACCAGCATCGCCCACGCCGCCCTGCTCCCCATCCTGGGCCCTCAACTCAGTCATCATCCCCTTGACGACTTCTCCCGCTGGGTGTGACGACCCCCACCCTGGTCATCGGCAGCTCCATGGTCCGAGATGTCCACACCCCCCCCTTCAACAAGCGGCCCCTGCAAGGTCCACTGCCTCCCCGGAGCCAGGCGTGTTCCAATCGCTGATGGATGTGGAACTTTCCCTCCCCACCCCCACCACTCTGCACGTAGTCTCTCTACCTGGTCTACCTAGAGAAACCCTCGGCCAACCGCACCCACTGCCACTGCATTGCCGTACACCTACTCTACCCAATACCCTATGCTAGCATTTATGTACAATATACATTATTGCCTCCACCGAAATGTTTCTCTGTCCCTACATCCCCTACCCCTGTAACAGTAACCCTATTGCCACAGTAATCTGGTCTTGTCTGTATCATGTATTTACCACCAGATGTATGTACACATATGTCCAGTGACCAAATGCTGGCTGTGTATTGCCCCTGTTGCTTCATCTCCCCTTCTGCCACACTACCCTTCCCCTTCCCCCCTTCCCCCCGTCCCACCTTCCTGTCTCCACCCGGCCGACCTCAAGCAGATGGGTCCCCCCTTATGTGCCGTGGTTCTGCTCAAGGTTTCTTCCTGCCTAACAGGGAGTTTTTTCTTGCCCCTGTTGCCGTTGTGCATGCACTAAGGGGGTTCAGGCTCTGGGCTCTGTTAAGCGCCGAGAGGCAATTGTATTGTTATGGCGCTATACAAATAAAATTGAATTGAATTGAATTGAATTGAATGTCCGCAGACTACGCTAATGACAGGAGTCGTTGACAAAACTCATGTCATGGAACACTTACCACACTAAGGTATTGAAAAGGCTATGGGTACAGTGATGAAACCCAGATTTTCCGTAAATATGTCCGCCGCCCCCCCCCCCCCCCCCCCCCCCCCACACGACTTTAATTAAGAATAATGGTACAATATTATCTTCTCTACACAAGTTTCAATTTGTTCTATTTCTCAGCTTAAATGTTGCCTTAAACTTTCTCTCGAAGTTTTAAACGTTTCCTCTTGAAAACCGTTTCGTTTCACATGATTTCACATTCATTTCAAATGAAGTGTGGAAAGTTTTAGTTTTGGAAACAACCTGTTTGTAGCACAGTGTGCCTCCCATTTGGTGACGCTTGGTTTCCTTAAAATCACATAGGCTGCATGTGACCGATGCCATCTTGCTTGGTGGAATTATCCACCTCGTCCAAGTAATGCAATCGTGCATTTTCGATGCCTTAAAATATGATGTTGCTGGGTATGCTTTTATTCTGTTCTGTAGTGATTTGTATTCAACCTGCAACTTGTTTTAGATCCTATCCATTTTCAGTTTTTTTATTCTGAAGTATTTCGATTCAGCACTGGATGTTTAGATGCGGAAACGCATGTGTCAGAGCTTGAATGTTCTTTTCAGATGGTAAAATAATTGACAAGCCGGTTAGATTGCGGAGCCTCAACCCTTTAGCTGGTGGATGCTGTAAGTTAGCCTTAGTATGAGGTGTATTTTTCAAGGTAGAAAGTAGGTTTGAGAATTAAAACTATGTACTATTGTATCACAGGCATTTCTGCAGCATGGTGTTTGTGGGGGTTAGAAAATAAACAAAATTGTTAAATGATAGGCTACGTAATACCGTTACATTTCGCTAGCAGTGTATGGTTCGACTTGCCTTCATATATCGACTCAAGAACACATGTCCCTGCTGATAGGTGAAAATTCACCCTAGTTACCTCAGGATTCCGGAGCTGCATGTAAGCAGTGGCGATTTTAGCCTGAAGATTCTGGTGGGGCAGTTTTGTACGACGTCATGTCACGTCACAAAAATAGAGGCAGCTGATTATTATAACAGTAGGCCTATATAGACCAGTCAGATATACTATGGGCTGCATTTTGAGTGCCAGCAGGGAGCAGAAATACATTTCACATGTTTGAGCGCTCAGCTTGACACAATGTTGCCTATAATAATAATAATAATAATAATATTGCATTATATTTTTAACGCACTCTCATTCCAAAGACTCTCAGAGCCCCAACATAGTATGCACTATAATATAGCATTACAGTAAAATGATTGCAACAGAGTAAAAAGATTAGACAGACACATGGCTTAAATAACTTGCATAATTTATTATCTCCTCCAGCTCCAAAAAAAATTAAAAAGTTTGACTCACCAATGCCGATCACTTAAAAAGGAAGTTGGTGCGGCGTTCTTTGCTTGAGCAAACCTCTCGATGACTTTGCTGTTAAAATCCAGCAGTCCATTAATGAACGAGTTTCCAATAGAAAGCATTGAGAGGGCGTTCAGTCTCTTCTGTCCCATCGTGTTCCTTGTGAACGTCTTAATCCTAACTCCGCAGACGTCATGGGGGTTGTGATGATGATGCTGAGCAGAGTGCAGGTTTCAGACAAGGCCTCTTGCAGGTTATTTTCATGAATGGCCTTGAACAGCAACAGTGCTGATTTTCCTGTGTGCAGCTCAGTGTGTCCGTAAAAAAGAGCCAGCTCAGTTTGCAGCTTCCCCTCGTTCATAAGAGCTGTGGGCCAGAGCTTGATAGCACAGGCGAGTTGGGCCTCTGGGAATGACTTAACAAACTTTGGGAAGAGAAGAACGTGGCAAAAGAAGACAGATAGGCAAAGAACACCTTCAGCTCACTGATCCTGGATGCACATACTTGCTGCAGAGTTAGGTTCAGCTGGTGTGCGTAGCAATGTACAAATATTGCGTTCGGGTAGAATTCCTGTATAAGTACTTGCACGCCGCCTACACTGCCACGCATAACCGCTGCACCATCATAGGTTTGGGCTATGAGTTTGTCAGTCAGTCCCAGTGGCTCGAGGTCATGTTTGATAGCAGTAGAAAGGCCAATGGAAGTTTTATCCTTCACTTCAATGAACTCAAGAAACCGCTCTGTGATGATTTGTATGAGGCATCAGTGGTCTCATCCGCCTGCACAGCTACAAACTGGGTGGCCCGCAATTGCTTGGCCACCTCACACCTGTAGACCTCAAACATGCAATCCAGGAGTCCGTTCTGAATGGTGCTTAATGTCCGCTTGAACGTAGGCTCCGAATCGTAGTGTCGTCTCAGCTTGGTGTCGCTCTCGCACAACGTTTCAAAAATGCACCTAAAAATGCCTGGGTTTACTGAGTCGACTGACTCATCGTGACCACACAGACCCAGGTCACACTTCCCTCAAAGCTTTAGGAACGATATCAGCCTCAGTCGATTCTCCTCCGTCTGCATGTTGTGCTCTAAAATGTTCCGCTGATAAGCTCTATCTATCTGTGCCATGATGTTGACCCATCCCAGTAGTCCCAATTTCATGGCGCAATTGATATGACTTTTACTACTTTCATGTTTTACCGTTCTTTCCACCAGTGGATATCCATCAGTGGTCCAAACTGAGTCTGCTTTGGTAGTATTTCCAAAAAGAAGGCATGGAAAGCAGAACAGGGCTCTTTTTGCTGTGCTCGCAGTTAGCCATATCTTTCTTTCAAACCAATCCATCTTGAAAGTTCGGTTCGTTTTGTCACCAGGCTGAAGCAGGATCAAGCCGTCTGGTCTGTGTGGCCTCAAACGTGTTATTTCCCATTTTTCTTCCTGCGGCAATGTGCTAAATTGCACCCTCAACAAATAATTGACGTTGTTCATTGTATTGAAAAACGCTTCCAAAGTTGTCAAAATCTAGCGATAGCTAACTAACCTGTAACTGTAATTGATCTCACTGTAGGTTTTTTTTTCTTAGTCTCAGGGTACAGTTCTCGCGGGTTTCGCAATATTCCAGTTGCTAGGCAGATTACGTGGTTGGGCACATTTGAAAGTGCCCCACCGCTCAATGTTAACTTTGGCCTGTGTGGTTCACGCTCATTGGTGTTTCCATGGTAACGGTGGGGCAGCGTGGGCCTTTGCCCCACCGGAAACCGGAAACATTGCACAGAGAAAGCACCATAGACATATAAACGTTAATTCATGTCTATGGCAAGCACACAGGCAGAAATACACACGAATCAAATTACTCCAAAACAAGACTATAATGCTTGTGAGTCAAGTTTATTCACACAAATATATACGCTACTTTGCATATAAAAATTAAATATAGTTTGCTGCAAAGTACGAATGTATTGAGCTTTCTGCACAGCCGCCCCATCTGGTGGGGCAGTGCCCCACCTGCCCCTGATGTAGAAAGGCCACTGCATGTAAGTATATTTATTTGACAAACAA
The DNA here is from genome assembly GCF_963457725.1 of Sprattus sprattus. Taxonomy (NCBI): domain Eukaryota; kingdom Metazoa; phylum Chordata; class Actinopteri; order Clupeiformes; family Clupeidae; genus Sprattus; species Sprattus sprattus. The sequence continues at coordinate 3,565,615 of NC_137908.1, read as the reverse complement.
CCACAACAATTGCAATCGGGCTCCCTTCCCAGCACAAGGCTGAAAGTGAAGCAATGATAAACTCATCGCACAAGGTTTATATAGACAGAAGTTTGGTATTCAGCAGGGATAACCACGTGGTGGATTTCTCACGTCAGAGGCTCCCTGTCGTGCAAGGATGGCAGTTTTGCACATGGTCGGAAGAAGCACAGTTCGACCCTTCTTATCACCTCTGGTCTAATCAAGCTCTTGTTCGTATGCAGACTAAGTGGCACCTAATATTCCTAGTTACACACACGCACCAAAAAGCCATGCTCCTGCTTTCATAAGCATTCATATAAGGTAATTAATAATACAAGGCACTTGATTATTATATTCTAAAGTCATTAACGGTGTTTGGAAATTATCTCCATCACCTGCTCAGACCCACATTGACCTCAGACTCTAAATGTGTGTATCCTACCATCTGAAGTTGATAGCGAGGCTTAAAAAAGGAAACCATTTTTTCAGTCATGACCTGAAACATGAATACCCTGCGTTGCGTATTGCTTGCATTATCTGTTGTTTTTCATTTCGGCGCCCAGTTTAACCGGTTAAACCAGGCAGCGAATGGCACATGTTGCACTTTGGTTGGTGTCCTGCACCTCCCTGTTTCTACAACCTGGCACGCGGCTGACACATATGCAAAACCATCGAGTTGGAGACACGAGTCTGAACAAGCATCTTCATGACCCTTCTATGCAGGTGCACAGGGATTCCTAGATGGCACAGAACTCTCGGAGAGAGATCACTGGAAAAGTTGTACAAGCGTTTGTGTGGTTTACACAATTGTGTGGTTGGCATGTGCCAAAACAAACAGTTTCATGATGAATATCAGTAGAAAAAAAAAACACTGTTCCATAAAGCAGTTGATACCATAACAAGTTACATTAACCTACAGTTGGATAACTGGATAGTTCTGCTGGTGACTAGCAATAAAACACTAACCAGAAACGTTTAGGACTCGTCACGGTTAATCCCCACATGAATACAGGTGATTGTTTAACTGCCATGTCAGATAACCTAGGCTTCCACTGTGCTCTGTTTGGCACATTACCTCCTCTTATTGCTGCTCCTAGCATGCTGGTCATCAGTGGAGGAGATCCCGAGGGGACAAGGTGGACGTCAACCACCCTCCACAAAGTTGTCCCACCCAACAATCATTGTAAACACAAAAACATTATTTTCAATACTATATTAAATTAATGCCCAACAACACAAGTGGTGCTAATTATAAACGTAAAACAATGTGTTGTTTAAGTGTTGAAAAATCATGATCCCCCTATTCCTCAGAGTGGTTTGGTTCACATGCTATTTCCAACGGCAACTGTTTCAGTTAATCAGCCCAGTACACTGTCAGACTGTCAGGAAACCAACCGAAGCAGTAAAACCTCTACAAGCAAAAGCCAGTAAGTGGCTAAGGTGTGGCTTAATCTGGACCTTTTTGGCAGTGGGGGGGGGGGGGGGGGGGGGGGGGGGGGTTACCTGGACGGGGACTTTCTGGTGTTGACATTAAACACTACTGTGATGCTAAGGCCTGTTGTCTGCCATGCCTTGATATTTTGTTTGTGTTTATTTCACCTAACTAAAAACATTGAGGCAAATGTCATGATTACTTTCTAGAAGACCTTAGCAATAATAAGTTACTACAAATTATTTAAATACATTCTAAACCTACTTTCAAAGGTGCTCAGACTTTTTTTTACAAAAACACATTTAAAAGATTTCGGACATACAGTAGGTGTAGCTATACACAGGTGGGCGTTTAATATTCAGAAAATGTGTGTGGTTTCACAACTAAATATTACTAATTTCAGAGTAACCTTTTCTTCTCCAAAACCACAATGAATATTGATAAGATAGGTGTAAACTGTCCTGTGATTGCCCCTCCCCATTGTCACAGCGTGCTTGGGGGGCCGAGTGTGACATTGATGAGCGGTGCGCCTCCGCGCCTTCCGCTGAAAAATTGAGAATATTTCAACTTTTACGCGCACCTTAAAAATGCTACAAAGACGCGACGCACGGCGGATGAAAGGCTCACACGAAAGGCGCACCGTACCATAGTAAACAATGGTTTTGCTAGCATCACGTTTTTAGAAACGCGTTAGGGCTCAGATACACATACGCGTTTTTGTAAAAACGGGACGCGAGCAAATGCATTGATTCCTATGGTACGGCGCGTTTAAAGCGTGCGCCCCTTCTCCACCACGCGTTGCGTCTTTGAAGCGTTTTTTAGGTGCGCTTAAAAGTTGAACTATTCTCAACTTTCCAGCGCAAGGCAGGGAAGCGCACCGCTCATCAATGTCACACTCGGCCCAGGCAGCCAATCAGATCGAGCAACAGGCGGGCTTAACTACTTTATCACTTATTTCCTGTTTTGATGCTGGTAGATGTGGTATGATTAAGCGATATAGCACGAGTGGGAGTGGGATTATCCCTTACCTACCCCACTCCCACGAGTATTGCTTTTATAAAACAATTCTACAGTCAACAAATTAACATTTTAATACGACAAATAGTTCCATTTTCAACGTCAGAATTTTGAATGAACGGTTTTCATCAATGCGCTTTCATCGCGGAGTGATTATTATTAGCTGTGAAAAGTCTGCACTTTGCCAAGGCGTTACTGAAGCGTTTCTGCCTGAAAAAAGACGCGTATGTGTATCTGAGCCCTATCTGTGTGTGTCCTGACTTCAAGCAGTGGAGATCATCATATCGAATGCAGAGAGAAAGGTGCTTTTCTTGTGCCGGCATATCTGCCCCTCATTATTACTCCAATAGCAGGCAATCGGTTGAATAGGCTATGAATTTTAGGGCTCAAATACACATAAGCGGTTTTTTTTAAACGGGACGCGAGCAAATGCATTGATTCCTATGGTACGGCGCGCTTTGCGTGTGCGCCCCTTCTCCACCACGCGTTGCGTCTTTGTAGCGTTTTTTAGGTGCGCTTAAAAGTTGAACTATTCTCAGCTTTCCAGCGCAAGGCAGGGAAGCGCACCGCTCATCAATGTCACACTCGGCCCAGGCAGCCAATCAGATCAAGCAACAGGCGGGCTTAACTACTTTATCACTTATTACCTGTTTTGATGCTGGAAGATGTGGTATGATTAAGCAATATAGCACGAGTGGGAGTGGGATTATCCCTTACCTTACCCACTCCCACGAGTATTGCTTTTATAAAACAATTCTACAGTCAACAAATTAACATTTAAACACGAAATATAGTTAGTAAAATAGTTCAATTTTCAACGTCAAAATTTTGAATGAACGGTTTTCATCAATGCGCTTTCATCGCGGAGTGATTATTATTAGCTGTGAAAAGTCTGTTTTAGCCTCCGCATTTTGCCAAGGCGTTACTGAAGCGTCTGCGCCTGAAAAAAGACGCGTATGTATATTTGAGCCCTTAAGCGGCATGAGTTTTCTCAACGGTTTCTGGCTAACTTGACAATGAGGAACAAAAATAGGGTGGTGTCGTTTACTGTAACCCGAGCGAACAATGAGATTTTGCCACGCCCTTTTAGCGCGCGTCCAGCGCATCTGTATCCCGTCTGAATGTCGTAGATACTTGAATTTGGTCTATTGTACAGAGTGTACGTCATGTTTTGTTATGTTATTATACTATGTTATGTAATGTTATGGTGGGTTGTTGGGCGGGGCCTTGTCCGAAGAATTACAGTACCCGGTCTGACCCTGTGTCATTTTGTGCATCTGACTAATAAAAGACTTGTAACTAAAAGTTTTGTTCCCCATTAGGCTAGTATTAGTGCCCTTTTTTCTAACATATTTTATGTTTTGTAGGTCAATTTCGATAAAAGCGTTTGCTTAAGTTTAGTAGCTTAACCAAACCATCTCTTACCTTAGGACAGTTGTTATTAGATATTTTGCAATGAATGCCCCTTATTCCAGAAATAATGTGGTCTTGCCTCTAGACTGAAATGCATTTTTCATTAGTTGTGGGTCATAGGGCAAACCTGATCAGACCTTTGAGAAAAAAGTTCATATTTTGCTAAGCTGGTCTTGCTTATGCAAGAGTGATGTTAAAGCAACCAGGACCAGAAACGTCTGCCTCACTCTAAGTGACGCGGTAGCTTTTCGAAAAGGTCATTGGTGTTCCATTGGTGTTGTTTCCGTATTTTCCGTGGTCTAGTTGATACAAAAAGCTGACAGACTTACTTTGACACAGAGCGAGAAGGGGAGAGAGAACACGTTACGGCCAGCGGTGTAGTCCAGGGTATACGCAGTTATACGGAGTATACCCACTTATTTTTCAGTCAGCATTGCGTATACCCACTTCTCATACCAGGGCGTTATCCTGTGCTGTATTGGCTGCTTAAAATAAAATGACTATATAAGAGTATACCCACTTCTCCAGGGACCACACCACTGGTTACGACAAGCCAAATGTAGGATTACCGTTTGGAGACACCTTTTCTACCTATAGGCCTAGTTAAAAGAGAGCAATGCAGGCTTTCTTGATTCTAGTCTGTCTACCCTTGTCGTCTTCCGGTAAGTTTGTGTCTGTTTAATATAATATAATGCGGATGTCCATAAAGGCGGAAAAGGGTGCGACCTTTTGCTTAAATTAAAAAAAAACAACGATCAAAGGGCTTGCTCTCGACCTACTTACTCTAAACCTGCTCTTTCTCAATACACATTATCCATATGTAATCGTAAGAACGTAAATCAAGTTCAAAATGTAACCTAACTTTTAACTTTTTGTTAACATTCAAAGTTTGGTTTAATATAGCTGGTTTCTAATACTGATCTGAAAACGAGATTCGTATACATGGCGCCTCAAAACTCCCCACGGAAAACCTATAAAGTGACTCATTTCACGTGAAGTGTTAATAGTTTCAGTTTTGAGATAAAACCCTCAGTCTAACTACCATTTGGTGACGCTTGTTCTCCTTATAATTACATAGGCTGTATGCAACCGTAGTCTAGTTGCTTCGTGGAATTGTCTCTATACTTTGTCAAACTAATACAATTATACATTCTCGATGCATTAAAATATGATAATAATATTAATAAAAAACTATATTTATAAAGCACCTTTCATGCAAAACAATGCAGCTCAAAGTGCTTAATCCCTGATGCCGCTGGCATAACATTTATTCTGTTCTGTGTTGATTTGTACGACCTGCAACTTGTTTTTAGATCCTATCCATTTTCATAGAATAAAAAGCTATATGTTGAGTCAGTTTAAGTATTCTGAAGTATTTTTATTCAGCAATGAGCTTTAGGGGTTAACACGGATGTGTCAGGGATCGGCTGTCCTTTTAAGAGAGTAAAATTAGTGTCAAGCCAGTTAGATTAGAGGGCCTACACCCTCTTCCTGGTGGTAGCTCCTGTAAATTACCAATGAGCTATGAGATGTATTTTTCAAAGTAGGAAGGAGGTGTGGTGGGAATCTGATTATAATCAGTCTTACAACCAATGCGAGGATCAGTCTTATAATTAAATATTAGTAATACGTTTATATACGTTTATTTCTACAGAAGAATCAGAAACACACAAAGTCAACAGCAAGCAGTCTGTGTCTACTTAACAGAGTTACAGAGATGAGAAGAACCAGGAGTATCACTCTATTCCAGCACACTTTATTCTGAAGGACAGAAAAGGATCAGCCAAGTTCTCCTATTGCTCTACACAATAACACTTGCAATTCACATAATTTCTGATACATTTAGAGAATTCAAATGTTAACTATTTTAGCAGAAGCATTTCATGGACGTTTCATTCTCAATTATCCATTCAGGACTTGATCTCCTTCATACTCTTATTACAGATATTTCTATAAAGGATCCCTGTGACATTATTGTTCAGCATCACAGTTCTCTGCCTGCACTTTCAATCCTGCTGCTGTATTATGTCCTGTCATAGACGCTTGATGATGACTTCACAAAGGTTTCTGATAGTAGAATATTAGGCTGTTATGGGTTCATGCCTATGTGTTGATTCATGTTATGATGATATTCCTTGTGCTAATAGTAAAGGGCTCTATCTTAAAGGCACCCAGTGCAACTTTATGTAAACATTCAATGAAACATAAACATTCAATTTCTAGTCTTTTTTTACACGTAGTTAGTTTCAATAACTCCATACCATTACATATCGACATTCAAGGAGCAAAGATGAGTCGTCGTTGTGTGGTGAGAACTGATAGAACATCGTAAACAACAACAATCGCCGGTGGGGAGAAGCCATTTTTCCATTGACTGTAAGCCTGCTTTATTTATTGTTGGTTAAAAAAAATAAAGAAAATGGCGGCGATTGTTGTTGTTATCGATTTTCTATCAGTTCTCACCACACAACGACGTCTCATCTTTGCTGCTTGAATGTCGGTATGTAATGGTATGGAGTTATTGAAACTTACTACGTGTAAAAAAGACTAGAAATTGAATGTTTATTTTTAAGCCTCGAAAGTTGCACTGGGTGCCTTTAAGACAAAAGAGAAAATGAGGAAATAAATCCCGTCCTCCCTTTAAAACACAAACAAACTAGACCTGAACTGAGTGGATTGAGGGGGTGATTATCAAGTTTATTTTATTGTTGTGCAATCCATGTGTTCTTATTTGACATCTCAGTGACACACAAGAACTGCACTGCACCGGTTTTTTTAAAATATATATACTGTGTATATAACTGACCTCAGTGCTGATATGTGATGCTTTGCATGACGTGGAAAGGGAAGACTTTAGTTTCCCAGTAGAGCTTTGGCAATTTTCTACAAAAAAAAATACTAATGCAAAATTGCATTAAAATACATTCAAGGTTTTCCTTTTTTTATCATGCAAAACATATCATCACATATCATACAAAGCAGCAATACGGAGTTCTGTTCCATAACTAAGCTAACTACCTAAAAGGCATGCAAAAACCTTGCAAACACCACCAACAGCCCAACTGACAATGATAGAAGCTTGCCAACAAACTAACTGGTGTCTTTTGGCAGTAAAACTTGCAATGTCATGTATGTGGAAGCTTATCTCCCATTTTGCAGGGTGTTCCAGCCCGTTACACAGAACTACATGGGGCATATCTTGGATGGGGAACACAGTGTTGATCTGTCCTTCAGATTACCATATGCTATTAAAATGAATTTGAGGATGGGTCCAAAATTAGTTGCCTGTAAAACTATACCTCAAAAAGTGTCAAATTGTTGCTAGTGTTAGTTTAATTCAATTTATGAATTAACTGATTAAACATAAGCTATTGAAATAGATTTTGTGGTGGAATGACCTACTTGACACGGTTTCGCTCTAGCAACGACTTAGTATATTTATAAAGTGCTTAAAAACTAACCATTTAAACGATCTTCTATCGGATTATTTAATTTACTTGAGGTCTACTTTATAGCCATATTTTTAATATTTGTTTTTTATTATTAATTGGTACCTAATATTGTTTCTTGATCAATTTTCCCCCATTAGGCTAGTATTACTGCCTTTTTTGTTTGAATGTTTATCCGTTTTTTCTCATACATTTTATGTATTGTGGGTCATTTTTCGGCAAAAGCGGCTGCTAACCATCTTTAACCTTAGGGCAGTCGTTGTAAGGATATTTTGCAATGAATGCCCCCTATTTCAGAAAAACCTTCGTCTCGCCTCTGGAATGAAATGCATTTTCCATGAGTTGTGGGTCATAGGTCCTACCTGATCGGACTTTTGAGAAACAGTTCATATTTTGCTAAACTGGTCTTGCTTGTATGAGTTAGGCTGAAGCAACCTGGAGCAGAAACGTCTGCCTCACTCTAAGTGACGCGGAAGCTTTTCGAAAATGTCATTGGTGTTCCATTGTTGTTATTTCCGAAGGCTATCTATGTTCTGTAGGCGAGTTGAGGTTGAGACGGAGAGAGAGCACGTTACGACACGCCGAATGTAGGATTAATGTTAGGCTGGACACTTTTTCTCCTTATGCACGTGTCCAGTTCAATTAGGGCTATGCAAGCTGTTTTGATTCTTGTCTTTCTACCCTTATCATCTGCTGGTGAGTTTTTGTCTGTTTAATTTAATGCGGATGCGGATGTCCATAAAGGCGGAAAGAGGTGAAACGTTTTGCTTACATAAAAAAAAGCACATTCAAAGGGCTTGCTGTCGACCTGTTTACTCTCAATATCCCTTGAAACACTATCCATGCCATGTAAATCGGGAGAAAGTAAATGAAGTTCAAAATGTAACCTTACTTTTTACCTTTTGTTAAAATTCAAGCTATGGTTCAATTTAGCTTGTTTTTAATGTTTAGCTTGTTTTTAAACAGATCTAAGAACGATATATCTGAGAAAAATGTTTAAATGTTTCGTCTTGAAAACATATATATACATAGAGGCAACGGTCACATGCAGCATGTGATTTCAAGGAAACCGAGAGTCACCAAATGGGCGGCAGATATGTGCTACAGATATATGTGACTCGTTTCACATGAAGTGTGGACAGTTTCTGTTTTGAGAAGAACCCGTCTGTAGCTCAGTCTGCCGCCCATTTGGTGACGCTTGGTTTCTTTGAAATCACATCCTGAATGGGACCGTTGCCAACTTGCTTGGCGGAATTGTGTACACTAATGTGTAAGGGAGATAGGGACAGCAATTTTGGAATTACTCTCTGAAATTGTACTGTTTATTGTCCCCCCCAACAATGAACTGGGATTTTCACCCCTGAGCATATTGGATACATTTTCACTTTTCAATAGTGATGTTATGTTTAACTATTAAAACGAAAGTATCAAACTATGACCATAACATGATACTTTAGATTGAAACTTTGTTGTTGTTAATTTACAATCCATTACAGTGTATCTAATCAATTTTTTATTTGAAATAAAAATGCGATTATTCTGTTCCTACACTGCACGGCCAACATCAACCCACCCGTCTGCTACAGCTGGCACCAGCTTAGAAACCAGCTATATTAAACCAAAGTTAATTGCGTAGCTTAAAAAAAAGTTTTTATCAGTCATGACTTGAGGCATGGAGGCCAAAAAAGTATCTGAACCTCTCAGTTTTAAAAGACCTGTTTCACACTGCCTGCACTGCGTGGCTGGGTTCCCTGTTGTTTTTCATTTCGCCGCCCAGGTTAACAGGTTAGAGCTGCCTTAATGAAGGGAAATTTATACCTGCCGTTCCCATCCTCGCGCAGTTTGGTGTTGTTTCCGCTGGTAGCGCACCTCCCAGTTTTTATACCCTGTCACACAGCTGGCGCATATGCAAAATGTTGAAGACACGAGTTGCAGGTCTGTACAAGCTGTAACAGGGGTGGTATTGTGAGCAGGACTCAATTGCACTACTCAGACACAGGGGTAAAGAATAATCAAAGAACGTTTACTAACAGGCTTCTGTGAACAGGAAGACAGTCCAATAGGCAGGCAAACAATCCAACAAGGAGGAAAGCAACGACAGGATTCAGCTCAGGGTTTGATACACACTGACTGAATGAGGGACAGTAGCAGACAATCAAGGCAGGGCCATCAACAAAGGCGGGGAACACACAAGGCCAGGGCGTAAGGTGGCTGAAACGAGAAGAGATGAGAAAACACACAACACAAAACTGAAGAATAAAATAAAACATTGGAAACAGGACAGACAAACATCTACAGGAGAAGGAGCAGCCATGGCGGTGACTGTGGCGACAGGAACAGCGGCTGTAAGAACAGTGGCGACAGGAACAGCGTCAGGAGCGGCTGTAAGAACAGTGGCGACAGGAACAGCGTCAGGAGCGGGCGGCTGTAGGAACAGTGGCGACAGGAACAGCGTCAGGAGCGGCTGTAAGAACAGTGGCGACAGGAACAGCGTCAGGAGCGGGCGGCTGTAGGAACAGTGGCGACAGGAACAGCGTCAGGAGCGGCTGTAGGAACAGTGGCGACAGAAACAGCGTCAGGAGCGGCCATAGGAACAGTGGCAACAGGAACAGCGTCAGGAGCGGCCGTAGGAACAGTGGCAACAGGAACAGCGTCAGGAGCGGCTGTAGGAACAGTGGCGACAGGAACAACGTCAGGAGCAGCTGTAGGAACAGTGGCGACAGGAACAGCGTCAGGAGCGGCTGTAGGAACAGTGGCGACAGGAACAGCGTCAGGAGCGGCTGTAGGAACAGTGGCGACAGGAACAGCGTCAAGAGCGGCTGTAGGAACAGTGGCGACAGGAACAGCGTCAGGAGCGGCTGTAGGAACAGTGGCGACAGGAACAGCGGCTGTAGGAACAGTGGCGACAGGAGCGTCTGTAAGAACAGTGGCGACCGGAACACGGTATTTGTAGAGACAGCAACTGCAGGAGCATCAGCAGCAGGCACCGCCGCAGCGTCAGGAGCAGCTGTGGGAAGAGTGGCAGCAGCAGCGTCTACAGAAGCAGCAGGTGAGACAGCAGCAGCAACTGCGGGAGTTGTAGCAGCAGCTTGGGGAATGGCTGAACAAGCACTTGTGGGAGAAGGAGATGTGGCAAGGGTATCCAGATGTGCCAAGATCTGCTGTAGTTGCCCAGATAGCAGGCTAACCCACGGAAGTCTGGAAACCTTCATTGCACTCCGACAGCCATGTTCCATACTGTTGCACCTCCTCCTCGCTAATGTGTACTTCTGGCATTTCCTGTTTACCGCTGGTGTCTGGTATGATGAGGGTGAAAAACTGAATTTTCTCATAACTTTTCTCAGAATATGAACCCCCTCACCCGTCCCCTTAGTTTGTAATACCTACAATGCCCCTAAAATGCCGTTGTATATTAAATGCACTTCATGGAGACTAAAAGTAGTAGCCAGCCACACAAGGATCTTGCAAGGGTTTGTTGTGATTTTTGTGGTAAAAATAACTGAATTTGAAGCTTTGCAGGTGCAGTGATGTTTTTCTATGACAAAAACACAATTCTGAGAACTTCATTCAGTCATTATCACTCATTTGGAATGATGAACCTCTTAATTGTGTAATAATTGTGAAAATCACTCCACAGTATTCCTTCGTCTTGCAGATTGCCCCATAATTTAGTGTCGTCTTTCTGTGATCTGTTCCTTTCAGTGATCCATTCCCTGCGATACTTCTACACGGCCACATCAGGAATCTCAAGCCTCCCAGAGTTTGTAGCAGTTGGAATGGTTGATGGCCTGGTCATCAGTCAGTATGACAGCAACACACATATTGGGGTTCCCAGGCAGCCATGGATGAAGCAGCATCTGGATCAGAAGTACTGGGAATCAGAGACCAAGCTGGGCAGGATGGCTGAAGGGGCCTTTAAGGAGGACATTAAGACTTTACAAAGACGCTTTAATCAGACAACAGGTGAGTTTACCGATCATGTCTGGGTGAGACTGTCTGGACCAAAGATGACACTTAGGGCCTGATTTACTAACAGGATTGCTCCCATTTCAGGCCTAAAATAGCCGGTGTAAACATAAAACGATATTAACAAAGGAGGTGCATTTGAGTAGAAGCGCAGATTACCGCTGCTGGGAGGGTATAAGGAAAAGTGGGTGTGTGCCGCAAAGAGATGGGAGGAGAGGCGTTAAGTGCCCCTGATGAAGTATTCCGTGGTATTTACTAAAACTGCCTGGCGAGAGTGCGTCTCTAATTTGCGGGATAATTATCCGCCTCATAAAAGCACGTCTTAACCAGGAAGCGCTATTTTGATTGAGTCTGAAAACTTTGATATGGCAACAGTTATTAGAACAAGGCGAAGACACAGACAAAGACAACGTGCAGAAAGAATTTTTTCAACACAAATAACACTTTTCCAGTTAAGCGAACCAGAAATCATTAGACGGTACAGGTAAACCAGCAACGCAATACTACAATTACTGAATCAGAGACGAAATCGAACCCCCGGCGATCACATTCCACCTCCATTACACCATGATCATTACTAACGTGGTAGCCAAATACCCTGGATCTGTCAATGACAATTTTATCTTCCAGAATAGTGCCATCTATCCAAGATTGAGCAACTGGGATTTTGGAGGGGCCTGGCTACTTGGTAAATGTATTTGTTTCAGTGGGGATGTATTGTAGTGAACCCATGTCCCTTGTAGAAATTATTAATCTCGCCATGTACACATCTATACTGTTATATTAGACAGTTTATGCATTAATGCCACGCAATAGCATATTCTTTATAATCTTGTTCTTTTAAACATCTCGCTGTAGTTGATGGCGGGTATCCCCAACAGCCATGGATAATGACACCTATACTAGGGGTGGGTATTGCCAAAGAAGTCACGATTCGATTCGTATCACGATTCACATGCCACGATGCGATTATATCACGATGCATCGCGATACTTGAATCATTGCGATGCATTGCGAATTTTCACTGAACACTGTTAGAAAAAAATTAAGCCATTAACAGTGGCTGACTGGCTGTGTATGATCTGGATAGTGTGTTCAATTGATAACTCAAAGCAACTCAGTTCATACATAGCTGTATTTATTTAAACGACTTTTGAAGGTTACTTAACACAAATATTATTATTACTGGATACACTGCATGTTTTGTTTATGAATGACTTGTCGCAGTATCGCGCGGCCGGAAATGCTTGATGTTCGCCAACCATTCATGCAATAAAAAAAAAATATTTTTTTTTTTTTTTTTTTTTTTAATTAATAATCGATACTTGGCGTCAACAATCGATGCAGTAGATCGTGAAAATTAGAATCGCGATGCATCTTCATGACGATTATTTGGCACACCCCTAACCTATACCCAACCCAGCATCGGCAGAAGAACAACAATATAACTTCGCCCACATTGAATCAAGGGCAGTGATTGAGCGAGCGTTTGGTGCCCTGAAAAGTCGTATTCCTTCCTTGTAAAATGTTAATGTTCGCTGTTACTTCGCGAACCAACATATCTATCTCCTCTTCGCTGAACTTTCGTTTTCTCTTCCTCGAATCACCCATGGTGGCAGTAACAGCAGTTGAACGGCGCGCTAATTAACACTAAAGGGCGGAGAAAGGCGCTGATTGCCCAACGCGGATCTGGTTTGATAAATACCACGGAAAATGCGGAAAAACACTGTGCGGTATTTTGCGCTTTGGCAAAGGAACAGATTAAGCTGCGGTCACATTGTTAGTAAATCAGGCCCTTAGCATCTGTTGCTTTTGTTTCAGAATACCAGTTTATTGGTTTGCCCTTCCACATAGTCTACATAACATTCAATGATGTCTCATGTTGTAATTTCTTATTTTAAAAGATGAACTAAAAACTCAATAGAATATGTAAAAGATGGAAATGCACAGTATGACCAAGATATCTACTACAGTATAGTTAGCTTGCTAGCCAGCGAGCTGCTACCTGTCCTCTCTCATAACACCACTTTGAACCTCAAGAGGTTATAGTCACTGTAGTGAAAGCAGCAAGCTGTAGTTGGCAGAGCTGTATTAAAGATGTTTAAAAAGCAGATCCAGCAAGAGCAAGAGAGATACAGCCAGAGAGCGCCTCTCCCATTGGCTTCAGTTTTTTTGACAGTATGACAGTGCCTGGAGCAGCGCAATGTTTTGTCAGCAGAGCATGGAAGTGCAATCATATAAGTAAGGGTAAGGTTTAAGGGCTGTTAGGAAACCTCTTTGCGTGAAAGTTGGTCATTATCAAAATATAAATCCTGATAGGACGAACAGGACCCCGACGCGCAGCAGAATGATATGAAAGATGTGAATTAGAAGCACAAAACCCGTTGCCATTGACAGCAGTCATACCTTTTTTGTAGCGGTAAATACAAAGAAATTACAGATCTGCGACTTTGGGGTGGCCCATTCAAATCAATTACATTTTTAAGAACATTCTGAAGAGCCATATAATAAGTGACAATAGTAGTAAAAATCTATACAAATCACCAGACTGTTGTTGTTCATTGAAATGGATCTGTCAAACAAATATATATATATATATATATATATATACGTATATACTGTATATGTAAATGTTATTATTTTCATGATTTGATTTCATATTCTTTTGGAAAATTAACAGAATATTTATTCTGAAAGATTTTTCCTGTTTTTACATGCAGCTCAAATATAACATTTGCAGTATTTATTATCCCATGGTAAATACTTACAGTATTTTTACTGATGTAAAAGTGTCCTGCCTTTCATTACTGCTCCCAAGCCCATTTCAAACACCAAAAAGATCATCTGAGATTGAGCATGGCAAGAGTTCGATGAAGCAATTATTTTTGAACACTGTACATGTTGCTCTGTCAGTGTACGTACACCTGTAGAAAAAAGGCTCACCATGCTTGTCTATGACCCTTACATTGTAATATAGTATTGTATGTAACTTTTACAGACATGCATTCATGTAACTAAACATTACACTGAAAAAAACTAACTTTCCATTTCTTTTTTTTTTTTTACTTTTGTCTATTAGGAGAGCATATTCTTCAGAGAATGTATGGCTGTGAGTGGGATGATGAGAGTGATGACACCAGTGGCTATGAGCGGTATGGTTATGATGGAGAGGACTTCATCTCACTGGATCTGAACAACATGAGATGGGTGGCTGCTCAACCACAAGCAGTCTCAAGCAAAAACCGATGGGACCCCTACGAGTCCGTGTTTAATGGCAGGAAACAGTACTTCACTCAGGATTGCCGTGATTGGCTGAAGAAGTATGTTCAGTACGGGAGCATGACTCTCGGAAGGAAAGGTACGGCAAGTCACACAACACTGATAACAGCAGAGGCCTTACAGCAGGCTGCATCCCTGTGTTGATGTAGGACCTCATGAAAAAACATCATGTTTAAAGGTCTTGCCATGTGTTAATTCTGACATACTTTGAGACTAATTAAGATTGTTTATTTGGGTTGCCGTAGACATTACTTGACATGCTGAAAGTTAAAAGAAGACAGTACTTGACATGCTGAAAGTTAAAAGAAGACATTACTTGACATGCTGAAAGTTAAAAGAAGACATTACTTGACATGCTGAAAGTTAAAAGAAGACATTACTTGACATGCTGAAAGTTAAAAGAAGACAGTACTTGACATGCTGAAAGTTAAAAGAAGACATTACTTGACATGCTGAAAGTTAAAAGAAGACATTACTTGACTTGCTGAAAGTTAAAAGAAGACATTATTTGACATGCTGAAAGTTAAAAGAAGACATAACTTGACTTGCTGAAAGTTAAAAGAAGACATTATTCGACATGCTGAAAGTTAAATCATGAGCCCTCTCTGTGTCTCTTCTCTTTGTACTTGACAATGCATAACTGCACCCATTGTTCATGTCTGCTATGTCTTCAAATTGTTTTGTATCTTTATCTTTATCTTCTCCCCTTCTTCCTTCAGTCCCTGAAGTGTCTCTGATCCAGAAGAAGGCATCTTCTACAGTGGTGTGCCACGCCACAGGGTTCTATCCAGCTACGGTGAAGATCTCCTGGAGGAGAGATGGATGGGACATGCAGAAGGGTGTGAAGATGGGAGAGACGCTGCCCAATGGGGATGGAACCTTCCAGAAGAGAGCTGAGCTCAGAGTGTCACCTGAGGAGATGGAGAGAAGTCAGTACACCTGTGAGGTGGAACACATCAGTGGAGAACCAACACTCGTCACCCTGACTGAGGAGGAGGGTAAGAATTTTCAGACACCACACACAACTCAACAGCTACTGAGAGAGAAATGTTGATATTCATAAAAAAAAACTGCATGTTTTAAAATTTCAAAACCACTCATATCATTCTCATAGCCTACTCTAATACTACACTATTATGTTTAATTTAACTATAATACAGTCATAGCATGAACAGAGGTCACAAGGTGAACAATACATTTTTTGTAACAGCTTCATATATAAACAGATACATGAACAGTGGTTCCCAATATTACTGTTAATTTTCATTCCAGGCTGTCAACAAGTACATAAAAGTACCACAAATAAACAGATGTACGTAGATGCTTATTGTAGGTCTAGAGGCATTCACATTAAAATGCAATCATAGCATGAACATAGGACACAGATGAAAATTACTACTTATACTTATATCTAACCTTTTTTTTTTTCTACAGGAAGATTTTTTGTAGGTATTATTACTGGATGTGTGATTGCAGCCCTTGTTATTGGAGTGGTGATTGGCGTGGTTAAGATGATGAAGAAGAAAAGTGAGTTGCCTTTATGTCAAAATGTATGCAATTTCCAAACTTATGTAAAATGCTTTGTGTCTGCTTTCGGACATTGGTGATGCTTAAGTGTGTTTATGTAAACATTCTCCATCTTATTGTGTCGACAGAGTACAACAAGGCAGGAAGTGAGTACATTTGTTACACCTTTTTAAAAATCTTAAAAACGTTCAATTCTAGACCCTGGTTTTGTGTATTTACTACGGCTGCGGATTTGTAATTTTTAGTGTGCAATGTGCATTTTAGTTTATAGTGTGAATCATATCTTTGTTTGACGGATGTTTTTTCCTTCATCAGCGTCTGACACAGATTCTGATGCCTCCACCAGAACCACGGAGACATCATCAGGCCCCCCGTCTCCTATTACACTCTCCCCTATCGGCTCTCTGTCCTCTGTGGCTGGAATGAAGTCATGTTAGGGGCAAGGCCACTTGGCGTTTGCTGGGGCATATATTTCATTGAGGGCACTAGGCCACATGTAAGGCAAGCATGCAATTACCTTGCAGAAATGTCACGTTTTCGATGCGCTACAGAGTGACGCTAACATTATTAAATCACAACCAAGCAACAGCAGCGCGGCTAATGGTAGCGCTTCATCTGTTAAAGCAGCAATAGAGAGTTTGGTTCCAAAACTAGTAAGCTAACTACCTAAAAGGCATGCAAAAACCTTGCAAACACCCCCAACAGCCCAGCTGACACTGATGGAAGCTTGCCAACACACTTACTGCTATGTTTTGGCAGTTAAGCTTGTTGTGTCATGCGTGTGAACATTTTTCTTCCATTTTTGCTGGGTGTACCAGCCCTTTACACAGCACTTTAAGGTGGACCCATGGAAATGTTCTCAGCCCCGCCAGCTCCTTATAAGGGCACACAACCGTAGTGACGTGTGCAGTCAGAATTGACGGAATCCACGCAAAAGCAACTCGAAAGCAACATAATCAACAGTCATGTCAATGCAGAAAGTGCACAGGTCAGTAAACGCAGACCTAACTTCACCGGTGCAGAGGTGGAGGTACTGTCGCAGAATGTAGATGTGTCCATTCTATTCCACTATGGCTGTATTCTAGCGATTCAGTTGAGTGCATATTTATTTACTTACATTTGCAGTGTACAAATTCAGCCCTTAAACCTTCTAACACAGAGCGGCCCTGTGGGGCATCTGGTGTTTTTTTGAGGAATTGCATTTAAGAAAACTCTGGGCGATTTACAACTGCTATTTCGCGTTCTGAAATTCTTCTTAAGGTCCGAAAGAATTGCAGATGAGAAAACTTACATGAATGCCAAAAAACATAGTAGTTATTCCAGCTTTTCTGTTGTCCGGTAATTGCCGGTCTTTGTCCGGAAAAAAATGTAAATGTCCGAAAATATTAGAGCTCACCGGTCAAATTGTCTGATTGGAATTTCTTAAAAATCCCGTCTCGCAAACACAATCTGAATTTGACAACAATCCTAATATTTAGGCCTATAAAGCAAACCTGCACTGCCCTTATTATGTTTTAAAGGAACAGGCTAATCTGCCGTTAGAAAGTTATTAAACAACATGCATATGCTGCATATTAAATAAAGCGCAAACCATCGGTTACAAACAAGGAGCGAACTGAGTGAGAAGGATCCAACATGGCCAAGCAGACTAGCCTTAAAAGCTTTTTTCAGAGGCCAAACGCAACTGACGAGGGTAAACCGTCTGACGAGGATGAACCTGTAATACGTGCAGTGTTGCGTCTGAACGCGTTTCATTTCATTATACTGTCTATGCCCGTGCTTGAGCGCGCCGAAGTTTCGTAGGAGCCAGGAGCGGTATTGCAGACATGAGATTTAGCAGCATATTGAAAAAACTAACTGAACAAGTTTATTTTTTTGGAGCTGTGAACTTAGTTCAAAATTTTGAATTATGAACTATGAACTGAACTAGTTCATGTAGAAAGTGAACTTTCCAAACACTGAATACCTGAAGCCCTAGATGTTCGAACAGCTTCACCAGAGAAAAAGCCGAAATGTCGGGCGTTTATGTCGTTATGGAGTGACAAGTGCGAGGTAATTGATAGTCACAGTAAAATGTTCTGTTAGCACTGCGAAAAGGCAGGACGACGCAACGGATTCACAAGAGGGTCGAATAATTTTAGAATCTCTGCTCTCATTGAACATAGTCAGAGCAATGACCATGTTGCGGCACTCAATCTAACGCCACAGCAGGTTGCGATTAAAGTAGCATTTTGCAGGAGGTAGTTAGGGTTTTGCATTTTGTGTATGGTTTTTGGATTTGTGTTTTGAGGAAATGAGGTATGCTTTCAAAAAATGTGTGCAAGCAATTCATTTAGGGTGACATAGTTTTCTAATTTAAGATAGTGAAATATGTCTCTATATATGTCACTGTTATTTTGGTTATCATATGCTTTGCTAAAGTTGTTTTGCAGTATCGGTGTATGTCAATTACGCCTATAGGGGGTTCAATAGCTTCAAAGGCTGCCTATAACACACGGAGTACAATTCCCCACCTTTTATTTCAGAATCATGTTCTATACCTTCTTATTAAAACATTTGAGCCCTATATTGAAGGGGTACATTTTTCTTGTTTTATCAGCCTAACTACTTTTGCACTATCAGTGTATGTCAATTCAGCCTCTAGAGGTGCATAGGTCACACTTGAAAGGTTGGATGTGACTTTTTATTTCAGACTGTTTTACTACGACTTGAAACTATCATATTTTAAAATCTATGTACCATTGATAGAGATTATTTCCAAACACTGTTAATGACTTAAGAATATAATAATCAAGTGACTTGTTTGAATATATTCCTGTGAATGATGTGCTTATGAAAGCAGGAGCATGGCTTTTCTCTCTGTGTGTGTAACTAGAATATTAGGTGCCACTAAGTCTGCATATGAACAAGAGCATGTTTAGACCAGAGGAGATAAGAAAGGAACTGTGCTTCTTCCGACCTTGTGCAAAACTGCCATCCTTGCAAGACAGGGAGCCTCGGACGTGAGAAATCCACCACGTGATCATCCCTGCTCAAAGCTAAACTTCTGACTATATAAACTTTGTGCGAAGAGTTTATCAGGGCTTCACTGTCAGCCTCGGCTGGGAGGGGAGCCCAATTGCAATTGTTGTTGTTTGTCTGTCTAATAAATATACTTTCATGCAGCTTCGGAGTCCTGAACTAACTAGGGTGATTTTTCACCTATCATAATTGGGGGCTCGTCCGGGATTCCAACAACCTCTTCGACTCTCCTTGCTGGGCTAATCATCAGGACCTGAACAGTATGGAGGAGTACGAGACTCCGTTTTTTCTAAAGACCTCCAAATTGAATTGGATGGAGGCCAGGGCCTGCCAGCGAGGAGAGCCGAGAGTGAAGGAATTGAATTTGACTATAGGGGATGGACTCCGACTGTTTGTGAGTATATTGGTTGTTTTATGTAAGTGTACGATAGTATGTGGTTCTTGTTTTTTTCGGTTTTGTGTACACTTGTCTTGTGTGGGATTGATTTTGGGTATTCTTTGTGTGTTGGCTACCTGTGCATGCAGTGTAGTACCCTGTATACGGAAGATGGTGACTGAAATGATTAAAACTCCTGATGACGAATATCTTGCCTTACAAATACGTAGCGCCTGTGCCTCTGATGGAAAGTTTGCTTAATAATTATTTACTAAGGTAGATGAAATAATGCTCATTAATGACCTCTGTTCCGAAAATCGATGTGATGAAGCTCAGAATGATGATTTTGAAGTTATCCATTGAAATTGATAATTAATGCTTAAGAAAGATGATTTGTGTTTTTGATTGTGTTTGTAATTTTCGATTATCCATTGAAACGGATAAAAGGAGGGATTGATAGAGATTATTTCCAAACACTGTTAATGACTTACGAATATAATAATCAAGTGACTTGTTTGAATATATTCCTGTGAATTATGTGCTTATGAAAGCAGGAGCATGGCTTTTCTCTCTGTGTGTGTAACTAGAATATTAGGTGCCACTAAGTCTGCATATGAACAAGAGCATGTTTAGACCAGAGGAGATAAGAAAGGAACTGTGCTTCTTCCGACCTTGTGCAAAACTGCCAACCTTGCAAGACAAGGAGCCTCGGACGTGAGAAATCCACCACGTGATCATCCCTGCTCAAAGCTAAACTTCTGACTATATAAACTTTGTGCGAAGAGTTTATCAGGGCTTCACTGTCAGCCTCGGCTGGGAGGGGAGCCCAATTGCAATTGTTGTTGTTTGTCTGTCTAATAAATATACTTTCATGCAGCTCCGGAGTCCTGAACTAACTAGGGTGATTTTTCACCTATCAATGTACCTATCTTATTTAAGTAGTTTACATTTGTTCTTCCAGTCTCAGCAGACTATCACATTTCAATGGTTAGTCTTCCTTCTTGAAAGTCGATGTAAAAAGAACATTTTATTGAATTCTCAATAAGGTAACAGATACATATGGCAAAATGCTACTGTTCTGCCCATAATATGTTTTATGTGTTGGGTAACTTTAAAGTTTTCGAGGCTTGAGGCTTAAAAATAAACATTCAATTTCTAGTCTTTTTTACACGATTTGTAAACAACAACAATCGCCGGTGGGGAGAGGCCACTTTTCCATTGACTGGAAGCCTGCTGTATTTATTGTAGGTTACAGAAAATAAAGAAAATGGCAGCGATTGTTGTTGTTATCGATTTTCTATCAGTTCTCACCACCACGATGACGTCTCATCTTTGCTCCTTGAATGTCGATATGTAATGGTATGGTGTTATTGAAACTTACTACGTTTAAAAAAGACTAGAAATTGAATGTTTATTTTTAAGCCTCGAAAGTTGCACTGGGTGCCTTTAACGTGAAGCGTTTGTATGTTCACGTCATTTTAATGTACTGTTTGAAATGTGTGTGAACGGTGAATGGGACTTGTATTTTGATGCCCAGAAACTATTGTCAAATGTATAGACTAATCTGGTGTTTTTGATATTATGAGGGTGCTGATATAATAAATGAGCTGGTAACAGACAACAACATCCAAATATTTTTCCTAACTGAAACCTGGCTTAAACCAGATGAATTCACTTAGACTTAGACTTAGAAAACTTAAATGAAAACTTAAATGAATCTACCCCTCCAAGTCATGTTAACTGCCACATCCCCCGCAGCACCAGACGTGGAGGTGGAGTTGCTACTATTTCCCTCGCTAATCTAGGTATTTCCCCAAGACCTAAATTTAAATTTGCATCCTCTGAAGTCCTCGTACTTCCTCTTATGCATCCAAACTCAAAAGCCACTAACCCGGTCACTCTTGTGACACTATATAGACCACCAGGTCCCTACACTGAGGGCCTGATTTATTATGCGAGCGCTGCTTAATCTGCGTTCGCAAATTAACGCACAGTGTTTTTGCGCATTTTACTTGTTATTTATCAAACCAGATCTGCGCTGGGCAAACTGTGTTTACTCCGCCCTATATAGGGCCTGATTTACTAACATTGCGACCGCTGCTTAAACTGCGTTCGCACATTAACGCACAGTGTTTTTCCGCATTTTCCGTGGTATTTATTTAGGAAGAGAAAATTAAGCTTCCGCGAAGTGGAGATAGATATATTGGTTCACGTTCGCTCAATCACTGAAACTGATTCAATGTGTGCGCTGCTATATTGTTGTTCTGCCCGCCATCACCTACAGCAAGATGTTTAAAAGAACACGATTATAAAGAATATGCTATTGGTGGCATTAATGCATAAACTGTCTATTATAACAATATAGATGTGTACATGGCGATATTAATAATTTCTACAAGGGACATGGGTTCACTACAATATATATGGACGTGGCGTGGGTGCAATCAATGGTTCATATTACGTTCGGAAAGTTTGCGATTTCAAAAAAAGTCCTGTTTGACGTCTATAATTTCAGCTGTGGCAGTGGGGAAATGTATTGACCAGTGCGCCATAGCAATGCTTCGAGTACCTGTGTGAATATTTGTGAAGGCTGAGATATATCAACTGCTGATACTATAACTGTTTGAAATGATCCGGTGCCAATATTTGCAATGTTTACCAACCGATTGAATGGAATGTGATCTCCGGTTGGAGGGTTAGATGTCGTCTCTGATCTGGTTCAGTAATTGAAGTATTGCGTGGCTGGTTAACCTGTACCGTCTAATGATTTGTGGTTAATTTAACTGAAAATGTGTTATACGACTTGAAAAAAATATTTCTGTGCGCTGTCTCTGTCTTCTTTCTTCGCCTTTCTCTTATCACTGCTGCCATATCAACGTTTTCAGACTCAATGAAAATGCGCTTCCTGGTTAAGACGTGCTTTTATGAGGCGGAGAATTAGCGCGCAAATCGGAGATGTGCGCTTGCCAGGCAGTTTAGTAAATACCCCGCAATACATCATTAGGCGCACTTATCTTCGCTCCTCACAAATATTTGCGCATGTTTCCACCCACCTTTTTGTGTCCTCCCCGTCAACACCCACAAAGCGTTAATATGCGCTGCGCTCGCTTAGTAAATACCGTTTTATGTTTACGACCGCTATTTTACGCCAGAAATGGGCGCAATCCTGTTAGTAAATCAGGCCCTGAATTTTTATCCAAATTTCTGATTTCCTATCCGCCCTGATTGTAAATTCTGATAAAATCCTGATAGTGGGAGATTTTAATATCCCTATGGATAATGAAAATAGTAGCCTTACAATTTCATTCCAATCACTGATAGACTCTATCGGGTTCTCACAACATGTAAACACACCAACCCACTACCATAATCACACCATTGACCTTGTATTAACGCATGGCCTAGAAATTGACCGCCCTATAGTTCTACCCCAAAATACTACCCTCTCAGATCACCACCTAATTACATTCAACATGATATTAGAACTCCGTCCAACATCGGAAATATCCCACTTCTACAGCCGTTGTCTATCCGACAGGACTACAGCTGAATTTATATCAAAACTACCCGTCGCCCTCACCTCAGTTCCTACCGCTGGCAAAGTAAATGGCATATGCACTCCCCCACCTCATATCGACCTACTAACTGAAGGCGTCATACATGCGTTCCACTCAACCCTTGACGCTGTTGCACCACTAAAAAAGAGAATAAGAAAACTAAAAAAACTGGCCCCATGGTACACTGATCAGACTTGTGCACTTAAACAAACCACACGAAAACTAGAAAAAAAATGGTACTCCACCAAACTTGAGGTATTCCTCCTGGCATGGAAGGATAGTCTTCTAAGCTATAAACCAGTACTCTCTGAGGCGAAATCAGCTTACTATTCTTCATTGATTGATAGTAATAAAAACAACCCAAAGTTCCTATTTAACACTATTGCTAGGCTAACAAAAAACCACAACACAATCGAACATTCGGTTCCCATAATCTTTAGTGGTAATGATTTCATGACCTTTTTCAATAATAAAATCCTCAAAACAAATTCATAGTTTCCTCCCCCTCTGTGACCCTACACCCCCTCCAAAATGCACCATGGCAACACCCCCTCAACCGGGTGCTCTCCTTGAATTCTTAGC
The DNA here is from genome assembly GCF_963457725.1 of Sprattus sprattus. NCBI lineage: Eukaryota > Metazoa > Chordata > Actinopteri > Clupeiformes > Clupeidae > Sprattus > Sprattus sprattus. Next base: position 3,541,996 of record NC_137908.1, on the reverse strand, counting down.
ACCCACCGACCTCCCTGAACTAAACTCCTTGATCCTCTCACCTAAATCATCGACGTGCCTACTAGACCCTATCCCCACAAAATTACTTAAACATGCACTTCCCTTATTAAGTGAGACATTACTCAATGTAATGAATAATTCACTAATTTCAGGATACGTCCCACAATCATTCAAAATAGCAGTGATAAAACCATCTCTTAAAAAACCTAACCTTGATCCCGATAATCTTGCTAACTATAGACCCATATCTAACCTCCCTTTCTTGTCAAAAATACTTGAAAAACTAGTAGCTAAGCAACTTACTTCCTTTCTACAACAAAACAAAATTGAAGAAACCTTCCAATCAGGTTTTAGGGCCCACCACAGCACTGAAACGGCATTAGTATCTTAGTATCATATCCTGTTACAGAGACTTGAACATCACGTTGGCATCAAAGGCTGTGCCCTATCTTGGCTTAGATCTTACCTCTCTGATTGCCATCAATTTGTTCATGTCCATGAGAAGTCGTCAAATCACACCAGAGTAAGCTACGGTGTTCCACAAGGCTCTGTCCTTGGACCACTGCTTTTTTCCCTTTATATGCTACCCTTAGGTGCTGTCATAAGGAAACATGGCATTAACTTCCAATGCTATGCTGACAACACCCAACTCTACCTATCCATGAAACCTGATGAAATTTTACATCTACCCAAGATAGAAGCTTGCCTCCATGATGTAAAATCTTGGATGGCTAACAACTTCCTGCTCCTCAACTCTGATAAAACTGAGGTTATGCTTGTAGGCCCCGATCAACTGAGAGCTACACTATCTACCCATCTACCCACACTCAATGGCTTCCCAACACCCAACACTAACATCAAAAACCTTGGTGTAACTATCAACCAAGACCTCCTACTTGACTCACACATAAAACAGATATCAAAGACATCATTTTTTCATTCACGCAATATTGCCAAAATTAGAAAGGTCCTATCCCTCCAAGATGCAGAAAAACGAATCCACGCATTTATTACTTCCCGCCTCGATTACTGTAATGCTCTCCTGTCCGGATGCAGCATCAACACAATGAAGAGCCTCCAACTTATACAGAACGCTGCTGCTCGTACACTCACCAGAACTAAAAAGTATGAACACATCTTACCGGTACTCGCCTCTTTGCATTGGCTCCCCGTCAAAAGTAGAATCGATTTCAAAGTACTCCTGCTCACATATAAAGCCCTAAACGACCTGGCTCAAAACACCTCAACCTAAACTACCTTGGTAATTCTAAGAATATCAAAAACCACAATAGGAGGCAGAGCCTTTAGCTACCGAGCCCCCCTCCTCTGGAATAATCTCCCTGCCTCCATCCGAGATGCAGACACTGTACCTATATTCAAATCAAAGCTAAAGACATTCCTCTTTAGTGCATCCTATAGCCAAAAGTAATTGCGTCGACAGACCCATCACCTGCTGCGCTAGCCAACCAGATATATCCGAACACAAATAATGTTCTAATAAAAATAAAAAAATAAATATTTCATCTAGTGTGTGCAGGTTGCAAGTTGCAGGCAGTGTATGTTGCACTGTGAAAGAGTGCTATAACAGATCTCGGGTGTGATATTGCAGCTGTCCTCACTCACCAGAACTAAAATAAAAATCAAAAATAGAAAAAAAGATAACTTACAACTGATATCTCCATAAATACACTACCAAACTAAATAACAAATGCCAGTATTACTTAACATATCTTCTCCCTTTCTCTCTCTCTCTCTCTCTCTCTCTCCTTCCATATCAAAAAATAAATACAAAATATTTCATCTGTGTGTGTGCAGGTTGCAAGTTGCAGGCAGTGGATGTTGCACTGTGAAAGAGTGCTATAACAGATCTCGGGTGTGACATGCAGCTGTCCTCACTCACCAGAACTAAAAAAGAAAACTTACGACTGATACCTCCATAAATACCCTACCAAAGTAAATAACAAATGCCAGTATTACTAAACATATCTTCTCACTTTCTCTTTCTCTTTCTCTCTCTCTCTCTCTTCCTCCATACCATATTGCTTATGCCTATAATAACACTGATAAAATAGCCATATTGCCTACTGTTAAATCTACTACCCAAAGGTTTCTCCCTGTCTGTTTCTGAAATTGATGTCTACTAACATAAATGTTCTCTCTTCCTTATAGCATGTTCCAATCGCTGATGGAAGTGGAACCTTTGCTCCTCACCCCCACCACTCCGCATCTACGCACATGGACAGCTGAACTCTACCCACTCACTTTCTTCCTTTTCTCTCCCTACTAATCAGGACTATCTCTGCTATAGGAAGCTGCTGTAGTCTCTCCACCTGGTCTACCTGGAGAAACCCTCGGCCAATCGCACCCACCGCCACTGCATTGCTGTACACCTACTCTACCCAATACCCTATGCTAGCATTTATATACAATATACATTATTGCCACCACTGAAATGTTTCTCTGTCCCTACATCCCTTACCCCTGTAACAGTAACCCTATTGGTACAGTAATCTGGTCTTGCCTGTATCATGTGTTTACCACCGGATGTCTGTATACTTACTATGTCCAGCGACCAAATGCTGGCTGTGTATAACCCCTGTTGCTTCCTTTCCCCTTCTGCCACCCAACCCTCCCCCTTCCCACCTTCCTGTCTCCACCCGGCCGACCTCAAGCAGATGGGTCCCCCCTTATGTGCCGTGGTTCTGCCTAAGGTTTCTTCCTGCCTAACAGGGAGTTTTTCCTTTCCCCTGTTGCCATTGTGCATGCACTAAGGGGGTTTAGGTTTAGGCTCTGGGCTCTGTTAAGCGCCTAGAGGCAATTGTATTGTTATGGCGCTATACAAATAAAATTGAATTGAATTGAATTGAATTGAATTGAATTGAATTGAATTGAATTGATGTATTCAGCTTCTGCTTCAAAATGTGACTCATAATTTGTTGCGCAGACCGCAGCCGCACAGTGCGAACACAGCAGTCATTCTCTTGCTCAGCAGGATTAAAGTATTATTCTGTCCTATTGGGCGTGAACATTTGATAAAGAGAGATATGTGAAATTCAGTGTCAGGTTCGTGATTAAAAGATAAACGTGTAATTTGACGGGTCATGTAAACTATTTTGTGGCATATGCTTGAAGGCGTAATCGCACAGAAGAGCGCAAATTGTGGTAAAGCGTAATGAAATGTTTTTTATCTTTGTTTCTTTGTTTTGGTAATACATTAAGTCATGCAGAATACTAGATTCTCCTTTGCATGTGTACTTTGTACTCTTAGATTCTAGTGTTTTCTGTGCTGATCTTAACTGTACGTTACCATCCATACCAGGCACTCCTTAGGGAATATGGAGGCCCCAAAATCCTGTAAGGTTAATACTACACCATATGTTCCTCACTGAGAGACAGCTCCAGTGTTGATAAGATCTCTGCTTAGGCCCCTCTCTGTGTGTGTGCTGTGTAGCATTCCCCAAAGGCGCCCATTCTATCAGGCCCAAGGGCATCGATGCGCTCATGAGACTGTTTACATGTTCATATATGTGTGTGTGTGTGTGATACTTTGGTAGAGACGTCATGCATTCTGTTTGGTTTACGTATTCCTGCTTGTTAAAGAGGGGTGCTGTACAACACTCCTGTGAGTAGAGCGACCATCAGAGCAATGAACAACATCCATCCTGAAGACGTCTCGGAGATCCATCCCGCGGCTGCGTGCGCCCGGCGACTCTTAGGCTCTGCTCCACGCTTAGACACTTAGGTTTCGTAATGTACTTAGAGTATCTGTAACTATTGCAATAAACCTTATCTGGCTCTGATCCGAACTGCCTCAAGCTGCCTTGATTGAGACTTCAACCTACAACTAGACCACCTCTTATAATTAAGTGTAGTAGCCTAAATATAGAAAAGAATCTTACAGTACTGCACCTATAGTTTGATACTCTGATATTAAGTTGCTTTATTGCTGATGTTTTACACTGGCAATGCTGACACCAGCTTGCTAATGTTAGAGATTGGTGGTTATTGATTGCCATCTAGTGGTAAAGTTTCATATCATCACTAACATATGCATTGCATTTGTTAGTAGGCCTACCTGTCGGTAAACGATGGGTTGACAGATGTAATTCTAGAATATTAATTGGTTAAGATTAGTTACCAGGCAGGAACGGAGATCGGCTAATACCAGCTACAACGTCGTTTGCCTAACTTTTAATGTGGTGTCACGTTTAACGCTGCTGTTCAACATTAATAGCAACTGAATTAAACTTGTGATAGGTGTAATCTGTAGCAGTAAATATCGTAAACGTAAATAACTGATAAAGGATGTATGTTCCACTTCACAAACACAGGTAATCGTTGGGTTTTTGTAATGGAAATTATGTATTAAAGGAAATAATCATTAATAACCTTACTTGAGATTTGAGACTTGTATTAAAAGTTAGGCACTCATGTGAAGAAACACTGAGTGGAAAAATACTGTGACATTCTGTGCATGTGATTGTGCTACTGTGTCCAAAGTGGCTTCCTGCGAAAAGAAGAAGCGTGCAATGAGCTGATCAAAATGCAGAAGCGAGGGGCCACGAAGATGTCTGAATTTTGCTTGTCTGTATGTGCTGATAACAATAACAAGTCATGCATCTGTTTGGGCGGGGTAACTGCCACGCTTGGATAACACATTGTGTAAGCTAAGAGTTAATAAAAGGGCTGAGCCAGCCAAGGGAGATCAGAGCTCTTCTAGGGACTTCCCCAAACAAGACCTCTCCTTTGACTGTCAAGGTTTAAACATATGTTCTGCCTCACAGTGTGGTTTGTAATCTAAACTTAAATGTCGAGATAAGGGATTTTTCCCTGACATAACTTGGTCCTTCGAGCCGGATCCCAACATATCGACGAACCGGGAGCGGGAATTCCAACGCATCGAAGACTGTGCACAGCCTCCTCACTAGGTGGTGGAGAAAAACCTGTAGAGTGAATTCTCTGCAGGTCGGTGTGGGGACGCCCGCCTCCCGGGACGAAGATTGACGGGATCCGACAAAAGAGAGCAACACACTGAGGGGTGAGTATGAGAGAGTAATGTGCAGATTAGGCTGCCATAGGGATTCATGTTCCCTAACATTACAATGCTAGCAAAGTGAAACAGTACAAATAGTAAACAATGGCCAGTTTCCTGTAGAGAAAGTCTAAGGAAAAGAGGGTTCAACTCCCCACTATTATAGTACAAATAGTAAATGTGGCAAGTTTCCTGTAGAAAAGTCTAAGGAAAAGAGGGTTCGACTCCCCACTATTTGGGACTAAGTACTATGTATGTGTGTGTGTGTGTGTATGTGTGAAGAGGTTGACTGTGAGTTAAAACAAATAAAAAGCCTGCGAGGCCGGACCTCGGTCTAGAAGCTCGCTTTCCAGGCTCTTATTTGCCCTAAGAGGACGTCACAGTACAACCCCTTATTTGTAACAAAAGTGAAATGGGCAATTCGTGCACCAAACAGACTCCTATTTTGGAGCACGTAGGCGATGTAAAATGGATGAAAAAAACATCATCCAAACCACTGTGAGTGGTTAGAGCGATGGGCAAAGAAACATGGGTTTACAGGAAAATTAACCATGGCGGATTGTGATAATAAAGACAATACTGCTTAAATAAAATAATACAAGTGCATAACGATTTGAGGATGAGGAGTTTGGCCTGATCAACCAAAAGTCTCTATCCAATGATTGAAATTGCCTAATAAAGCCGCAGGGGAGAGGCTGCGGAGCTAAAGATGTATGTATTCCAACACTGGACGCATACAGAAACTGTGATGATAACGGGAGTTCGTAACATGCACTGGGGAATTTCGTTTTTAAATGTAAGGAAGTGTTCAAAAAATTGTGTGATTACACTAAAATACACGTGTGGGAGTTTAGAGACCGTTTTGAGAAAGTTTTCAAAGCTTACAGTGGGCTGAAAGACGGTACGGGAGATGAGAGAGCAATCTATGACCAACAATTAAAACAGGCGTTACTACAAAGTTTCAGACCAGAAATTAAGGGATGGATTGAAAAACATTTCGTGTCGTTTAGAAGTTCCAAAATGCCTGAGTTTATGGACCAGGCCAAACACGCTGAGAAAACGGCTAAAAACAAAAAACAAGAGAAAGACAAGAAAGACTCTAAACAACTAGTAGAAGCGTTTGTACACGCAGTAAGCGCCCCTGGGCGCGGGCGAGGCAGAGGCCGTGGCCGCGGGAGGGGCAGAGGAGGAAGTAGAGGACGCGGACGAGCAGGCGGTAGTGGAGGAAGAACGCATGACCAAAGTCATGGCTCTAACAAAGAGGAAAACGATCGAAATAAATGCTACAAGTGTCAAGGCTATGGCCATTGGGCTAAAGAATGCCCAACAAAAGACGATACGAGTGGGCATTACGCAGACGACGAGTACGCAGAGGAATGACCAAAAATAGACCCTGGGGAAATGAGCGACGAGAATGACAGTTCCGACGTGTGTGAGAAATTTTTAGATTTGGCTGAAATTTGTTTAAGTGAAAAACCAGAAAAAATGGTGTTCATAAATGGAGCACCGGTGCTGTTTTTATGCGACACAGGTGCGTGTAGAACAGTAATGAAAGATGTGGAAGGCTTAACAAAGTCCACACAGGCTATTTTTGTAAAATCTGCAAATGGCCAAACTCAAAGACAACATTTCAGCCAACCTGTGACTGTGTCTCTTACAGAAACAGGGGACTCAGTGCATGCACAAGTAATCTTAGCTCCAAAATGTCCATACAACTTATTAGGCAGAGACCTAATGACCAAATTAAAAGTGGCTGTTTTCCCAAACCTACAGGGAGGTATGGAAGCTCGACAATGCGACGAAGCTGACATACATCTCCTGGAAGGGCATAACACTCCAATTTATTCCTGGGTCCTAAAACCGTCGTGCCAGGACCCTGGTAAAACGTTAGAAACAAATCTAAGAAAAACCACAGACAGAGTAAACCCTCTAGCAAAAGTTTTTGACAAAGACGAGTTAAAAATAACTCTGAGAACAAACTTAGGGCCTGATCACGAGTATGACGAATGTATACAGCGATTAGGGCCCACTAAAGTGACAGTAACCTATCTGTGCTGGAAAGATAAAAACTCACATTGTCAAGTGGCGTTGCCGCCCCAAACACAGAAACTGACAGCTTGGGAGCCTCCTCCGTACATGCAGCTGTCCGCCATACCAAACGAAAAGAGGAACAACTTAGACAAAGAAGCAAAGCGAGTGAAACAAATACGAGACTGGAATCCTGAAAAGGAAGGCGTGGAGAAAAGCACCACCACAGGGTGGAGACGAGTCAATCTAAATTACGTAATAACATGCACGCCAACCGTAAATGTTTAGAAATTTTACAAACAAGACAACAAGCGTCACAAGCAGAAAAGAAACTATGGAAAAAACACCGCTATACAATGCAAGACAGAATCTATGTTAGTATGGAGGGAAAACCAATTCTACCAAAGTCTACGTATAAATGGGCTGCAATATTGAGCCATGGGTTGACACATGTCTCAACAGGAGGGATGTGTGGCCTGGTGCACCAATATTATACCACATATGGCTTTCACTCATACTCAAAAAAGTGGCCTGGTGCACCAATATTATACCACATATGGCTTTCACTCATACTCAAAAAAAAAAAAATTGTTTGCAATGTGAAACATGCATACGGCATAACCCGAAGGGTGGGGCACGCCCTGACAAGGGACAGTTCCCCACCCCGCCTCATCCGTTTCAAACTATCCACATGGATTTTATACAACTAACAAAACAACAGGGGCTAGAATACGTTTTAGTCATAATTGATGCTTTCTCAAAGTGGGTTGAACTATTGCCTTGTTCAAGCCCAGATTCAGCAACCGTTGCGAAAGCACTTTGTAGGCGAATAATACCGACGTTTGGCATACCCAGAGTAATACGAAGTGATAATGGATCGCATTTTGTAAACCAAACAATTGACAAAATAGCTCAACACCTACACATTGACCTAAAACACCACACTGCGTACCACCCCCAGTCAGCAGGGCTGGTGTAAAGGCATAATGGTACAGTGAAACTCAAACTAGTCAAAGCAATGAAAGAGACAGGATTAATGTGGCCTGAGTGATTAGACATAGTCCAATTGAGCATGAGAATAACCCCAGTGGGAGCACACAGGTTAACACCGTTTGAAGTACTGTATGGAAGGCCATATACACTGCCTGACTTTGATCAAAGCAAACATTCACCTGACGATGAGTCTTCTTTAGTGGATTACTTAAAGAAGGTGCTGCAAAGAAAAGAAGTGTTGGCTGCAAGTACTGTTCCTTCTCTCTCTGTGTCCCCACAGGCAAAGCCAGTCAGTCCAGGAGACTGGGTGTTCATAAAGGCTGTGAAACGAAAGTGCTGGAGATCCCCTCGTTGGGAAGGCCCCCACCAAGTACTCCTCACTACACCCACAGCCGTCAAAGTGAAAGGACGTTCCACGTGGGTCCATCTCTCTCACTGCAAACTACGACCGACGCTACAGGAGCCACCTGTGGAAACAGAAGTAAGCCCGGTTACAAAGGGAGGTTACTGCTCTAGAGGTGACTTGTCTCAACCCGGTGAAGAAACCAACCCTGTTGTCCACAATTAGGGCACCTGTGACCATGGCCGACAGAAGACTCAACAGAACCCGAGTGGGGCTTTTTAGCCTAGGAATTGTATGTATATGTGTTTTAACCTATCTCAGAGTGTGTGCTCCACAGCAGGGGCACCGTGACAGAAGGTGGATAGCGATGACAACTTTAAATGGAACAACAGACACAGTCTACCATCTGAACTCCTGGTACCGTTATGTTTATGGTCAAGCTAAAGGATTGAATCGGTCTGACTGTTATGTGTGTACCAGAATGCCCGTGTCCTCCCACTACCCTAGACTTACGATAATGCCGTTATCTGAGAGACAGAGTGAGTGTGTGGCTACTGTCTCGTCTGACGAACCCACAAATGCAAATCTTATCGAAGTTATGGGCCCGAGATAATAGAACTAACGACACTGTGCATGCCCCTTGTGCAGAGACCCACCCACTGACTGCTGTACCCATAGACGGAGTGATATCGCCTTACGCTGAGGTCACTCCAGGAACAGTGTTTCCCCTTTGTTTCAAAAGAGCCGGAAACCACTCAGTTGGTGTGATTCCTCGCTCTAGGTGTGAATTTACAGCCTACCAGTTTGGCACCACCCTTTGCAATAAGAATAAGTCTATACTCGGTAGGAGGTGTTCGGGGTGGAATGCGGGTCTGCCAAGTCAGAATGGAACTGCCCACCTCTTAACAGGAGGAGGGGAAGATATATTCTGGTTGTGTGGCCACAAGTTGTATGATGGCCTGCCTCCTAGTTGGAAGGGGGTGTGTGCGCCAGTGTTGGTTAGTGACCACACCACAATAATATCTCATCGGCCAAGAGTGGGTAAGCGCAGGAAACGAGACATCAAGCCACATGACTCAGTCTGGGGTACAGATGTGCCTGATGCATATAAGTTATGGACCAAGGGCAACAAAGTCATTCTATCACTGTTTCCATGGATGGGGGTAGGAAAACTCATGTTACGTATGGAAACGCTGAATTATCGGTTTGGAACCTTTGTTAATGCCTCCATCATGGCAAATGAAGCCCAGAACAGAGAAATTGAGAGCCTCCGCTTTATGGTTTTGCAGAATCGATTTGTTCTTGATTTGGTCACTGCTCCCGCAGGAGGGGTTTGTGCCCTTATAAATGAAACTTGTTGTACATACATACCTGATGAAATCAATGCACATGCTATAACCGATGCGCTTGCTAAAATGAAAGAGGTTAGTGCAGCAGAGACCCAGGACTTCGTAACCCAGCAAAGCTCAGGCCCATGGGACTGGCTGAACTGGTTCCGTTCTGGTAGCTGGCTAATCATTGTACTCAAAGCATGCATACCGTTTGTGGTGCTGTTAATCCTACTATGTGCTTGCCTTGGTTGTTTGAAAGTCTGTGTACAGGCTCTGGTGAAACGGACCATGGCAGCCATCTTCTTGGAGGAAGAAATAGCGCCTCTCCTGGCTGACAATACCGAAGACGATGCTATGTGACGATATAAGGGAAATTCTTCACCGACAACCTTGTATTCTGATGTTTGCATCTGTGTGGTTATTAGTATGATTAACAGGAGGGAAATGTAATGGAAATTATGTATTAAAGGAAATAATCATTAATAACCTTACTTGAGATTTGAGACTTGTATTAAAAGTTAGGCACTCATGTGAAGAAACACTGAGTGGAAAAATACTGTGACATTCTGTGCATGTGATTGTGCTACTGTGTCCAAAGTGGCTTCCTGCGAAAAGAAGAAGCGTGCAATGAGCTGATCAAAATGCAGAAGCGAGGGGCCACGAAGATGTCTGAATTTTGCTTGTCTGTATGTGCTGATAACAATAACAAGTCATGCATCTGTTTGGGCGGGGTAACTGCCACGCTTGGATAACACATTGTGTAAGCTAAGAGTTAATAAAAGGGCTGAGCCAGCCAAGGGAGATCAGAGCTCTTCTAGGGACTTCCCCAAACAAGACCTCTCCTTTGACTGTCAAGGTTTAAACATATGTTCTGCCTCACAGTGTGGTTTGTAATCTAAACTTAAATGTCGAGATAAGGGATTTTTCCCTGACAGTTTTTGCTAAAAATAGAAGTCTTTGTATTAGCCAGTTCACGTCAATGAAAAGGTAAGATTTTTGTGTATATTTCGAGTGAAAGACAGAGGATAAACAGCAAAGACATATTATTTTATAGCCTGTTTAGCTCATATTCACTAGGGGTGCCAATATTTGTGGAGGGCACTGTATATCTGATTGTGATGAAACAGATCATGCAGGCATATTTCACTTTTTTTTTCACTTCAAAAATAGAGAGGCCGGTGTTCAAAAGGCTGTTGCACGAGTCTGATAATGAGCTTCCCTATAAGGTACCTGAATCACAGTCAGAGAATGTTTCGATGTCTGGAATGCCAGACAAATACCAAAAAAGACCCGATGCACCAGAGTTTGCTTTCAACTACAGAATGGGGTATGGGAGACAGAGAGAAGGCAGCAGAGTTTTACCACTTCAGAATGGAATCACACGATCACCATCACATGCAATACATACAGGGTGTGACTGTCCTTGAATTCCTAGTGTTTAAAGGTGTGGCCCCCGTTCAGTTATTAATGTCAGTGATTAACAGACAACCAGATTACAACACAAATGTGTCACCTGTTGGACTCTTTACTACATGTTATTGCTGAGAGAAATTGTTGTATGTGGGGATTTTAAAGAGGACCCAATGGCCTATGGAAGGAAACCAATCTTTGAGTTTATCCACCACAGAGAGGAATATGTACAGTAGTTGGACAATATCTTAATTTCTGATTGGCAGCACTGTGCACATTCAGATATTCTACAAACAAATTAAAGTCATCATGACCCTGTGTTTTGTATTCTACCTTAATTTACTCAATGTATCACCTACTTTACACTGCTGTGTTACATCCAACCTTTCAAGCACATAGGTATAGAGGCTGAATTGCAGGGCATCACAGGTTCCCCTCATCCACACTATGCCTTCACTGATGTCGGATGTGGGCCCCTGGCAACAGAGACACCACCGACGCAAGATACAAATAAAATGCATTATTATTATTATTATATGATTGGATTCAATATTGCGTGTTTAATGGTTAAGACAATCATTGGCGCACACGCTCTCACACACTTGATATAACAGACTGCTGCAACAGCTTATTTCTTCACTACCACTCTCTGAGTTGCAATCTACAACATGGTCCTTGCCAGCAGTTGAACCCTTTTAAAGTCTGTGACAAACTGTGACATTTTTTTTGAAGAATATTTTTCCCCTGGGAAACCTCATCTCTGTTGATAGTGGTTTATGCCATTTGATTTACTTGCATTGCATTTAAGCTCAGATCATGTCACCTTCAACAGGAACTCAAACTTTCCACGAGGGGGCATAACCGACCAAGGCAGAGAGTTTGTGAATGCGCAATGTTTTGCCGAATGTGAATGTGTTTCTATGTTTTTTAGTTATCTTCACTTTATCTTTTCTCTGGAGATTAACAATTCACTTCTTGATGTCTTTGGGGTTAGGCCATGTCATAACTTCTGTCTACCACCCGCAGAGCAATGGGCAAGATGAGCGATCCATTTAGAACATTATGCGCCGCTCTCGGCTTCTACACCTGTGGAATTCCAGGTGTGTCTTTCAGGAAATGAAAATATAGTGTCCGTATGTTCGGTAGACGAGGTGGACATTCACAATACAAAAGGATATTGCAACAGAGAGAGTAAAATCCCAAAAGTAGGATTGACGTTAGGCTGAACACCTTTTCTACCCATGGGCCTGCCCTGGTTAAAAGAGGGCAATGCAGGCTGTTTTGATTCTTGTCTTCCTACCATTCTCATGTGCCGGTGAGTTTTTTTTTCTGTTTAATTCCATTTAATGCGGGAAAAGGTTAAACGTTTTATTTAAATAGAAAGCAATGCAATGACGATATTATTGTTAACACTATCAATCGTGAGAACGTAAATCAAGTTAAAATGTAACATAACTTTTTGCTTTTTGTTAGTATCTCGGTATTAAAAACAAGCTAAATTGAACCATATGGTTTCAGATTTATCTCAACTTACATTTAACCTTAACTTCCACTTAAAGTTTTCAACTTTTCTCTTGAAAACCTATAGATATAACTAAACTCATTTCACATGAAGTGAAGACAGTTTTAGTTTCGAGAAGAAACCCTCAGTAGTCTGCCTCCCATTGCTGTCATGAGCTATAGTCAGTTTTGTTATTCTGAAGTATAATTTGTTTATGATTCAATCGACTCAAGAACACATGCCCCTGCCCAGACCCACAATGACCTCAGACTCTCACATATCTAAATTTGTATATCCCCTCATCTAAAGTTAATAACGCAGCTTAAAAAACGAAACAGTTTCTCAGTATTGACTTTATGGAGTCCCTGCCTGCGTTGCGTGTGCGAGGCTGGGTTAGCTCTTGCTTTTCATTTCGGCGCCCATAACCGGTTAGAGCAGGCAAGGCAGTGAAGGAAGTTATATCTGGAGACTCATTTCACAAGGATTGAAACCTGTTGTTCCCGTCCTTGCGCGCAGCGGCGGCGCGCTGTGCACTTAGCTGCCCTTTCGGCTGGTTGTGCACCTGTCAATTTCTACACCCTGTCACGCGGCTGGCGCAAATATGCAAAACAAACGAGTTGGAGACACGAGTCGACGTTTGTGTGATTTACTGACGTTACAGTCAAAATTTGCATGTAGGCTGTTCCAAAACATAAAATGTCCCTCCTTTTCTAGTAGAAAAAAACACTGTTCCACACTGAAGTTGAGACCATTACTAGTTACGTTCACCTAAAGTTAGGTAACCGGTTAGTTCAGCTGGTGACTAGAAATAAAACACGCACCAGAAACTTTTAGGACTCGTCAAGTTTCCAAAAACAACAAGTGATCCAGTTTAGCTGTCATGTCACATAGCCCAGGCTATTTCACTGTGCTGTATTTACTGAATTATCTTAATATGATGGCGTATTAGGGCCACTGGGGAGAAAATGACAGAGCTGGGGGAAGGGGATACCATTTTGTCGGGTAAACTATTTTGGATAAGGGAGAAACGGTAGGGGGTAGCCTGTGACCTTAAAGGCACCCAGTGCAACTTTCGAGGCTTAAAAATAAACATTCAATTTCTAGTCTTTTTTACACGTAGTAAGTTTCAATAACTCCATACAATTACATACCAACATTCAATCAGCAAAGATGAGACGTCGTTGTGTGGTGAGAACTGATAGAAAATCGATAACAACAACAATCGCCGCCATTTTCTTTATTTTTTGTAACCTACAATAAATAAAGCAGGCTTCCAGTCAATGGAAAAATGGCTTCTCCCCACCGGCGATTGTTGTTATTTACGATTTTCTATCAGTTCTCACCACACAACGACGTCTCATCTTTGCTCCTTGAATGTCGATATGTAATGGTATGGAGTTATTGAAACTTACTACGTGTAAAAAAGACTAGAAATTGAATGTTTATTTGTCATTGAATGTTTACATAAAGTTGCACTGGGTGCCTTTAAGCTATAATTGCATCAACCATTTGTATCAGGATAGAAATACAACTTCACTCCACAGCACTCCTAGATCTTGCCGTTTCCACCATAATTTTGTGTCGTCTCTCTGTGATCTGTTCCTTTCAGTGATCCATTCCTTGCAGTACTTCTACACGGCCACATCAGGAATCTCAAGCCTTCCAGAGTTTGTAGCAGTAGGAATGGTTGATGGTCTGGTCATCAGTCAGTATGACAGCGACACACGCATTTGGGTTCCCAGGCAGCCATGGATGAAGCAGCATCTGGATCAGGAGTACTGGGACTCAGAGACCGGGATGGGCAGGGGGGCTGAGGAGGCGTTTAAGGAAGATGTTCAGATTTTAAAAGAACGCTTTAATCAGACTGAGGGTGAGTTTACTGATCATGTCTGGACTAACACTTTGCATTTAAGCACTTATTTGCTTTTGTTTCAGAATACCAGTTTAATGGTTTGCCCTTCCACATAGCCTACATAACATGCAATGATGTCTCATGTTGTAATTTCTTTGTTTAAAATATTAAAGTAAAATATCAATAGAATATGTAAAAGATGGTAATGCACAGTATGACCAAGATATCTACTATAGTTAGCGTGCTAGCCAGCTAGCTGCTACCTGTCCTCTCTCATTACACCACTCTGAACCTCAACAGGTGATAGTCAAACGTGATCCCCAAAACCTGTTTTTATACGAAATATTGTGCCAGAGAGATCAGGCTGGATTGTCACTGTAGCAAAAGCAGCAAGGTGTAGTTGGCAGAGTTGTATCAAAGATGTTTAATAAGCAGATCTGTATAGCGAGATTTTGCATGCTCTAGTAGAAACATAGAAAATAGTAGAAGATTTTTCCTATTTTTCAAACAGCTCAAATGAAACATTTGCAGTATTTATTATCACATGATAAATACATACAGTACTTTGACTGATCAGTTTCCCGCCTTTCATAACTGCACCCCCCGCCTTTTCAATCCCCAAAAAAACATTTGAGATTGAGTTTCCTAAGAGTTAGAACACTAGATGTTGTTCCGTTGCCTTATCTAGTGTGTCTTCAGTTTACATCTGTAGAAAGATCACCATGCTTGTCTGTGAGCCCTACATTTGTATGTATTCTTTTATGTAACTTTAACAGACATGCATAATTACAATAAGTAAACATTTCACTTCCAATGAATGTACTTTTTTCTTGTTTGCTTTTGTCTATCAGGAGAGCATGTTCTACAGAGAAGGTTTGGCTGTGTGTGGGATGATGAGAGTGACAGCATCGATGGCTATGAGGAGTATGGTTATGATGGAGAGGACTTCATCTCACTAGATCTGAGAAGGATGAGATGGGTGCCTGCTAACCCACAAGCAGTCTTGAGCAAAATCCGATGGGACCGCTACGAGGCCCGTTTTAATGTCAGGGAATGGTACTTCACCCAGGACTGCCCAGATTGGCTGAAGAAGTATGTTCAGTACGGGAGCAGTACTCTCGAAAGGCAAGGTACGGCAGCTCACACAACACTGATAACAGCAGAGGCCCTACAGCGGGCTGCATTCCTGTGGTGGTGTAGGACCTCATGAAAAAACATCATGTTTAAAGGTCTTGCCATGTGTTGTTTCTGAGTCTTATTGAGATTGTTTATTTTGGTGGCCTTAGACATTACTTGACATGCTGAAAGTTAAAACAAGACATAAGTTGATATCCTAAAAGTTAAATCATGAGCCCTCTGTGTGTCTCTTCTCTTTGTACTCCCATTGTTCATGTCTGCTATGTTTTTTTAATTATTTTCTTTTAATCTTAATCCCCTCCCCGTCTTCCTTTAGTCTCCCCTGAAGTGTTCTTGTTCCATAAGGAGTCATCTTCTACAGTGGTGTGCCACGCCACAGGGTTCTATCCAGATGGAGTACTGTTCACCTGGAAGAAAGATGGATGGAAGATCCGGAAGGATGTGGATATCGGAGAGACGCGGCCTAATGGGGATGGAACCTTCCAGAAGAGAGCTGAGCTAAGAGTGTCACCTCAGGAGAGAAAGAGAAGTCAGTACACCTGTGAGGTGGAACACATAAGTGGAAAACAATCACTCATCACCCTGACTGAGGAAGACGGTAAGATTGTTCAGAGACTCGTCAGCTACTGAGAGCGAACTGTTGACATTTATTAAAAAGTTATTTAATTCTTGTAGCCTACTGTAATACTATACTATTATGTATAATTATACAGTCATACCATGAACAGAAGTTACGAGGTGAACATTTAACTTTTTTGTAACGACTTTATATCTGAGGAACTTAAAATAGCAGTGAGTAGTTCTGTTGTTAAAAATGCTTTTGTACATACAGTAATGATCTTTGTCTGAGGGCATGATAAATAAATGATAAATCATTTTTTTTTTTACTTTTTATTCTTACAGACTGTCAAAATAGTACCACAAACAAATAGATGACCAATGCATAATGATTGTAGCATTATTATAGGTCTAGAGGCATTACGTTAAAAAAAAAATACAATCATGAACAGAAGTCACAAGGTGATTTTTTGAATGATGTGTTATACATATCTAACAGTTTTTTCCCCCTATAGGAAACATTCCTGTAGGTATTATTACTGGATGTGTGATTGCAGCTGTTGTTATTATTGGAGCGGTAATGAAGAAGTGGTTAAGAAGAAGAAGAAGAAGAAGAAGAAAAGTAAAGGAAAATGGAAGAAAAGTGAGTTGCCGTTGTCATCATTTATACAAGTTCCACAATTATGTACAATGCTCTGTGTCTACTGTCTGTCACTACTACTTTGTGTATTTGCTATTTTCGGATATTTAGAATCTGAAAAAAAATGTGATACTATGCTTTATGTAGTGGCCGTTATACAGAACCAGTCAAAAGTTTGGACACACCTTTTGTCTACAATGCAGATGAATATTGAAGTCGTCAAAACTATGAGGGAACACATATGGAATTATGTGTTAAACAAACCAGAATATGTTTTATATTTTAGATTCTTCAAAGTAGCCACCTTTTGCTTTGCACACTCTTGGCATTCTTTCAAGCAGCTTCACGAGGTAGTCACCTGGAATGGTTTTCAATTAACAGGTGTGCCTTGTCAAGAGTTCATTTTTGGAATTTCTTGCCTTTTTTGTGTTTGAGACCATCAGTTGTGTTGTGCAGAGGCAGGGTTGGTGCACAGTTCTTTACAGTGAATAGGACTATTCGACTACAATTCTATTCCATATTATGGCAAGAACCACTCAACTACGTAAGTAAAGAGAAACAACAGTCCATCATTACTTTAAGACAGGAAGGTCAGTCATTCCAGAAGATTTCAACAACTTTGAATGTATCCTCAAGTGTGTTCGCGTAAACCATCAAAATGGCTCTCATGAGGACCGCCCCAGGACAGGAAGACCAAGAGTTACCTCTGTTGCCGAGGATAAGTTCATTAGAGTTACCAGCCTCAGAAACCGCAAATTAACAGCACCTCAGATTAGAGCCCTCATAAATGCTTTGCAGAGTTTAAGAAGCAGACACATCTCAACATCAACTGTTCAGAGGAGACTCCGGGAATCAGGCCTTCATGGTCGAATTGCTGCAAAGAAGCCACTACTGAAGAAGAGAAACAAGAAGGAGACTTGCTTGGGCCAAGAAACACAAGGAACGGACATTAAACCAGTGGAAATATACTTTGGTCTGATGAGATCCAAATTTGAGATGTTTGGTTCCACTCGCCGTGTTTTTGTGGTTCCCGTGTGGTTCCCACCATGAAGCATGGAGGAGGAGGTGTGATGGTGTGGGGCTGCTTTGCTGGTGACACTGTTGGTGATTTCATTCAAGGCATACTTAACCAGCATGGCTACCACAGCATTCTGCAGCGACATGCCATCCCATCTGGTTTGCGCTTAGTGGGACCAGCATTTGTATTTCAACAGGACAGTGATCCCAAACACACCTCCAGGCTACAGTTTGTAAGGGCTATTTGGCCAAGAAGGAGAGTGATGGAGTGCTGCGTCAGACGACCTGGCCTCCAACAATCACCCGACCTAAACCCAATTGAGATGGTCTGGGATGAGTTGGACCGCAGAGTGAAGGCAAAGCAGCCAACAAGTGCTGAGCACCTCTGGGAACTCCTTCAAGACTGTTTGAAAACCATTCCAGGTGACAACCTCATGAAGCTGATAGAAATAATGCCTAGAGTGTGCAAAGCTGTCATCAAAGCAAAAGGTGGCTACTTTGAAGAATCTAAAATATAAAACATATTCTGGATTGTTGAGCGTTTTTTTGTTTATCACATAATTCCATATGTGTTCCTTTATAGTTTGGATGTAGACAAAAATTAAGAAAAACCATTTAATGAGAAGGTGTGTCCAAACTTTATACTGGTACAGTATGTACAAACTAGTGTCTGTTTGTCTTCTAAATGCAAATGCCTATCTGATCATTAGATCTGAAAGTGCTCATCAATTTTTAGAGAAAGCAGAGATGAGAGGAAACAGCAAAGTGCGGAATTGTCATTTTGAGTGTGCAATGTGCATTTTTATTCATGGTGTGAATCATGTCTTTATTTAAAGTATGTATCTTTCCTCATCAGCGTCTGAGCCAGATTCTGATCCCTCCTCTGGAACTACAGAGACATCAGCAGGCCACTCGTCTCCTTTTACAAGCATGGCACGGCAATCCCTAGTGGCTCTGTGTCGCCAAACGTCTCAACGCACCGAATGAACATTGTGTTTTGTGTTTACAGGCCTGGCATTAAGTCATGTTAGGGGAAAGGCCACTTGGCGTTTGGTTGGGCATATATTTCATTGAGGGCAGTCTAGGCCACATGTAAGGGCATCAAGGTGGTCGAGTTAAAAACATGATTATTATTTCACTTTATTTGGCTTATTTTACTGAATATCTAAACACACTGATGCCCTATCCCTCTCTTCCTTCCTTTGCATGCTGTCTGAATGGAAATAAGGTGCAGGGACCACTAGCCAATGAGGAGGCTCAGGTGGAGGGACCACTAGCCAATGAGGAGGCTCAGGTGGAGGGACAACTAGCCAATGAGGAGGATGTGCATTTTAGTTCATAGTGTGAATCGTATCTTTATTTAACGTATGTCATGCCCTTCATCGCCATCTGACAGAGATCCTTATAACTCCTCTTGAACTACAAGGACATAGGCAGACCCCTAGTCTCCTCTAACACTGGCATGGCAGACCCCTAGCCTCCTCTAACACTGGCATGGCAGACCCCTAGCCTCCTCTAACACTGGCATGGCAGACCCCTAGCCTCCTCTAACACTGGCATGGCAGACCCCTAGCCTCCTCTGGCATGGCAGACCCCTAGCCTCCTCTGGCATGGCAGACCCCTAGTCTACCCAAGTCTGGCATGGCAGACCCCTAGTCTCCTCCAACTCTGGCATGGCAGACCCCTAGTCTACCCAACACTGGCATGGCAGACCCCTAGTCTCCTCCAACTCTGGCATGGCAGACCCCTAGTCTACCCAACACTGGCATGGCAGACCCCTAGTCTACCCAACACTGGCATGGCAGACCCCTAGTCTCCTCCAACACTGGCATGGCAGACCCCTAGTCTCCTCTAACTCTGGCATGGCAGACCCCTAGGGGCTCTGTGTCTTCAGTGCCAGAAAGGTACACTATCCACTTGTGATTGTGAAAGATGTTAAACGATTCTAGATCCTCATAGACCTATACTAGTCTTGATGTGTTTGAGGTGTTTTTATGCATTTTTTGGCAATTTATGGTATGATTGGGAAACATCATCATCATTATATGAAGACCCCAGATTGTGTGCAGCAAGTCTATCTCTGGAGCAACCATAACCCTGATGGTGGCAATGTGCATAACAACATAGGCAGTCCCTAGTCTACCCAACACTGGCATGGCAGACCCCTAGTCTCCTCTAACACTGCCATGGCAGACCCCTAGTCTCCTCTAACACTGGCATGGCAGACCCCTAGTCTCCTCTAACACTGGCATGGCAAACCCCTAGTCTACCCAACACTGGCATGGCAGACCCCTAGTCTCCCCCAACACTGGCATGGCAGACCCCTAGTCTCCTCCAACACTGGCATGGCAGACCCCTAGTCTCCTCTAACACTGGCATGGCAGACCCCTAGTCTACCCAACACTGGCATGGCAGACCCCTAGTCTACCCAACACTGGCATGGCAGACCCCTAGTCTCCTCTAACACTGGCATGGCAGACCCCTAGTCTCCTCTAACACTGGCATGGCAGACCCCTAGTCTACCCAACACTGGCATGGCAGACCCTAGTCTCCTCCAACACTGGCATGGCAGACCCCTAGTCTACCCAACACTGGCATGGCAGACCCCTAGTCTCCTCTAACACTGGCATGGCAGACCCCTAGTCTACCCAACACTGGCATGGCAGACCCCTAGTCTACCCAACACTGGCATGGCAGACCCCTAGTCTCCCCCAACACTGGCATGGCAGACCCCTAGTCTCCTCCAACACTGGCATGGCAGACCCCTAGTCTCCTCTAACACTGGCATGGCAGACCCCTAGTCTACCCAACACTGGCATGGCAGACCCCTAGTCTACCCAACACTGGCATGGCAGACCCCTAGTCTCCTCTAACACTGGCATGGCAGACCCCTAGTCTACCCAACACTGGCATGGCAGACCCTAGTCTCCTCCAACACTGGCATGGCAGACCCCTAGTCTACCCAACACTGGCATGGCAGACCCCTAGTCTCCTCTAACACTGGCATGGCAGACCCCTAGTCTACCCAACACTGGCATGGCAGACCCCTAGTCTACCCAACACTGGCATGGCAGACCCCTAGTCTACCCAACACTGGCATGGCAGACCCCTAGTCTACCCAACACTGGCATGGCAGACCCCTAGTCTCCTCTAACACTGGCATGGCAGACCCCTAGGGGCTCTGTGTCTTCAGTGCCAGAAAGGTACACTAACCACTTTGTGATTGTGAAAGATGTAAAACGATTCTAGATCCTCATAGACCTATAATATTCTTGATGTGTTTGAGGTGTTTTCATGCATTTGTTGGCAATTTAGAGGACCCTGAAATGTGAACGAATACATTAGTGTTGTGGACCCCCTCGAAAACGAGATGGTACATCTCAAGGGGTTATTCCAAATAAAGGTAATTTCCAATAATAATAATTAGAAAGGGCTGAACCAAAAAAACAAGGGATGTTAAATGCATGGTGTGATTGGGAAACATCATCATCATTATATGAAGACTTCAGATTGTATGCAGCAAGTCTACGTATATCTTGACCCCTGACCCCTGTTGGTGGTAATGTGCATAACAACATTGGCAGACCCCTAGTCTCCCCAACACTGGCATGGCAGACCCCTAGTCTACCCAACACTGGCATGGCAGACCCCTAGTCTCCTCTAACACTGGCATGGCAGACCCCTAGTCTACCCAACACTGGCATGGCAGACCCCTAGTCTCCTCTAACACTGGCATGGCAGACCCCTAGTCTACCCAACACTGGCATGGCAGACCCCTAGTCTCCTCTAACACTGGCATGGCAGACCCCTAGTCTCCCCAACACTGGCATGGCAGACCCCTAGTCTCCTCTAACACTGGCATGGCAGACCCCTAGTCTCCTCTAACACTGGCATGGCAGACCCCTAGTCTCCTCTAACACTGGCATGGCAGACCCCTAGTCTCCCCCAACACTGGCATGGCAGACCCCTAGTCTCCTCTAACACTGGCATGGCAGACCCCTAGTCTCCTCTAACACTGGCATGGCAGACCCCTAGTCTACCCAACACTGGCATGGCAGACCCCTAGTCTACCCAACACTGGCATGGCAGACCCCTAGTCTCCTCTAACACTGGCATGGCAGACCCCTAGTCTACCCAACACTGGCATGACAGACCCCTAGTCTCCTCTAACACTGGCATGGCAGACCCCTAGTCTCCTCTAACACTGGCATGGCAGACCCCTAGTCTACCCAACACTGGCATGGCAGACCCCTAGTCTACCCGACACTGGCCTGGCAGACCCCTAGTCTCCTCTAACACTGGCATGGCAGACCCCTAGTCTCCTCCAACACTGGCATGGCAGACCCCTAGTCTCCTCTAACACTGGCATGGCAGACCCCTAGTCTACCCAACACTGGCATGGCAGACCCCTAGTCTCCTCCAACACTGGCATGGCAGACCCCTAGTCTCCTCTAACACTGGCATGGCAGACCCCTAGGGGCTCTGTGTCTTCAGTGCCAGAAAGGTACACTAACCACTTGTGATTGTGAAAGATGTTAAACGATTCTAGATCCTCATAGACCTATAGTGGTCTTGATGTGTTTGAGGTGTATTTATGCATTTGTTGGCAATTAAGAGGACCCTGAAATGTGAACGAATACATTAGAAACGGCTGAACCAAAAAAACAAGGGATGTAAAATGCATGGTGTGATTGGGAAACATCATCATCATCATATGAAGACCTCAGATTGTGTGCAGCAAGTCTATCTCTGGCGCAACCCTGACCCTGATGGTGGCAATGTGCATAACAACATAGGCAGACCCTAGTCTACCCAACACTGGCATGGCAGACCCTAGTCTACCCAACACTGGCATGGCAGACCCCTAGTCTCCTCTAACACTGCCATGGCAGACCCCTAGTCTACCCAACACTGGCATGGCAGACCCCTAGTCTCCTCTAACACTGCCATGGCAGACCCCTAGTCTCCTCTAACACTGCCATGGCAGACCCCTAGTCTCCTCTAACACTGGCATGGCAGACCCCTAGTCTACCCAACACTGGCATGGCAGACCCCTAGTCTCCTCTAACACTGGCATGGCAGACCCTAGTCTCCTCCAACACTGGCATGACAGACCCCTAGTCTACCCAACACTGGCCTGGCAGACCCCTAGTCTACCCGACACTGGCCTGGCAGACCCCTAGTGGCTCTGTGTCTTAAGTGCCATAAGCAAACACAAATGTTTGTTGAAGTGTAACAAATGTACAATGTGCTTTGTGTTTACAGGAATTTGGAATGATAAAATATGAAGGTTTTAAATGTTGTATTATTGTTATTTATGTAAATAATGTAAAAATGTAAATTATTGTTATTTTTACTACAATAGGATGATGGTTCTGTAAGGTCTGATGGCTGTAAAGTATTGTACTGTTATTGTATAGTATTATTATTATATCTAATGTTTCTATATAATTTACTATGTCTAATATGTTGTGAGAAATGCCTTGCAAATTACTCCATTACTTTCAGCCCATCGGACTTTATAGAATTTCAGTTTTTGACCTTTTCCTAAGCTGTATGTAAATTACATTCATTCAAATAGTGTATATTTTCGGCAAGGCCAAATATACGGTGGGCAGAGCTTTGGTCGAGCTCTCTCTGTTAGTAACCAATCCACTGAGCCTATGGGTGTGTGTGTGTAACAGCAGGAATATTAAAGTACTCACTCTGAGTATTAACACTCACACTGCATCATGGGACCATTTACATCACCACACACACACACACATGCAGGGAAGCACACAATCCCCCTGTACACTACAGTATCATTATGTTCGTCACATCAACAGAGACCCAGCTTTCATTTCATCACATTACATTGAAAGAATCACAAATTTTTTCATTGTCCAGTCAAGGGTTAATGAAATTGTGAATCACTTTCTGTGCATTACAAAGGTCAGTGTTTGTATGTGTAAACAATGACAACATACAGTAAATACTGATGATTCCCATAGTTTATGTTGTCTGACTGCATGTTTCATACAACTGCGTCTGTCTACTTCACTACATGTCCATTTTTCTCGTCCTCAACAATATATTTCAGGAAGCCACTTAGTTAGGGTCCAACAGCTTACAACATACAGTCCCCTGATCAGAATAAAATCTCAAGGATGTGAAACGCTTCTTGATGGTGTTTTTATGCATT
The DNA here is from genome assembly GCF_963457725.1 of Sprattus sprattus. Taxonomy (NCBI): domain Eukaryota; kingdom Metazoa; phylum Chordata; class Actinopteri; order Clupeiformes; family Clupeidae; genus Sprattus; species Sprattus sprattus. The sequence continues at coordinate 3,517,970 of NC_137908.1, read as the reverse complement.
TGTATTGTTTATGCAGGACCCTGAAATATGAGCGAAAAACCTTAGAAAGCTTCTGAAACAGAAAAAGAAGAGGTTTTAATTGCATGGTGGGATTGGGAAACACCCTCATCATTATAAAAAGACTTTTTACTCTCTGGTTCTGCTACTCTCTGGCAAAAATCTTGCTATATCTCGGGACCTCAGATTGTGTGCAGCAATCCACAGAGTGTATGGGTGTGTATCTCTCGAGCAACCCTGCCCCCTGCTGGTGGTAACGTGCTAAAGTAGGCCTATTCTATTGTTGACATGGAACCAGAACTATAGTTAGGGCAGTATTGCTACAGATTCCATAGCAGTAGTTTAAATATTATCGGCCTGGAAGGGTTTTTCCAAGCCAGTAGTATATCAACTGTTGTCACAGTCGATTTTTCTGTATATTTTTTTTCTGTGTGGTTTATTCCCAGTAGCATTAGGGAACATGGTGTTTGTCAGTGGAGGGTCAAAATAATGTTGCCTCCCCCTCTGAGGTGAATCCTAGTGTGACCCTGTATGGGTATTGCTTAATAAGACAACAACATAATTTGAAAGCATCTCCCCAGCCACTCACACAATGCAGATTAAGCTATGAGGATTACCTAAACTGTGTCAATTCATTAACAAGTTCAAGTTCAAGTTTATTTATATAGCACATTTCATATGTTATACAAACAACGTCCAGTGTGTTAGTGTTGAAACGTCAACCAAATAATAAATGGCTAAAACAAACATTTATTAAGGGCATTGAATGCAAACACTGATATTGAGTACATCTGGAATCCTTTTTTTTTCATCATGTACATCTTCTAGGGCCGATTTCTAAAGCTAAACATGTGGTCTGAAAAGGGTTGTGACTGACACTTCTCAATCCAAAACATCTGATTGTGATGAAACAGATCATGCAGACGTATTCCAAAAACAGAGAGATCAGTGTTCAAGAGGCTGTTGCAAGAGTCTGAAAATGAGCCACCCTTTATGGTACCTGAATGACAGAATTCCTAAGTCAGAGAATGCATTGATGTCCAGAATTGCAGACAAATACTAAAACAGACCCGATACACCAGAGTTTGCAGCAATGTTTGTGGCAGAGTTTGCTTTCACCTACAGAATGAGGTATGGGAGACAGAGAAATGGCAGCAGAGTATTACCACTTCAGACTGAAATCACACCATCACCATCACATGCAAAACATACAGGATGTGGCTGACCTTGAATTCCCAGTGTTAGAAGTCTTAAAATCTTAAAATCTACTGGATATTTTGTGTGAAGGAGTATGATATTAAAATTGTGATATAATTCAGTCTATGGATCTGTAACAAAGACCTAAAAAAAACATCATACATTTGTATGATATTAATACTCAGTACACTCTTCTGAAGTTATTTGAAATGTTCGCAAAAACTCATCTAATCTAAAGAAACTTGAACATAGATTGCTAGACATTAACGTTAATGCCAGTGTTCATAACCTGGCGAAAGTTTTCTGGCAGGAGGAATGTTATGTAAGTGATGATATGAAACTTTACCACTAGATGGCAGTCAATAACCACCAATCTCTAACATTAGCAAGCTGGTGCCGCCATTGAACAGCAATAAAAGCAACTGTGTATCAAACTATAGGTGCAATACAAAGTACACAAGGAGAATATAGTATTCTGAGAGCTTTAATTTATTAACAAAAATAAAGAAAAAAAACCTTTAATTACGTTTGTCCATCATTTGCACACTTCTGTGAGACTACACCTGGGGGGGGGGGGGGGGCTTACAAACATTAAAAAAATATCTGTGGGATGGGGGTGGGGGGGGGGGGGGTAAGCACATTTAATCATACAGAAAGTGTGATGATTAAATGTGCTTATAGTTATACTGCATATCTGAGCCGTTGTTTTGCTCCTTGAGTGAAGGTTTTGATAATTGTGTAATACTTTTGATTTTAGTGTGTATCCGATCGTAAAAAACTGTAAATCAGTCTCATAAAATGTAATAATCATTCAATTTAGTATTTAATATCTTATAATTAAATAACTAAAATAATGGAAAGTTCTAGTTGTACCACTATGCTACAGTCTAAGTATGGTATCACAATACTATCGTACAATATCACTTCAAAGTCTATAACACTTCATGGAACAACCAGAGAAGTGAAGGCAATTGGAGAACTTGATTGCCGGAAAATGGCTTTCAGTGGAATATTGGAACAACAACAGACAAAACAATTGTCTAAAAGTCTAAATAAACAATTTATTAAAAGTAACAAACAGTAATAACTGTAATGGCTAATACTAATCACATAAACAACTGAGCATAACAATGAAACAAGGCACAAAGTGGAGTGGGGATCACAGAGGAGGGAGGCATGAGAGCCTGCTTGTCTGTGTGTGTGTGTGTGTGTGTGTGTGTGTGTGTGTGTGTGTGTGTGTGTGTGTGCGTGCGTGCGTGCGTGCGCAGGTATGCATGGTTACGCGCTAAGTGGAGAGAGGGGGAGTGAGAGAGGAGCTATGTGCAAGCGCACAGGCGATAGATGTTATGTGCGTGAGAAGTGGTGCGCATACGTCTGTGTGGTCAACGAATGCGTTGCCTATTTAAGGCGCCAATATTAATTGGAGGATGGGCACAATGTTACGTAATGCAAACATATACAAACCTGAAAATATACAAATATAGAGAACTAAGTTGAATGCACCGGAATCCGAATAGTTACTCAGGAAAGTACAGATGCGATGGAAACAGATACCTGCAACATGATGGTGGTAGGTTTATTTTACAGTCTTTATATGCTCCTTCAACAGATCTGACTGTCGTCTTGCATCAGTGCCCACATGACCCACATTTCTTCTGGGCTCAGTTTATGTACCAGCATGATGTCACGATAAACACAGGGGTCAAAGTGCGGTTGGCCATCACTAAAGCCAAATGTCAGAAAACCAGCGTGGTGTGTGGGGCTCACACCCATCCGCTGTAGGCACATGCCCACAAACACGTCATCGAGTGGAAACAGCTCCACCTGCTGGGCCGCTACATCCAGACCCAGCACGGTCTGTCGTGACATCAGATACCCACCACCGCTGGCAAAGGGCGGATAGAGCTTCCCGTCCGGGTACATCTCAACGGGGATAAAGTACTTTGTGTTCTTGTGTCGAACGGGGAGGTCGCGAGGGTGAAGGTATCCAGTAAACAGGTGGTTCTCTGGTTTGTGTTGCCTCAGGAGCTCGATCAGATTCCTCGTGTTCACGAACACATCGTCATCGCCCTTGAATACAAACTGCACGCTGCTACACGAGTGTGAGAACCAGCTGAGGAATCGGACCTCCTTCAGGGTCAGGTTATAGAATCTGTCCACAAAGTCCCACTGCAAGATGTCCCCGTAGTGACGGCTCTCCCACTCCAGCAGCGGCTGCAGGTTGTAGCCCTGCACCTGGTCAGGTGAGCGGCCCATTAGGAAGACTAGCTTCACCCGACGACCCTGGACACGACCCGCGCGACCCCAGGTGCCCCGCAGTGCAGCGCGGCGCTCTACCTGAGCAGCTGTGGACTTGATGACCAACAGGAGATAGAGGTCATCCTCGCAAGGTGAAGGGGTTAGTAGGGTTTGGAATGCCCGGCAATGCCTGTAGCGTAGGAATTCCTGATGTGACTGGGGAAGGTGTGGAGGAATGACCATGCTGTCATCGGTTGAGCGAGTAAAGTTTTCCTGGAAAAGGGCAGGGCCCGATTCTTTGAAGTCCAGTGTGGCGACCCAGTAGAGGATGAAGGCCACGGCGCAGACCAAGGGCCAATACCGGCAGCACTGGACTGCCATCATCCTCATCTTCATTCTGGGGAGCACAGCAGACGAGGAAGCAGGTCAAAAGAGTGGTAATGAAAAATGAGTGTTAATGAAACTGGTAAAAAACTGTAAATATTTACTCAATATTTGAAATACATTAGCTCATGCCATCTAAAAATCAGTACACACCAAACATTTGATTTACCTTGAATGGTGAGCAGGACCACCACAGTAAGAGAAGTCACACAGCTCATCATCATCAGCCACAGACCCTGAAAGCTGTACATTTAACATATTACACTTTTGTGAAGTCCATCAGGTTTAGTGTCACCAGTAGGCAATATGAAACGACATATTTGTTCATGATTCTTTATCTGTCACCCCAGCACTGTGATATGAACCCCCCCCCCCCCCCCCCCCCCGATTCAATTCACCTGCTGCATTCACATTCCCAGTCCCCTGATTGCCTCATGAGCACCTGTCACTCCTTCTACCATGCACTCCACTACAAAAACTCCTCACTCCGTTCGCTTCCTTGTCTGGCCTCTGAAACGAAGTAGTGATAATGTGCTGAACTTAAAAAAGACTCGACTCAGACACAGAGATATAGAGAGGTGCACGGGAAGACTACTGCTGTGAAGTTAGTTTCAGGTTCCATATTCGACAGATTCGCATATTCGCCAAAACCATGCAGTACCAATTGAGAGGACACCAGGGGCGCTAATGCGCTTAGGGACCGTCATTAAATTACCACTCTACATCCATTTTCATGAAATTACCACTCTGACAGCAGCGCTTCGATGCAAAATGGTTAGAAATACCAAAATATTTTTTTTTCTATTAAGAATTTTTTTTTCTATAAGGATTTTTTTCATTATTTTTCTATTATTTTTTTTTTCTATCATTTTTTTTTTTTTTTTAAAGCTTTCATGCTTTGGCTGCATTTGACACACCACAAACCAAAATGGTTAGAAAAACCAAAATGCATCCGTTTTTCATTAAATTACCAATCTAACAGCAGTGCTTCGATGAAAAATGGTTAGAAATACCAAAATACATTTTTTTTTATAAGGATTTTTTTTCTATAAGTGACCTTTTGGGCCCAAACTTTGTATAAGGCTTTGGTTACATGGTAGGAACAAGATACGGCACCACTTGTTTGGATCTTTAGCCCTCTTCAATGTCTATCCACATTGACTATAAATACCATTGTTTCCTATGAGGAAAATTATTTTTTTCAATAGCTTTCATGTTAACTGACTTTTTGGGCCCAAACTTTGTATAAGGCTTTGATTACATGGGAGGAACAAGATACGGCACCAAATATTCGGATCTTTAGCCCATTTCAATGTATATCCACATTGATTATAAATACCATTGTTTCCTATGAGGAAAATTATTTTTTTCAATAGGTTTCATGTGAACTGACTTTTGGGGCCCAAACTTTGTATAAGGCTTTGGTTACATGGGAGGAACAAGATACGGCACCATTTATTCGGATCTTTAGCCCATTTCAATGTATATCCACATTGATTATAAATACCATTGTTTCCTATGAGGAAAATTATTTTTTTCAATAGCTTTCATGTTAACTGACTGTTGGGGCCCAAACTTTGTATAAGGCTTTGGTTACATGGGAGGAACAAGATACGGCACCATTTATTCGGATCTTTAGCCCATTTCAATGTATATCCACATTGATTATAAATACCATTGTTTCCTATGAGGAAAATTATTTTTTTCAATAGGTTTCATGTGAACTGACTTTTGGGGCCCAAACTTTGTATAAGGCTTTGGTTACATGGGAGGAACAAGATACGGCACCATTTATTCGGATCTTTAGCCCATTTCAATGTATATCCACATTGATTATAAATACCATTGTTTCCTATGAGGAAAATTCTTTTTTTCAATAGGTTTCATGTGAACTGACTTTTGGGGCCCAAACTTTGTATAAGGCTTTGGTTACATGGGAGGAACAAGATACGGCACCATTTATTCGGATCTTTAGCCCATTTCAATGTATATCCACATTGATTATAAATACCATTGTTTCCTATGAGGAAAATTCTTTTTTTCAATAGGTTTCATGTGAACTGACTTTTGGGGCCCAAACTTTGTATAAGGCTTTGGTTACATGGGAGGAACAAGATACGGCACCATTTATTCGGATCTTTAGCCCATTTCAATGTATATCCACATTGATTATAAATACCATTGTTTCCTATGAGGAAAATTCTTTTTTTCAATAGGTTTCATGTGAACTGACTTTTGGGGCCCAAACTTTGTATAAGGCTTTGGTTACATGGGAGGAACAAGATACGGCACCATTTATTCGGATCTTTAGCCCATTTCAATGTATATCCACATTGATTATAAATACCATTGTTTCCTATGAGGAAAATTCTTTTTTTCAATAGGTTTCATGTGAACTGACTTTTGGGGCCCAAACTTTGTATAAGGCTTTGGTTATATGGGAGGAACAAGATACGGCACCATTTATTCGGATCTTTAGCCCATTTCAATGTATATCCACATTGATTATAAATACCATTGTTTCCTATGAGGAAAATTCTTTTTTTCAATAGGTTTCATGTGAACTGACTTTTGGGGCCCAAACTTTGTATAAGGCTTTGGTTACATGGGAGGAACAAGATACGGCACCATTTATTCGGATCTTTAGCCCATTTCAATGTATATCCACATTGATTATAAATACCATTGTTTCCTATGAGGAAAATTCTTTTTTTCAATAGGTTTCATGTGAACTGACTTTTGGGGCCCAAACTTTGTATAAGGCTTTGGTTACATGGGAGGAACAAGATACGGCACCATTTATTCGGATCTTTAGCCCATTTCAATGTATATCCACATTGATTATAAATACCATTGTTTCCTATGAGGAAAATTCTTTTTTTCAATAGGTTTCATGTGAACTGACTTTTGGGGCCCAAACTTTGTATAAGGCTTTGGTTACATGGGAGGAACAAGATACGGCACCATTTATTCGGATCTTTAGCCCATTTCAATGTATATCCACATTGATTATAAATACCATTGTTTCCTATGAGGAAAATTCTTTTTTTCAATAGGTTTCATGTGAACTGACTTTTGGGGCCCAAACTTTGTATAAGGCTTTGGTTACATGGGAGGAACAAGATACGGCACCATTTATTCGGATCTTTAGCCCATTTCAATGTATATCCACATTGATTATAAATACCATTGTTTCCTATGAGGAAAATTCTTTTTTTCAATAGGTTTCATGTGAACTGACTTTTGGGGCCCAAACTTTGTATAAGGCTTTGGTTATATGGGAGGAACAAGATACGGCACCATTTATTCGGATCTTTAGCCCATTTCAATGTATATCCACATTGATTATAAATACCACTGTTTCCTATGAGGAAAATTCTTTTTTTCAATAGGTTTCATGTGAACTGACTTTTGGGGCCCAAACTTTGTATAAGGCTTTGGTTACATGGGAGGAACAAGATACGGCACCATTTATTCGGATCTTTAGCCCATTTCAATGTATATCCACATTGATTATAAATACCATTGTTTCCTATGAGGAAAATTATTTTTTCAATAGCTTTCATGTTAACTGACTGTTGGGGCCCAAACTTTGTATAAGGCTTTGATTACATGGGAGGAACAAGATACGGCACCATTTATTTGGAACGGGACCATTTATTCGGATCTTTCGCCCTTTTCAATGTCTATCCACATTCACTAAAAATATCAGTTTCCTATGTGGAAAATTACTTTTTTCAATAGCTTTCATGTTACTGTTACTTTGGTGCCCAAAGTATGTATTAGGCTTCATGTTTAAGGCTGTGGTTACATGTGTGTGTGTGTGTGTGTGTGTGTGTGTGTGTGTGTGTGTGAGAGAGAGAGAGACATACAGTATATTCACAGAGCCTGTGCGTGCGTATGTGTGTGTGTGTCTGTGAGAGAGACATACATCCAGCCTCCAACCTCTGCCTGCCACCTGCCCTGCCTTCAGCTACCTGCCCTGCCTTCAGCTACCTGCTTGCGCCCTGCGGTCATCCACAAAGTCTACTACTACATCTGTCCTGCCTGTGTTTTGTTTGCACCATCCTGTTTGTTTCAGTTTATTGTGTTTTTATTGTGTTCAGAAAACAAAGTGATTAAAGCCTTCTTTGTGTTTTTTTTTTTTTATCTCAGAGTGCCTCTGCTCTTTCATTATTATTACTATAGTACTATATGGTGCAAACAAATTTGTAGAACAAGACATTAGGGTTGTGCAACCACATCTAATCTTAACCTAATATTTACCTGGCACATTTTAATCTACCACAGCTAATCACACTGCTGCTTGAAGTTCATGCATAAATTAACATTGACTGTTTTGTATGAAAATGGTAATAACATAACTTAATCCAAACAATGGTGCCATTAGCGCTGGTCCATTAGCTGTGGTTGCACCCTCTTGATGGTAGTAGTACCACCTGACTGCTATTAGAAATGTCAGTAGCGCATAGTACAAGGTGTCACATGAACAATAAGAGAATCATTGGTGGATACACACACACACATACAGTATATATACAAATACTTTTAGTGCTCTTGACATCACTTAGCATATTGCCAAACACTGCCAGTAATATAAACAACCCTTGTAGTGTAATTACTCACACTTTATGGAAAAGTCAAGTCAGCTTTTATTGTCAGTTTCTTCATATGCACAGGTTATACAAGGAAATTGAAATTACGTTTTCTCTCTCTATACCATAAAAGGACATAGACTTACACAGGACCGACATTTACAGAGTGACATCTAAGTACAAGACAGTACAAGTAACAGTGATGGTTGCATGAAACTACAACCCCTGGCAAAAAAGGATGGAATCACCTGTCGTGGAGGATGTTCATTGAGTCGTTTTTTTAAATAGATGGATGAAAGATGCAACACAAAATTGAAATCATTTCAAAGGGCAACTGTCTGGCTTTAAGAAACATCAAAAGAAATCATGAAAAACAATTGTGTAACAGACCTCCTTCGCATGCAGTCATAATTGACCTCCTCTAGAAAACATACATGGGGGCGGCGCTAGACCTTATTTACTGGGGCACGTGCCTTAGTAAAAGTCTCCAGTGCCCCAGTAAAATCATTGCTCTGTTCTCGTTGTCCAACGGCATTCATCGTTCACACACTGGAAACTGCTGGAGCTCCTCACGTCACTTTGAGCACAGAGAAAGTAAGTCGTCCCCTGTTTTAATGTTGCAACAAATTCACAACTTGTTGGACAGAAACAATGACAAGTTGATCGCTGTTAGAGAATGTTCCCCACATAATTAGCACCCGTTTTTCAATGACTAGCGCCTAAATTTAGCAACAGTTTTACCAGCTTGCGCTCTCTCCCTCACACACACACACACTCACAACATGGCTAGGCTGCATGTACACATGCGGACAATTATGTATTTATAATGTATATGTGTAGACACAGTCCTGTAAAAGTAGCCTATGCATTTTGGATGTTACCATCTTGTTAGAGTTTGTTAGCCTAATGATGCACACCAGCTTCTCCTGAGAAGGGAGCATCCTGCATAATATTGCCATTGCTTTTGTTTGTTAGTTACTTTGCTTTCCTGAACCACTTGTTTTTCTAATCTTAAATGGTTGCAGTAAGAGGATGCTGTTTGTAAATCTTTGAGGTGTGCAAATGTGCATATAAATATCATTATATTGTACTCATGAATATCCTTGTATCTTTACCAGTGGTTTAATATAGCCTACAGTATGACAGTGACAATAATGATGTTGAAGCTTGAAGCCATAGGCTAGCCATTTATTTCATATTGCGCACACATCTAAAAAAAAAAATGTATTGGGAGTTGGGGGCCTGTGCCCCAGTAAAGCTCTAGGTCTAGAATCGCCCCTGCAAATGTGGAGTGGCTTGATGCTAGGTGATCTGTCTATGCATGGCTTGATGTTAGGTGAGTCTAATCACAGCAACATGTAATGCACCAGAATGCAATTCCGAACAGAGGAACTCAGAAGCTCAAAGGAACTTAAGAACTGTTACGTGTAACTTTGTTTTGGGTTGGTGAAGCATCACATCTTGTCCAAAAAGAAATACCTGAGACCAGAAGAGTTTGTAACATGTGCACATCTATGCAGGGGAGGTACACTGAGTGCATACAGTAATGCAGCATAACCTCCCCATGGAGATTTTGATCAGCAGTTCGGAATTGCATTCTGGTGCATTCTATGTTTATCGAAATGGAAATGGTCTGTCTTTTCCTGAAAAGGTTCAACAATGTGTAAAATATATTGTATGCTGCATTTGTAGTTATAACCCCACCTCCATTCACCTCCTGGAACAGGAAAAAAGATCTATTTTTTTCCACCATCACCCCTGAAGATGGGCAGATCACGGAAAGGGATGAAGAGAAAAGACAACGATGTGTGGCAAAAGGCTGGTGGCAGGGATACCATAGTCGCCGTGATGATATCTCTCGGAATTAAAGAAGATGTACAACCTGAACAATGGGAGTCGTTGGAGTCAGCGATTTTTAAGACCAACTTAAAAAAACATAAAGATTGGCTGAGAGTCATCTGGAGAGAGGATAGACGTGGCATACGCTCAGAAGTGCTTCAAGCAGGTAGGCTTCCATTTAATACTACTCCACGTTTACACGCACATCTTAGCTCAATTGTTCTCAATAGTTCAATTAAGGTCTTAATTAGACTTTTTCGAAATTCAGGAAATTGGAAGTTTGGGAGAATTCAGAGTACATGCACACTAGCAGTTCAAATTACTTTCCACTCCGTACCAAATCAATTCATAACTTGGAAAGTGAGTTGCTGGTCTCAGTGCGGCGACATGTAGGCCTACGCAGTGGTTAAATTGGCTTTGTGAGGTGGGGGAGCCCTTCATTCCCAGTGAATATAAGGTTTTTTCCCCCCACCCCATCAGGTTAATACTAGCCGATGCAGGTAATCTTAGCCGCAACAGGAGTTACAATGTAAACTTGTTAAATCAAGCTACCCCGCATCAATTCACAGAGACTGACGCAGTACAGAGTGACATAGAGGAGAGTTTGCAGAGTCACCCAAGGGAGAGTTTGCAAAGTGACGGAGGAGAGAATGAAGAAGGAGAGAGTGCACATAGTGAGAGAGAGGAGCGTTTGCAGAGTGACGAAGGGAAATTCACAGAGACTGAAGAAGTACAGAGTGACATAGAGGAGAGTTTGCAGAGTCACCCAAGGGAGAGTTTGCAAAGTGACGGAGGAGAGAATGAAGAAGGAGAGAGTGCACATAGTGAGAGAGAGGAGCGTTTGCAGAGTGACGAAGGGAAATTCACAGAGACTGAAGAAGTACAGAGTGACATAGAGGAGAGTTTGCAGAGTCACCCAAGGGAGAGTTTGCAAAGTGACGGAGGAGAGAATGAAGAAGGAGAGAGTGCACATAGTGAGAGAGAGGAGCGTTTGCAGAGTGACGAAGGGAAATTCACAGAGACTGAAGAAGTACAGAGTGACATAGAGGAGAGTTTGCAGAGTCACCCAAGGGAGAGTTTGCAAAGTGACGGAGGAGAGAATGAAGAAGGAGAGAGTGCACATAGTGAGAGAGAGGAGCGTTTGCAGAGTGACGAAGGGAAATTCACAGAGACTGAAGAAGTACAGAGTGACATAGAGGAGAGTTTGCAGAGTCACCCAAGGGAGAGTTTGCAAAGTGACGGAGGAGAGAATGAAGAAGGAGAGAGTGCACATAGTGAGAGAGAGGAGCGTTTGCAGAGTGACGAAGGGAAATTCACAGAGACTGAAGAAGTACAGAGTGACAGAGAGGAGAGTTTGCAGAGTCACCCAAGGGAGAGTTTGCAAAGTGATGAAGGGGAAAGCACAGAGAGTGACGGAGAAAAGAGTTTGCAAAGTGACGGAGAGGAAAGCACAGAGAGTGACGGAGGGGAAAGCGCAGAGAGTGACGGAGTACAGAGTGACGGAGAAAAGAGTTTGCAGAGTCACCAAAGGGAGAGTTCGCAAAGTGACAAAGAGGAAAGCACAGAGAGTGACGGAGTAGAGAGTGACGGAGTACAGAGTGACGGAGAAAAGAGTTTGCAGAGTCACCGAAGGGAGAGTTCGCAAAGTGACAAAGGGGAAAGCACAGAGAGTGACGGAGTAGAGAGTGACGGAGTACAGAGTGACGGAGAAAAGAGTTTGCAGAGTCACCGAAGGGAGAGTTCGCAAAGTGACAAAGGGGAAAGCACAGAGAGTGACGGAGTACAGAGTGACGGAGTAGAGAGTGACGGAGTACAGAGTGACGGAGAAAAGAGTTTGCAGAGTCACCGAAGGGAGAGTTCGCAAAGTGACAAAGGGGAAAGCACAGAGAGTGACGGAGTACAGAGTGACGGAGTACAGAGTGACGGAGAAAAGAGTTTGCAAAGTGACGGCGGGAAAAGCAAAGAGAGTGACGGAGGGGAGAGTGAAGGAGGAGAGAGTGCACAGAATGATGGAGGGGAGAAAGACTTTCAATATAGACAATGCAAATCAGGTCCCAAAACATTCAAAATAAGAATCTCTCGAAGACAGTGGAACAAAATAAAACCAAAACATGATGCAATGAAACTCTGTCCTTCATGGACCACCATGTTCTATAATGAGTTTCGCCAAAAAAACCCGTGTTGCACACTTGTCTTTAAATATCAACATGTGAAAGCTACATGTAGCAGGAAAAAGAACATGCCTTATTTCCGTGCTACCGCAAAATGTAGCTTCCATGACTGCAAAGCAGTCTATACATTTTCAAGGCAACGAAGTCCAAAAGCTGCTGAACAATCAGTCTCTTTCAAGGTGCAACAACATGGCAAGGTCACACACCACCAAAAAGAAAGAAAGTTCAGGCCAGCCAAATACCAAAGACGAGGGGAGATTGCAAAAACGATAAGCAGTGGTGTGAGCAAATGCTACTATGCCATGCTAAAAGGTACGCCTATGGAAGAGATCCTGGCTGGAAACATCACCAGAAGCCTTACGAAGGAGGTGCTAAGGAAAATTTCCTCAGAGGTAAAAAAAACTGGAAGGCTTCACAATGATGTGATGCTGGAACTCATGCTCTGCCAGAAGCTTATGAAACAGATGGGCCATGGCTATCTTCAATATTTACAGATAAGCCCTTTTAGCACACAGCTGTTTACTGACACAGGACTGAGGATTCTGGCCGCACATCTTAAGAAACAGCCAACCACCCTCTACCTAGATGCCACCGGTGGAGTGGTGCAAAAAGTACCAGGCCAAAATAAGAGGGTACTTTACTATGCCCTTGTTTTGCCCGGCATGGGCAAAGACAGGCCCCCTCTACCTGTTGCTGAATGTGTCACCAACAGTCACTCTGTTCCAGGACTGTGTCACTGGCTGATGGAATTCCAGAGGCAACTGTCATATTTCACCAAGAGACGCATCAACCAGGTTGAATGTGACTTCAGTTGGGCATTGATAAACAGTGTGCTGATGGCATTTAACCAGCAGAATGCGTCAGCATATTTGACAACTGCCTTTGACATTGTGTCAGGGAACACTGATCCAGTGGATGTCCAGAAGTTCACTGTGATTCACTTGTGCTCTGCTCACATTGTCAAGGCGGTGTCACAAGGTTTCGGCAAGCACACTAAAGACCGGGGTGTACAAGAATATGCAACATTCTGCCTTGCCAACCTTCTGAACTGTACAACCTTGCCTGAAGCAGTGGACATCTTCTACCACATCTGTATGCTGTTCGATTCCGAGTTGTGCACCGATGTTGTAAAAGCAAGCAAAAGTTTTCTGGACAAGCGTGTTTCTCAAACATATGATGTCCTTGGCCAGGAAGAACGCATGGAGTCTGTTAGCAACAGTGACATCCCCACCCAGGGAGTTCTTGGCAGGTCACCCTTCTACCGATGCTTTGATGACACAAGAAAGCACGCTTTGCGTGAAGGCGGTGAAGCGGTGATGAAAGTGGTGAAGAAAAACAATTTCCACTGCCCAGGGATAATTGACGTCCTCTTGAAAACTTACATGGGGATATTTCCAATGTGGAGTGGCTTGATGCTAGGTGACCTGTCTAGGCACGGCCAAAGTTGTGATGAAGCTCAGGAAACCAGGAACACCAGAAGCAGGGACACCAACTGTCATGTGGAACTTTGGTTTGGGTTGGTAAAACACCACATCTTGTGCAAAAAGAGATACCTGAGACCAGCAGAGTTCATTATGCAGATGTGCACATCCATGCAGGGAAGGTACACTGAGCACATAATGCAGCATAACCTCCCCATGGACATTTTGATCAGCCGTTCCAAACCACAACTTGGCAAGGCAGATGACCCTGAAGAGCAATGGGGCAAGCGGGAAAGCTACGCTGGACGTCCCAAATCATGCTCTAAGTATTTTAACCCACCCAAAGATCTTCCGAGACCAAAGACTCCAGTCACAAGAAAAACTGCCAAGAAAGTGGAACAGGAACTCAAGAAAGCCCCTGCAGAGGTAATGTAGTAAATACGCACTTCAAAATAAAATTGACTACTGTGCATTGGAAAAGAAACAAAGTAGTGCACCTTACATTTAAAAACATCACAACCTGTAAAAAAAAAAAGAGACCGGCGGCATTTATAATCCAGATGTGTACCTCTATGCAGGAAAGGAACACTGAGCAGCATAATAGCGACAGCAGTTCAGTAACGTCACTTGCCACGACAGATGTCGGAGCAAAACCTTCAACAGAAGTGGAACAGAAACCAAAGGATGCACATGCAGAGGTAATGTAGTAAATAAACACTTTAAATTAAGGGAGGCAATTGACTACTGTGTATTGGAAAAGAAACAAAGTAGTGCATCTTACATTTAACATTTTTTGTACAGTTGTGCTCACAGTAATTTAAGTACAGTTTATATGTAGAATGTATTCACTTTTTAAAGACACTGCTATTATGTTGAGCACAAACAGTATTTTGGGCAGTGCTGGGTGGGCGATAAGGGTGTTAGACTATTAACCAAGGATGCCGGTTCGATTCCCAACCCGCCAGGTTGGTGGGGAGAGTCTTCCAACTGTGCTCATGGTCATCAACCTCCATGAATGAGGTACACAGTGCATGGTACCACCCTGCTGCCCGCACAGCTCCCTTAGGGCTGGCACCTTGCACGGGTTAGGCATAAATGCAATTCCGTTGTGCGCAATGGGGAGCGCTGTCACAATGACAATGGGAGTTTCATAGGAAGCTTGATTAATTGTTAGTGTACTGTACTATATTTGTTATCATTTCCAGACTGACACTATTGAACAGCATGTATTTATTTCAGCTTTAACCCTTGCCTTTCAGTTAACCCTACTCTGGAAAAAGAGGCCCAACGAGGTGATTGTGTCTGCCATTCCGGCATTCAAGGGTAGACAAATCTTCATCCACCATAGCGAGCTGTGCTCTCTCCAGCCTCACCAGTGGTTGACAGGAGAGGTAGGCCGCATTACACCCTCTCCCCTAATCTCTTTTGCTTCATAATTTTTCATTAGTAGTGCCAACTGTCAGGGTTGTCAGGTGAGCAGAAACCCAAATGCAGGCACAACAGAGATGGCTGAGACTTCAGGGCTAAACTGAGGTTCCGGTCTTTTATTTTCAACACGAGAAACAAAAAAGGAGCAGGACAAATGCTGTGTTAATGGCAAAATGATGTTTTTCATTGGCATTGCCAAATGTAGTTTGAATTCTTATGACCAAGACATGTGTGAATGTTAATTAGTCATTGTGGATTCCCGGCTCTTCAATTGATACATGACCCTGGATCTCTTCCTTGGACTATGCATAGTGACTCTGGCACCTAGACACTCTGGACACTTTTCCAGTTTTTGATCTTCTACATTTATTTATGTATGTATGTACTGTATGCTACTTTACACCTTAATTTCCCTCGGGATCAATAAATTATACTCTACTCTACTTATCTTGTGTTATTAGATAATTGCAGGATTGATGTACCTCAATGCCCACACATGCAACGTGGTGGACTCTATCTATTTGATGGATCATTACACTGCAGGTGTGATTTTGTTTGGAGACAGAGCTGACGTGCGGCGCCAAAGTTTACCCAGGGTAATCAGTGTCTTCATTTATATCAAATAGGGCTGACAGTAGGCCATCACACTGCACTGGGAAATAATCAAGAAAGATTGCATCTAATTATCGTTAAATGTTTATGTTTGAATGCTGTAGGTCAACTTCGACAAGTTTGAGGCCATTTTGACATTTGTTAACATCAACAAATGTCATTGGAACTTGCTGGTTTGTCAAACTCAACACCATTCATTTACTAGTTTATCATATTGTGAAATACATATTAGCTGCTATACTGGTATATAAGTATAGCCTGTCTTCTTTCACAGTACATTCATGCACAGTCTGCAAGTGTCTTTCAAGTAGATCCTTCACCAGCATCTACTGAGTTGGAGGACTCAGAACTGGCTGCCCAGAGACTACGGTAAATTTCATTGTTATTGTAATGTTGTATTTTTTACTTATAGTACGGCGGATTGGACACACAAAAGGGCCAAATCGTACACTTAAGAGTAAAAGCATGAAAATTGGTACACGCATCCTTCTTGATATGCTGATTAATATTGTGTTGGAGGTGTGGCGAAAAATTCTTAATTTTCAAGATGGCCGCCAAATCCAATATGGCCAACCCATGCTTATTAAACTATCTACCACTTTGTAGAAAGAACATGAAAATTGGTGCACATGTCCTTCTTGATATGCTGATCAATATTAGCGTTGGAGGTGTTACGAAAAATAATGTGTTTTCAAGATGGCCAATCCATATTAATGTCCTGACACTTTGTAGTAAAAGCATGAAAATAGGTGACCAGTTATTTCTTTATATTTGGATAAATAAAAGAAATGGAAGCATTGCGAAAAAAGTTACATTTTCAAGATGGCCGCCAAGTCAGATATGGCTAACTCTTATTGATGAATCCAGTGCCCACTTTGTAGTAAAAGCATGAAAAATGGTACACATATATCTTCATATGCTGATTAATAATTGAAATGGAGGCATAGCAAAAAATATTCTGTGCTAACACTCTTGAACAGGTACACTGATTACAGTTTTGAGGCCTCAAGTGGTTATATGGCTGTAGCGTTATGTGCAGATTCAAGGTTTTCGGGTTTTTTTGTGGGATAAACAGTACCTCTAGCAGATAGTGACGACAGCATAGGTCTTGTGCTGAATATGCCTCTCACGACTACTAATTCAAAATTTTAGGCTTGTATGACTTAATGCATGATGGTTTCACTAATATGGGTTGGCCATATTTGATTTGGCAGCAATCTTGAAAACGATACATTTCTTTCGCGACGCCTCCAACACTAATATTCGTCAGCATATGAAGAAGAAGTATACCGTGTACTGATTTTAATGCTTTAATCTGCTGGACTATTATATTTTAAAAAGACACTTTTTCAAGTCACATCACATGTCTTTAGAGAATACTTGAAGATGAGACGGACCTGCTATGGGAAGACGGACTGGGTTGATATCCCATGGAAAGGAGCAGTGATGTCCCACCCAGTGCAGAGGGATGGTAGCAGTTGTGGCGTCATTGTCGCAAAAGTAAATAGAAGTCTTTTGGTACAAATGTGTATTTTTTCTGTAAATCACTCCTTGCCGTGCATTTATCCATTGTGTGGACATTTTCATTATCAACAGTGTTATTAATTTAGATGGCCAGAGCAGTCATGGAGGCCTTCCCTCAGCCCCCGGAATGTAACTTTGACACCTCAAAAGAGGCCATGAGTAACGAAAGGACAAACATGGCTGTCCAAATACTTGAAGCATCAGGTACAGTACAGTAAAACAATATATGTAAATGAATATACAGTAATTCTGTCTAAATATGTTATGACTTATTTTGTCATACAAATACACTCTACAGTCTTTGATGACCTTGATTGTGTCATGTGCGGAACGGACAACCCCCCTGGATCTGAGCAATCTAGCATACACTGGGTGAGTCAATAATGTGACATGAGGGTATAGTGTTTGTAGTACCAAGCAATCTTCCTATTATCCAGGTTTTTCGCAGCCTTTCTTTGAGAAAGTTGTGGTCTAAAATGCTTGATATTGTGGTTTTCAAGAAAATTGCTGTGAAAGTTGTGGTGTTTATTACATGTTTAGGCTACTACAATAATCTAAGACACAGAGACTGAAAATATCACCTCTCCGGTGAAACAACTCCTAGCTCGTTAAAATTGAAAAAGGGGAGTAAATTAACTGTTTATGAAAACATGTAGACTAAAAATAAAGCCTCTCTCACACACACACATGCACAGTTCTCTCTCTCTCCCTCCCTCTTTCTCGTGCGCACAATGTAATAAGCACCACAACTTTCACTGCAATTTTCTTGAAAACCTCTTGCAACAATATCAAGCATTTTAGACCACAACTTTCTAAAAGAAATGCTGCAAAAACCTGGATAATAAGATTGTAGGTAGTAAGCTTAATTTTGCCATTGAAGCACTTCCAAACACGACTATTTGTGTAATTTTAACTTCAGAAATAAGCATTCTGAAAGCCATGCAAGAAACAGACATTTTCACATTGAAATGAGCATCGCAGTAATACCAAAGTTAGTTTCGCATTGACCATAAATCAGTGAGATTAATTAATAAAATGTTTAAACGGACAAAAATGCATTAAGTTTACAGTAGTGGCCTTTTTTCAGGACTTGTCAGGTGTCTTTGCAAGTTTTATTGAAATACTGCAATTATATAAAGTAATGTATGTAATCAAAGATTGTAGTATGTTATGTTGTATTGTAATATATTATATTATATTATATTATATTATATAAATAAATAGAGAATTTGTAATGGGCCATGGGGCCACTACACACTGAAAAAGGAAGGTTAAGTCAGGAAGGTTAAGAATCCCTTGCCTACAGTCATATCGTAATGTTTTGACATTTAAGTTTAGCATTTTGCTTGAGAAGTGTGCGTCCTAATACAGTGACCATTGCTGTCATGTCATCTCATGCTTAGTGTTAATTCCTGGACTGTAATTTTGTGCTGAATGTACAATGGGCAATGTACCTCATGCTTTGCTCACAGGCATATTGCCATAACTGATAACTTCACATGGATTAACAAAAATCTATTTGTTTTTCAATTCAACAGATCTGTTGCGATAAATGTGAACGGTGGTATCATGTTGGTTGTATCAACATGAGCCAGAAGATTTCACTCCAGATGAAGGAGTGGCTGTGTGTGCTGTGTAGGGTTAGGCAGTATACCGGTAAAAAAAAAAAACGATTTCGGTTCACACGAAAATAGGCTAGTACAATTTTCACAAATAAGTTCTTGTGGCAAATTTGAGGAAAAGTTGGTTAGCGAAAAGTAGATGAAAAGTTCTCATCAAAAAAATTTCCATCTCAGCTAACTTGGAATGTAACTTGGAATGTATATACCTGGAAATATGTGTTTTTTTCTTCTTTTTGGTTTCACAGACCTTTTGTATTGCAATAAAATGCTTGTTTTTTACCACCAAACCTGTACAAATCAGTCATTATACTTCCTAATGCCTTGTTGACATAAAATTAAAAATGACCGGTTATGTAGAATCCATCTCTAGCTAACATCTGTGTTAGAAATGTGTCTCAGTTCTGTTCATCAAATGAATGAAATGGAAAACAAAAGCTTTAAAAAGTTGCAATATAGTAGTTGCAGTATAGTGGTTGCGGTATAATAGACTTTATATATTGTGTTACAATATTTGCTATACATGATGTTGATATTTGGTTTGCAGACTTTTCACAAAATATGTGTAGCCTCTTAGTGCAGATGTGGTTGCGGGATTATTCACTATTTGTGTCACCAAGAGCCTTAAGTAACAGGTTAAGACACAGCCATTACAATTTTGGTGAAAGTAAGATTAAAACATAGGCTCTGCGCTAAGGGGTTAATTAAAGAGAACTTCATTTGCCTATATGACGACTATGCTATTACACCAATTAACAAGCAGGGCCACTGCTAGGCATGAGCAGAGTAAGTCAAGTCAAGTCAAGTCTTTTTATTGTCAGGTACACAGAACAACAGAGTTGGACTGGGCACTGAAATTCTTAGGACAGGACACCATACCACACTACCATAACATAACAAGACATAACATATAAACATATAAGTACTCCAACATGGTATAACATAACTTAACAATAAGTACTGAAGATTAGATGAAAAAATATGAAAAGACAGAGTAGTAGACCTACTAGATAAACAATAAATATACAATATAGATGCACATACTAAACAGATAAACATACCTACATGATATTTTTAGCTATGCTGAACTTATTTAAACATAGAAACCTGGACACAGAGACAAAGACACTTCAAGTGTGGGGTGGTGCAATATTGCAAATGTAGTGCAAACAGCAGTGAAGGAGTAAAGTGGCGAGTGTAAAGTGATGAGAGTGCATTATTGTTCATTATTGTTCATTTAGGAGTCTGATGGCCTTAGGGTAGAAACTGTTCTCCAGTCTGCGGGTGCGAGACCGGATACTTCGGAACCTTATACCAGAAGGCAACAGGGTGAACAGTCTGAAGGATGGGTGGTGATAGTCTTTTAGGATCCTGCCAGCTCTTCTGAGGCATCTTGTGAGGTAGATGTCCTGAAGGGAAGGGAGTTTCCTGCCGATGATAGACTCAGCGGATCTGACCACACTGCGTAGGGCCTTACGGTCCATGGCTGTGCAGCTCCCAAACCACACTGAGATGCTACCAGTCAAGATGCTTTCTATAGTGCATCTATAGAAGTTGGTGAGGATGTCTGGGTTCATGCCAAACTTCCTGAGTCGCCTCAGGAAGAAGAGGCGTTTCCGGGCAGCTTTGACCACCTTGTCTGTGTGGGCAGACCAGGTGAGATCATTGCTGATGTTGACCCCGAGGAACTTGAAGCAGCTGACCTTTTCCACTTCAGATCCGTTGATGTGAAGGGGTGTATGCTCCACCCCCTGCCGTCTCCTAAAGTCCACTATCATCTCCTTAGTTTTACTGATGTTGAGAGAGAGGTTATTTTCCTGACACCAAGTTGTTAGGGTGTCAACCTCCTCTCTGTAGGCTGACTCATCATTGTTAGTGATGAGGCCTACGATGGTTGTGTCATCAGCAAACTTCACGATGAGGTTGGAGCTGTGCATTGCTGCACAGTCGTGGGTGAACAAGGAGAACAGGAGAGGGCTAAGCACACAGCCCTGGGGGGCGCCAGTGTTTGTGATCATTGTGGCTGACGTGCGGTCACCGAGTCTCACCACCTGTGGCCTCCCCGTCAGGAAGCTGAAGATCCATTTGCAGAGGGAGGTGTTTAGTCCCAGGTCCACGAGCTTAGAGACGAGTCTGGAGGGGATGATGGTGTTGAATGCCGAACTGTAGTCAATGAACAGCATCCTCACATACGAGTTCCCCTTTTCCAGGTGGGAGAGGGCGGTGTGCACTGTCAGGGCGATGGCGTCGTCTGTAGACCTGTTTGATTGATACGCGTACTGCATAGGGTCCAGGGTGGGTGGCAGTGAGGAGCAGATGAATGATTTGACCAGCCGCTCGAAGCACTTCATGATGACAGAGGTCAGTGCTATCGGGCGATAGTCATTAATGCTGCTGGCCTTGTTGTTCTTAGGCACAGGGACGATGGTTGTCCTCTTGAAGCAGGTGGGGAGTAAGCAAATGGCTGAGTGCATTAACCACTTTGCCACCAAAATTGGGGCCTCATAAGTTGAGATTGACTAAAAAACGTGTTAAGGATATATTATATGAGGGGGGCCTCCTGATCAGTTATGCTTAGGGCATCCAAAAATTTAGCAGCAATGTGAAAGCTATTGAAAAAAGTAATTTTACACATAGGAAACAATGATATTCTTAGTGAATGTGGATATACATTGAAAAGGGATGAAGATCCGAATAAATGGTGCCGTATCTTTTTCCTCCCATGTAACCAAAGCCGTATACAAAGTTTGGGCCCCAAAAGTCAGTTCACATGAAACCTATTGAAAAAAAGAATTTTCCTCATAGGAAACAATGGTATTTATAATCAATGTGGATATACATTGAAATGGGCTAAAGATCCGAATAAATGGTGCCGTATCTTGTTCCTCCCATGTAACCAAAGCCTTATACAAAGTTTGGGCCCCAAAAGTCAGTTCACATGAAACCTATTGAAAAAAAGAATTTTCCTCATAGGAAACAATGGTATTTATAATCAATGTGGATATACATTGAAATGGGCTAAAGATCCGAATAAATGGTGCCGTATCTTGTTCCTCCCATGTAACCAAAGCCTTATACAAAGTTTGGGCCCCAAAAGTCAGTTCACATGAAACCTATTGAAAAAAAGAATTTTCCTCATAGGAAACAGTGGTATTTATAATCAATGTGGATATACATTGAAATGGGCTAAAGATCCGAATAAATGGTGCCGTATCTTGTTCCTCCCATATAACCAAAGCCTTATACAAAGTTTGGGCCCCAAAAGTCAGTTCACATGAAACCTATTGAAAAAAATAATTTTCCTCATAGGAAACAATGGTATTTATAATCAATGTGGATATACATTGAAATGGGCTAAAGATCCGAATAAATGGTGCCGTATCTTGTTCCTCCCATGTAACCAAAGCCTTATACAAAGTTTGGGCCCCAAAAGTCAGTTCACATGAAACCTATTGAAAAAAATAATTTTCCTCATAGGAAACAATGGTATTTATAATCAATGTGGATATACATTGAAATGGGCTAAAGATCCGAATAAATGGTGCCGTATCTTGTTCCTCCCATGTAACCAAAGCCTTATACAAAGTTTGGGCCCCAAAAGTCAGTTCACATGAAACCTATTGAAAAAAAGAATTTTCCTCATAGGAAACAGTGGTATTTATAATCAATGTGGATATACATTGAAATGGGCTAAAGATCCGAATAAATGGTGCCGTATCTTGTTCCTCCCATATAACCAAAGCCTTATACAAAGTTTGGGCCCCAAAAGTCAGTTCACATGAAACCTATTGAAAAAAAGAATTTTCCTCATAGGAAACAATGGTATTTATAATCAATGTGGATATACATTGAAATGGGCTAAAGATCCGAATAAATGGTGCCGTATCTTGTTCCTCCCATGTAACCAAAGCCTTATACAAAGTTTGGGCCCCAAAAGTCAGTTCACATGAAACCTATTGAAAAAAATAATTTTCCTCATAGGAAACAGTGGTATTTATAATCAATGTGGATATACATTGAAATGGGCTAAAGATCCGAATAAATGGTGCCGTATCTTGTTCCTCCCATATAACCAAAGCCTTATACAAAGTTTGGGCCCCAAAAGTCAGTTCACATGAAACCTATTGAAAAAAAGAATTTTCCTCATAGGAAACAATGGTATTTATAATCAATGTGGATATACATTGAAATGGGCTAAAGATCCGAATAAATGGTGCCGTATCTTGTTCCTCCCATGTAACCAAAGCCTTATACAAAGTTTGGGCCCCAAAAGTCAGTTCACATGAAACCTATTGAAAAAAAGAATTTTCCTCATAGGAAACAATGGTATTTATAATCAATGTGGATATACATTGAAATGGGCTAAAGATCCGAATAAATGGTGCCGTATCTTGTTCCTCCCATGTAACCAAAGCCTTATACAAAGTTTGGGCCCCAAAAGTCAGTTCACATGAAACCTATTGAAAAAAAGAATTTTCCTCATAGGAAACAGTGGTATTTATAATCAATGTGGATATACATTGAAATGGGCTAAAGATCCGAATAAATGGTGCCGTATCTTGTTCCTCCCATATAACCAAAGCCTTATACAAAGTTTGGGCCCCAAAAGTCAGTTCACATGAAACCTATTGAAAAAAAGAATTTTCCTCATAGGAAACAATGGTATTTATAATCAATGTGGATATACATTGAAATGGGCTAAAGATCCGAATAAATGGTGCCGTATCTTGTTCCTCCCATGTAACCAAAGCCATATACAAAGTTTGGGCCCCAAAAGTCAGTTCACATGAAACCTATTGAAAAAAATAATTGTCCTCATAGGAAACAATGGTATTTATAATCAATGTGGATATACATTGAAATGGGCTAAAGATCCGAATAAATGGTGCCGTATCTTGTTCCTCCCATATAACCAAAGCCGTATACAAAGTTTGGGCCCCAAAAGTCAGTTCACATGAAACCTATTGAAAAAAATAATTTTCCTCATAGGAAACAATGGTATTTATAATCAATGTGGATGTACATTGAAATGGGCTAAAGATCCGAATAAATGGTGCCGTATCTTGTTCCTCCCATATAACCAAAGCCTTATACAAAGTTTGGGCCCCAAAAGTCAGTTCACATGAAACCTATTGAAAAAAATAATTTTCCTCATAGGAAACAATGGTATTTATAATCAATGTGGATATACATTGAAATGGGCTAAAGATCCGAATAAATGGTGCCGTATCTTGTTCCTCCCATGTAACCAAAGCCTTATACAAAGTTTGGGCCCCAACAGTCAGTTAACATGAAAGCTATTGAAAAAAAGAATTTTCCTCATAGGAAACAATGGTATTTATAATCAATGTGGATATACATTGAAATGGGCTAAAGATCCGAATAAATGGTGCCGTATCTTGTTCCTCCCATGTAACCAAAGCCTTATACAAAGTTTGGGCCCCAAAAGTCAGTTCACATGAAACCTATTGAAAAAAATAATTTTCCTCATAGGAAACAATGGTATTTATAATCAATGTGGATATACATTGAAATGGGCTAAAGATCCGAATAAATGGTGCCGTATCTTGTTCCTCCCATGTAACCAAAGCCTTATACAAAGTTTGGGCCCCAAAAGTCAGTTCATATGAAACCTATTGAAAAAAATAATTTTCCTCATAGGAAACAATGGTATTTATAATCAATGTGGATATACATTGAAATGGGCTAAAGATCCGAATAAATGGTGCCGTATCTTGTTCCTCCCATGTAACCAAAGCCTTATACAAAGTTTGGGCCCCAAAAGTCAGTTCACATGAAACCTATTGAAAAAAATAATTTTCCTCATAGGAAACAATGGTATTTATAATCAATGTGGATGTACATTGAAATGGGCTAAAGATCCGAATAAATGGTGCCGTATCTTGTTCCTCCCATATAACCAAAGCCTTATACAAAGTTTGGGCCCCAAAAGTCAGTTCACATGAAACCTATTGAAAAAAATAATTTTCCTCATAGGAAACAATGGTATTTATAATCAATGTGGATATACATTGAAATGGGCTAAAGATCCGAATAAATGGTGCCGTATCTTGTTCCTCCCATGTAACCAAAGCCTTATACAAAGTTTGGGCCCCAACAGTCAGTTAACATGAAAGCTATTGAAAAAAATAATTTTCCTCATAGGAAACAATGGTATTTATAATCAATGTGGATATACATTGAAATGGGCTAAAGATCCGAATAAATGGTGCCGTATCTTGTTCCTCCCATGTAACCAAAGCCTTATACAAAGTTTGGGCCCCAAAAGTCAGTTCACATGAAACCTATTGAAAAAAATAATTTTCCTCATAGGAAACAATGGTATTTATAATCAATGTGGATATACATTGAAATGGGCTAAAGATCCGAATAAATGGTGCCGTATCTTGTTCCTCCCATGTAACCAAAGCCTTATACAAAGTTTGGGCCCCAAAAGTCAGTTCATATGAAACCTATTGAAAAAAATAATTTTCCTCATAGGAAACAATGGTATTTATAATCAATGTGGATATACATTGAAATGGGCTAAAGATCCGAATAAATGGTGCCGTATCTTGTTCCTCCCATGTAACCAAAGCCTTATACAAAGTTTGGGCCCCAAAAGTCAGTTCACATGAAACCTATTGAAAAAAATAATTTTCCTCATAGGAAACAATGGTATTTATAATCAATGTGGATGTACATTGAAATGGGCTAAAGATCCGAATAAATGGTGCCGTATCTTGTTCCTCCCATATAACCAAAGCCTTATACAAAGTTTGGGCCCCAAAAGTCAGTTCACATGAAACCTATTGAAAAAAATAATTTTCCTCATAGGAAACAATGGTATTTATAATCAATGTGGATATACATTGAAATGGGCTAAAGATCCGAATAAATGGTGCCGTATCTTGTTCCTCCCATGTAACCAAAGCCTTATACAAAGTTTGGGCCCCAACAGTCAGTTAACATGAAAGCTATTGAAAAAAATAATTTTCCTCATAGGAAACAATGGTATTTATAATCAATGTGGATATACATTGAAATGGGCTAAAGATCCGAATAAATGGTGCCGTATCTTGTTCCTCCCATGTAACCAAAGCCTTATACAAAGTTTGGGCCCCAAAAGTCAGTTCACATGAAACCTATTGAAAAAAATAATTTTCCTCATAGGAAACAATGGTATTTATAATCAATGTGGATATACATTGAAATGGGCTAAAGATCCGAATAAATGGTGCCGTATCTTGTTCCTCCCATGTAACCAAAGCCTTATACAAAGTTTGGGCCCCAAAAGTCAGTTCATATGAAACCTATTGAAAAAAATAATTTTCCTCATAGGAAACAATGGTATTTATAATCAATGTGGATATACATTGAAATGGGCTAAAGATCCGAATAAATGGTGCCGTATCTTTTTCCTCCCATGTAACCAAAGCCGTATACAAAGTTTGGGCCCCAAAAGTCAGTTCACATGAAACCTATTGAAAAAAATAATTTTCCTCATAGGAAACAATGGTATTTATAATCAATGTGGATGTACATTGAAATGGGCTAAAGATCCGAATAAATGGTGCCGTATCTTGTTCCTCCCATATAACCAAAGCCTTATACAAAGTTTGGGCCCCAAAAGTCAGTTCACATGAAACCTATTGAAAAAAATAATTTTCCTCATAGGAAACAATGGTATTTATAATCAATGTGGATATACATTGAAATGGGCTAAAGATCCGAATAAATGGTGCCGTATCTTGTTCCTCCCATGTAACCAAAGCCTTATACAAAGTTTGGGCCCCAAAAGTCAGTTCACATGAAACCTATTGAAAAAAAGAATTTTCCTCATAGGAAACAATGGTATTTATAATCAATGTGGATATACATTGAAATGGGCTAAAGATCCGAATAAATGGTGCCGTATCTTGTTCCTCCCATGTAACCAAAGCCTTATACAAAGTTTGGGCCCCAAAAGTCAGTTCACATGAAACCTATTGAAAAAAAGAATTTTCCTCATAGGAAACAATGGTATTTATAATCAATGTGGATATACATTGAAATGGGCTAAAGATCCGAATAAATGGTGCCGTATCTTGTTCCTCCCATGTAACCAAAGCCTTATACAAAGTTTGGGCCCCAAAAGTCAGTTCACATGAAACCTATTGAAAAAAAGAATTTTCCTCATAGGAAACAATGGTATTTATAATCAATGTGGATATACATTGAAATGGGCTAAAGATCCGAATAAATGGTGCCGTATCTTGTTCCTCCCATGTAACCAAAGCCTTATACAAAGTTTGGGCCCCAAAAGTCAGTTCACATGAAACCTATTGAAAAAAATAATTTTCCTCATAGGAAACAATGGTATTTATAATCAATGTGGATATACATTGAAATGGGCTAAAGATCCGAATAAATGGTGCCGTATCTTGTTCCTCCCATGTAACCAAAGCCTTATACAAAGTTTGGGCCCCAACAGTCAGTTAACATGAAAGCTATTGAAAAAAAAAAATGTCCTCATAGGAAACAATGGTATTT
This sequence comes from Sprattus sprattus, assembly GCF_963457725.1. Taxonomy (NCBI): domain Eukaryota; kingdom Metazoa; phylum Chordata; class Actinopteri; order Clupeiformes; family Clupeidae; genus Sprattus; species Sprattus sprattus. Next base: position 3,490,413 of record NC_137908.1, on the reverse strand, counting down.
ATAATCAATGTCGATATACATTGAAAAGGGCTACAGATCCGAATACATGGTGCCGTATCTTGTTCCTCCCATGTAACCAAAGCCTTATACATAGTTTGGGCCCAAAAGGTCACTTAATTTGAAAGGTATTGAAAAAAGTCATTTTCCACATAGGAAACAATGGTATTCTTAGTGAATGTGGAAATATAGTGAAGAGGGCTGAAGATCCGAATAATTGGTGCCGTATCTTGTTCCTCCCATGTAACCAAAGCCTTATACATAGTTTGGGCCCAAAAGGTCACTTAATTTGGAAGGTATTGAAAAAGTCATTTTCCACATAGGAAACAATGGTATTCTTAGTGAATGTGGATATACACTGAAAAGGGCTAAGGTTCCGAATAAATGGTGCCGTATCCTGGTCCTCCTATGTAACCAAAGCCTTGTACATAGTTTGGGCCCAAAAGGTCACTTAATTTGAAAGGTATTGAAAAAAAATAATTTTCCTCATAGGATACAATAGGTATTTTGGTGAATGTGGATACATTGAAGTGGGCTAAAGATCAAAATGAATTGTTCCGTATCTTGTTACCCCCATGTAAACTATGCCTTATACAAAGTTTGGGGTCCACGTGACACATACAGTTTTTCTCGATTGCTTTTACCTGCTTAGGTAAACTAGAACCCACTTGGTCTTCATGACTACTTTCTTTGCACAACAGAAGTCATCTCTTGCAAATGTGTTCATACATTTTCATTGGGTTCACAGATTTCTCACACCCTTTTGCAAAACAGTTAACATAGATGTCATTCAAAAACCCCAAACTCTATTGGTTTTCCCGTGCTAAACAAAAGGAAAACATCTTTTCACAGGTCGTATAGATTCCTTGCATAAGTCTGAATCACCTGTATGAAACTCCTTTGCACAACTCTTCAATGAGCAATCAGTCCCTCTCCACCTATATAGGTGCCACGTCTCTTTGCAAGCATGGATCAGAGAACCTGTCTTCAGAGAACCATGGCTCTTTTGTCGTAAACGAATAGACAAATACTAATTTGAACACAGTTGTTACTGTATATTCCCATATTTTTCATATTTTTCTCTGTATTTCAGTTTTCAGCTAAAGTTTTGAGAATAATGGCATGGAATTGTTTCTGATTTTGAGTATTTCTGTGTAAAGTATAACTATGTAAAGCAAGGAAATGCCACTGGCATGTCAACAGGACTGCACTGGTTCATATTGATGGCCATATTTTTTATTTTGTTGTCCAGTGTGAAATGATTGATTAAAGAGTGCTTTTCAATTGGCAACAAGTTGTAGTGTTTGAAGGCAAGATTTGCTTTTGCTGCATGGTTTAAGTGTTTTGAGAGAGTAACAGCCTTTTGCAAATGTGTCATTTTGTCCAGAGTGCTTTTGTTCAGACACAGGTGTTAACTGTTTTGAGAACGTGATGTCAGAGTTGACACAGGTAACAAAACGATTGAGTAATGTAATGTGAATAGTAATATTTCCTTTTCCCCATAGGCAACAATAATACTTAAATTTAATGTGGACAAACATTGAAGGGTGCTTAAAATCACAATAATTTATGTTGTGTCACATGCAGCCAAAGCATTCCAATGTCACTTCATGTGAAAGCTAAAAAAAAAAAAAAAAAAAATTCCTCATAGAAAAAAAATACAGATGTATTTTGGTAGTAAATCACAATAACAAAAACAATTACAACAAAAACATTTCCTCGTAGAAAAAACGGATGTATTTTGGTAGTTCTAACCATTTGACATTCTGGTGTGTCAAATGCAGCCAAAGCATGAAAGCAATTCAGCCAAAGCATTCCTGCTGTTGGAGTATGCACTCGCGCTGCTGTTAGAGTGGTAATTTAATGACGGTCCCTAAGCGTGCGAATATGCGAATCTGTCGAATATGGAACCTGAAACTAACTTCACTGCGCCGGGAAGACTTCATACAAGCAGATAAATCCAAAAGGGCAGAGGAAAAAGGGAAATCCGTTGAACAGACAGATGTTAGCAACACAAGAGAATCAATATACATCGAGCAATAACTAGAACGCTATATAGCAAAGAATTTAACAATGACAAAAGCGCATATTAAATACAATTGGTAATGGGGAACAGGTGCCAAAATGCCTATAGCTACATAATAGCTACATTTAGCAAATAATGATAATACACACTTTTGTTATATCATTTAAGATTCACTTTTAAAAAAATCTGGCACCAACTACTGCATCAATTGACGAATGAAAGCACTAAAAACATTATTTGCAGGCGATTGGGAAGATGACGTGGAGCTGTGTGTGTGTGTTGATGATTGCGGTCTTTAGTGACCTCCTATAATAATTAATTGCTTACTTTTCGACGCCGTAAGCCTTTTCGACAGCTCTCACAATAAACTAATATGGCACAGTGTCACACGCATCAAAAACATAGACTAGTTCGGAAAACAATGTCATACTCCAAAACTCCTTCTTAAGTGTGTTTTAGCCGAGATACGAACAGGATCCCAGGTCTCTCCCGAGTTCACCTATTCGTATTCTCTTTCTATCGTGAAAGAGAAGGAAAACATACCTGTTCTCACTGCTGCCAGGGTTTCTGTTTCAGAGGAGTCCCGGTCTCTTACGGGCGACTCTTTCCAAATAACAGGATGCTGGTTCGTAGCAGATGTACTAAGGAACGGCGTGCAGCAAGTGCAGGGGGAGTTACCCCCCCCCCCCCCCCCCCCCCCCCCCCCTTTGAAGGAGTCAGAATCGGGTTTGTGGTATAAATTACAGTTTAACAAAATAGCCAGCTAGCTAGATAGCTTATTGTAAACATAGCCCACTACATTATTCCCTTTCATTTACCTCAAGTAAACCTAAATGTAAGAAGCAAGTAACAATTTCACTCCTTGCCTCATTTACTTTGAGCTAAACTCCTTGGCTGTAGGCCTAATCCTGGCTGTCGTATCAACGATTTTGTTAAACTGTCTCCAGTGAGCAAGAGTGTGAAAGAGCGAATTTGAAATACAAGAAATAACTATCGATATCTCTCTAATATTTCGAAACAATTATATAAGTCCCTATAGAAAGTTGTTGTATAATCAGTTAATGCTAGTGAATCCTTGTTTGACTTAATTATAATGAATGCATTGGTTGCCTTCCCTTTCAGCCCATCATACAATATTTATCAGTTGATAAATAAGATGTATTTGAAATGTGTTTTTTTGTTTTTGTTATGTCTGTTTTTTCCCCCATTGAACGGTATATTTGACATTAAACTAGTTCATCTTTAAAGTGATAGTGTCTAAATGAGCATAAAATATCAACACGTACAAAATAGACATAAATGTTGATCAAAATCTTATTCCCTTCTGCTCATAAGAAAACAAGTAAACAACTCAGAAGTTGACACTGTCAGGTCCATTCTCCATCCATAGTGTCCAAATGAGCATAAAATATCACTGGTATGCAAAAACTACACACGCACAACCAAATAGGTGTAAATGTTGATCTGAATCGTATTTCCTTCTGCTCATAATAAAACAAGTAAAGAGTTGAAACTTTCATTTTTTCCCCCCTCTGGGAGCAGATATGAAAGCTAGTTTATCCATCTTTCCTGAACAAGCAGGACAATTAGGGTAGAGTGAGTACGGTTGAGACATGAGTACAGTTGAGACACCCGACATAACTTGCATTCTCAGCAATCCTGAGACGTGATTTTTAGTTTGCACATGCATACTAACGTCCTCTTTGATCCCAGGAAATTTGAGCACCTAACATATCTCCCGTACAGAGATATCGGCGAAAGTTTTTTTTACCTAGCTTGATCTTGATTTTGTCATGTCCCTTCTACATTGAATATCTTACTAACCATACGTCATCAACAAACACAAATTACATCATTGCAAACGTTATTCTGTGCACTATAAATCTACATATTCCATGCTATCATGTCATGCAAGGTCAATGCATAATCTAGCGAAAAGCGTGAGGTGGTCAGCAGGGTACAGTTGAGACACGGTGTCTCAACTGTACCCGCGATCAGCAGGTTAGAAGTCAAGTAGACAAAAAACCAAGCAAATGAAAAAAAAAAAAAACATATTTTTGATATAAGACCTGTCCTATATTAATGGGTGTCTTTTCAAACATGAAAGTGATAAGAATAATTGATGTTGGGGTCTAAATAAGTAAGGTGGTCGATCGGGTACAGTTGAGACAGCTAGGCTAGCCTGTATTTTCAATCATTGGTCATTGGTCAGTCACCATCAATGGGTTTCAATGGGTGTCTCAACTGTACTCGGGTATCGTCTCAACTGTACCCCACTGTAAAACACATGGGTACAGTTGAGACAAAATCGCACCTCATGTTTACGAGCAAATTATGAATAAATTAATCAAGTTATGGATATTATTGATTGATAATATTTTAGTATACAATCAAAGGAAACGTCATATAAAGTATCAATTATTTTCAGAGTATTTTGAGAGTCTAATTTTTGGGCAGTAGACAATAAAGCAAAAAGTGTCTCAACTGTACTCACTCTACCCTATCTCTTTCTCTTTAAAAATGTTAGTACAAAAAGTTAAAAGATTAGAAAAGTTCACATTTGTGTTTCAAATTTCACTATGAACCTGACATTCTGCGTCTATCATGTACTAAATGCAGGCAAAACTACAGAGCAAAATCACACACTTTCTGATTGAACAAATCTATGAACTGAAACAATGGATATCTGCGGCCCCAAATGGGCCCATTTCTTGGAATCCTAGAAACGCCCCCTGCGTAGTGTTAAAAAGCAGAGAAATAGTTCGCCAAAGACGTTGAACTTCAAAGACAGTTGAACATTCTTTAGAACACAGCTGCTCAACCGTCCGCTGAAACTCCCTTGATAAGTTACCGTACTACTTGCGGAGTGCTACGAAAGATGTGAATCAGAGGCAAAAAGGCCACTTTCCTTGACAGCGGTCAACTATTTGACCGCTGTCCATAGAATGGACAGCGGTCAAATAGTTGACCGCAGAACGTTGGGAAGCCCCATTCAAGTGAATGGCGCATTCTACAGCATTAAGAAGAGCCGTGTAATAATAGGTTGTGGTGCAGTATACTGGCTGGCATGACAGGAAGGAGAGCAGAGTGCTGCTTACATATGCAAGCATCTTCAACATCTCGTCTTTAGGCCCAATTTACACACAGGTTTTCGCGATGTCGGCGATATCTGCACGACATCTGCGCCAAGATGTCGGGGCGCATTTAGGCCCAATTTACACACAGGTTTTCGCGATCTGTACACCGACAGTTTTTTTCAGCGTCTAAACGCAAATTTAACTGTCGGTGTGCCGATGTCGGCCGAATTTCAGCCGACAGCCCCGTACCATTCGCCCGACAGCCCATCGGGAGTCCCCGACATCTTCAAAGTGCGTGTAAACGCGACCCGACATCTGTAAGGCATATTACAGACAGTGTTGCTAGGCAACATCGTTATCAACAGAGGCAAACTGAGAAACTTCCTGCGGTGTGTGTAAATGCGCCCCGACATCTTGGCGCAGATGTCGTGCAGATGTCGCCGACATCGCGAAAACCTGTGTGTAAATTGGGCCTTACACACACCGCAGGAAGTTTCTCAGTTTGCCTGTTGATAACGATGTTGCCTAGCAACACTGTCTGTAATATGCCTTACAGATGTCGGGTCGCGTTTACACGCACTTTGAAGATGTCGGGGACTCCCGATGGGCTGTCGGGCGAATGGTACGGGGCTGTCGGCTGAAATTCGGCCGACATCGGCACACCGACAGTTAAATTTGCGTTTAGACGCTGAAAAAAACTGTCGGTGTACAGATCGCGAAAACCTGTGTGTAAATTGGGCCTTACAGTGGCCCCAACTGCTGCATTAATTGTCTATCTGGGTCGAGTTTGAACACTGTCTATCTGGGTCGAGTTTGAACACTGTCTATCTGGGTCAACCACAACCACAAACCACAATTGTGCTAAAAGCCTCAGTCTCTCTCCGTGAAGCACACTGCAAGCTGCAAGCTTAGTTTCTTCCTTTATTATCTTTCTATTTTCAACTTCCCTCCTCTTTTTCAAGATACCTAGTGTGTTAATGTGTGTGTGTGTGTGTGTGTGTGTGTGTGTGTGTGTGTATGAATGTACGTGTGTGTGTGTGTGTGTATGTGTGTGGGGGTGTGTGTGTGTGTGTGTGTGTGTGTCCGTCTTTTAGTTCCTGCAGAAAATGGAACATGAGGCTTGGTTTTCTTCTTTTGTTGGATATCACAGAGAGCTCCCCCTTTGGTTGGTCAGGAGAACAGCAGGAAGACATCAGTACAGTGACAGAGAGCTCAGCACTAAAGTCTGTTTCATTCACAAATTTCAAAAACAATATATATATATATATTACTTAAATGATGATATCTGGAAAAGATATACTGTGTGGAGTTTATCTGTATGTTACTGTTTCCAGACTTTAATAAGTCTGGTCGAGACCTGACTGTTTCCAGACTCCAAACAGATATACTGTAAAGAAGTACCTTTTCCCCCAATCTAGTATCTAATTACGTAGGGAACTTTAATGTATAATGGAACAGTTACAAACCAAAAGAACCTACAAATATTCTTACATAAAGAAGTGACTGTGTTGTTTTACCAGGTTTCTAGACTTTGAAGGTCATAGACTCACCTAAACGCAGCACCAGCTTTTTTGGGCAAGATGAGTCACAGTGAGAGCATCTCACAGCCGAGTTTGAACACTGTCTATCTGGGTCGAGTTTGAACACGGTCTATCTGGGTCGAGTTTGAACACTGTCTATCTGGGTCGAGTTTGAACACTGTCTATCTGGGTCGAGTTTGAACACTGTCTATCTGGGTCGAGTTTGAACACTGTCTATCTGGGTCGAGTTTGAACACTGTCTATCTGGGTCGAGTTTGAACACTGTCTATCTGGGTCGAGTTTGAACACTGTCTATCTGGGTTGAGTTTGAACATTGTCTATCTGGGTCGAGTTTGAACACTGTCTATCTGGGTCGATTTGAACACTGTCTATCTGGGTTGAGTTTGAACACTGTCTATCTGGGTCGAGTTTGAACACTGTCTATCTGGGTCAACCACAACCACAAACCACAATTGTGCTAAAAGCCTCAGTCTCTCTCCGTGAAGCACACTGCAAGCTGCAAGCTTAGTTTCTTCCTTTATTATCTTTCTATTTTCAACTTCCCTCCTCTTTTTCAAGATACCTAGTGTGTTAATGTGTGTGTGTGTGTGTGTGTGTGTGTGTGTGTGTGTGTGTGTGTGTGTGTGTGTGTGTGTGTGTGTGTGTGTGTGTGTGTATGAATGTATGTGTGTGTGTGTGTGTGTATGTGTGTGGGTGTGTGTGTGTGTGTGTGTGTGTGTCCGTCTTTTAGTTCCTGCAGAAAATGGAACATGAGGCTTGGTTTTCTTCTTTTGTTGTCTTTCTATTTTGTACTAAGTAAAGTAAATACATCAGATGACAGACAGTTGTGTCTTTAAATTGTCTGAACTCACCTCATCAAGTAATTGGTGGCTGCAGAGGAATGTTTGGCAAGTAGGCAGGAAGCTTGCATGTCAGAAGCCTGTGGTTAGCCCCCTACTGCCACCCTACACTTCATTATTTCACACGGTGAGTCTGCAGTAGCACCACAAAGTGCTTTGAACACATCTGATATATTACTGTAACATGTAAACAGGTATAAAATCAGACTAAAGTAGTAGGTTGTGTGTACAAGTTAGTTAAGTAATACTTTAAAACCCCATCAGGGTCAGACAATCAAAATCAAAATCAGGTGCTAAATGAAGGAAGCAAGATCATTTGTATGCTTAAAGAAGGGCACCATGTATAATGATAACACACAGAAACTTAATTGCTTAAAGAAGGGCATTTATGTATAGTGAACCCACACAAACACACATTTTTATGCTAAAGAAGGGCATTTATGTATAGTGAACCCACACAAACACACATTTTTATGCTAAAGAAGGGCATTTATGTATAGTGAACCCACACAAACACACATTTGCATTGTCCTCATTCTCTTCCATGGTGAAATGACACCTTAACAACCTCTTGACCTTCTGAACTGTTACTCCACATAATCAAGACGAGGTCCTGAGCTACAATATGGGGTCTGGAGAAAGCACAGTAGCTATCAGTAAGTCCTGAGCTACAATATGGGCCCTGGAGAAAGCACAGTAGCTATCAGTAAGTCCTGAGCTACAATGTGGGCCCTGGAGAAAGCACAGTAGTGTGAAGGAATTATTCGATTCTATATAGGAATTTATCATTTATGGTTAACTATTAGTATTCTCATTTAGTTATAGGCATTTCTGTATTTCTTTGTCTTTGTTCCAGTGGCGACAAAAAGTCTGCTTGTCTTGTACGGGTTGGTATGAGAAAGGGGCCCGGATCTCTTGCATGTCAAAGAATGTTTAAGTAACTTGGTTTATGAGGGGCTGGGTATCTTACATGTCAGCAGACTGTTTAGGTTAATTTGAAATATTGTATAGAGCAAGACTGTTTCTGAACTTCAAAGTGAACAAAGGAATGAGGGAGTGTTTTTATGTTTAAACCTATGTGAATCTTCTTTAATAAAACACCAGACTTGCAGGAGAGGCTTTAGTGTCCAGCCTGGAGCAATCCTGGGACACTCCTCTATGGCCAAGAGTAAAAAGTCTGTATTAACTTTATTCTGGTTTGTGTTGAGTCTTATTTTCTGAGGTAATACAGTCCTGGTAAAAGAGTTAAGTCCTAGTAAAAGGGTTAAATTCCCGGACAAGTAGCTATCAGTAAGCAGCCTTTGTCTCATGCCCAGTGTGATCTAACTGTCTGTCATGGTTATAACCACTGCATACTCAAATGACGTACATGCATGCATGTACAATGTACTGTATATGTTAGCATATGTGCATGTATGTATGTACAATGTTTATGGCAGCATATGTTCTATCTCCATCTATCGGGAAGGAATTGTATCAATATTACAAACCGTATTCCTGCATCCTCAGAATGCACACATGACAACAGTGTCCTGCAACAGTGCCATCTGCTGGAAGACACTGGTATGAATCCCTTTGTCATCACTTTGTGTTGGACAGGCTGATGCATCGATGAAGACCGAAAGACGCCCATGTGGTTCTCAGTCTGCTTCTAATTCAAGGTTAGCAGCTTCATAGCAGTTCAGAGGCTCCGCTGTGACAATAAGGGCTCAGATACACATACGAGTCCTTTTTTCAGGCAGAAACGCTTCAGTAACGCCTTGGCAAAGTGCGGCGGACCAAAACAGAAGCGGTGCGCTTCCCTGCCTTGCGCTGGAAAGTTGAGAATAGTTCAACTTTTAAGCGCACCTAAGAAACGCTTCAAAGACGCAACGCGTGGTGGAGAAGGGGCGCACGCTTTAAACGCGCCGTACCATAGGAATCAATGCATTTGCTCGCGTCCCGTTTTTACAAAAACGCGTATGTGTATCTGAGCCCTAACACGTAGCTCGCGCACATATGCCAAATGAACGAGTCGGAGACACGAGTCGCAGGTCCGTCTCTTCAAGCATCTCCATAACCCTTCAATGCAGGTGCACAGGGATTCCTATAGCCTATGTCACAGAACTCGCGGAGAGAGATAACTTCAGCTATTGTATAAAACGTTTGTGTGGGTTACTAACAATAAGGTTGGTCTACGTAGGTTTGTAAGAAGACGTTTTAAGAAGAAACTATTAAAAAGGTTCCAGAATGAGTTCCATTAAGCCACCATCTTGGTGTCTACCGACACTTGTGGAAATCAAGAATTTGCGATTACTTTATCGAGATTTCAGAATACTAAAGGAGGTTGAGACAGAGAGAGTACAATGACAAATGAAGGATTAATGTTAGACTGGACACATTTTCTACAGGCCTAGTTAAAAGAGAGCAATGCAGGCTGTTTTGATTCTTGTCTTTTTACCCTTATCATCTATGGAAAGCCAAAAATGACATAATTAAAAATAAATACATATGTAAAAATGTGAGTCATAAATAAATAAAATGACTAAAAATGCACCAAAGAAAAGCATTAGAAAAAATATATCATGCAGTTATGTGAATGGAAATGGAAAATGAGTCCTTTTTATTTACTGTTACATTTATTTACGCTTACATTAATTCCCAAATTCATTTCTTCCTCCTTTTATTTTTCTATTTATTTACTGTTACATTTATTTACGCTTACATTAATTCCCAAATTCATTTCTTCCTCCTTTTATTTTTCTATTTATTTACACGTACTATTTCCCGTACCGTATTTATTTCTTCTCGCGCCTTTGTCATTTCTTTCTCCTGCATTTACATTTCTGGCTGCATTTATGTCTGTATTCTTTCTTGTGTCAGTATGCAAATGAGGTGGGCTATCATTGGCCGGCGCACCGTCTCACTCATTGGTCGAGCTGCTAGACCTCTGGCCTAAGTGTAGGTGAGAAGCTGTATGAAGAAGTGATCGGAGGAGATTAAAAGATATTTTGATGCCATTTGAATAACAATTTTTTTTAATGAATCCACCGATCACATGGAGTGTGGTGGCGAGGGAGCTTCGAGGCCTCGCAGAGATGGCTGAGACCTTGACTCCGGATTTCTTGCTGTTTCGGGTAGAGTCGCAGATAGCTATCGTGACAGCGTTGTCTGAGGCTACTGGTTTACAGGTGGATCCCATTCTGGAGACCTTGAATGAAGTGACTGAACAATTGACCGCAGATCTCGCCCAAATTTCGTCACAACCCCACAATGCCGTTGGGCGGCCATCGTTCAATTTGCCAGTGGAAGCAGTGGAGAGTTATTTACTGGCAGGGCTAACTGTCCGTGAAGTAGCGGATGTACTTGGAGTCAGCGAGAGGACAGTCCACCGTCTAATGGCACAGCATGGTATAAGGTGAGTCTTGGAAGATTAATCTTAATAGAGATTAAATAGAGAAGATACTAATTGGCCACTATACTGTTGTAGTATTTGTAATAGTACTGAAGAGTTGGATGCGATGGCTAGTGTGATTTTCAGCCATCAACGGTGTATCTCCGTCTTCTCAGAGTCAACTGAAGACTGCGTGCTCTACTCCCCTGTGGATCAACGCGATGCATTGACTCTCGCACTCGTCGCCCTTCACATAAAAAGTAAACACACAATAAGGCCTACAGCAAGTTGGCAGCTATGGTTGCGATGCAAATGCCAACTGTGCTAGCTAACATGACCTTACTTGCAACACGTATGCCACGCGCTTTTAGGTGCCCCATCATCATATTGCAGCCAGTGTTTGGGTGATGGCTGAAAATCACACTAGCCATCGCATCCAACTCTTCGTCCGTAGTGGCGTTGCTCAAGTCAGACACCCTTAACACAATTGGTTCAGTACTATTACAAATACTACAACAGTATAGTGGCCAATTAGTATCTTCTCTATTTAATCTCTATTAAGATTAATCTTCCAAGACTCACCTTATACCATGCTGTGCCATTAGACGGTGGACTGTCCTCTCGCTGACTCCAAGTACATCCGCTACTTCACGGACAGTTAGCCCTGCCAGTAAATAACTCTCCACTGCTTCCACTGGCAAATTGAACGATGGCCGCCCAACGGCATTGTGGGGTTGTGACGAAATTTGGGCGAGATCTGCGGTCAATTGTTCAGTCACTTCATTCAAGGTCTCCAGAATGGGATCCACCTGTAAACCAGTAGCCTCAGACAACGCTGTCACGATAGCTATCTGCGACTCTACCCGAAACAGCAAGAAATCCGGAGTCAAGGTCTCAGCCATCTCTGCGAGGCCTCGAAGCTCCCTCGCCACCACACTCCATGTGATCGGTGGATTCATTAAAAAAAATTGTTATTCAAATGGTGTGAAGTACGTATGCGTTGCCAACTGGTTTGCCCCTATCTGGCTATGCACTCCGATCAGAAAGCAGCCACAACCCCCAGGTGCAGTAAGAACAGATTTATTTATTTCAGTTGAGCAGGTGGTCAAGTGCAGTTGGTGCTTGCGATGAAATAATCATACATTAAAAGAAAAGTGTTCGTGTGGTTTTCTGTGAGTAGAGAAATACAGAATGTAACATAATAAATATGCATAAATAGCAATCTGCATCAATGAACATAAATGTATGCATATCTGAACAATATACACAATAATAATGATAAATGGTTAGAGTTCACTATAATACAATAAACAGAATTGCTATGATTGTAATATATAAGTACCAGCGCCCAGTGTATCAGCAGTACCGTAATTACAATGCTGTACCTAACTTCGCCACAAGATGGCACTCCAAGACCACAAGTTGCCTGGCAGTCTAAACTCCAAGCTAACCGCAACACAGAAACAACTAGATATCTAGATCAGTGTCGAAGCCCGACCAAAACTGTTTGTTTCAGAAAATTACTAATTACAACGGCCAGTGCTATCAAACATCAACACGAGAAAGCAAGGCCAACAGGAATATGAAGTTACAAACTTACATTGGCAGCAACGCACACGGCAACACAATAACGTTATGCTAACATGGTATTTCAGAGCATGTCAGCTCCTTTTAGCAGCTGGCGCGAAAAGGAAACTGAAAGTTTGTGCGCGTGCGCAACGCCTCAGCCCTAACAGGGACGTAGGCTCACAGTCCAGAATGGAGTTTTCCACAGCCGCCCCCGGATTCGTGAAGCGAATGCGCAGTAACAGGAAAGTCCATGCTGGGCTAGGGAGCGCTGGTCTCACCATCGTCCGGCATCCTAGGCAGCTCTATCAGCTTGGCGACAGGACGAGTATAGAGGTTGCCTTCAATGTCTACCTCCGCTGCACGTACCTTGCCATCATCACTGGGGATGATCCTGGTGATGCGCCCGACGGGCCACCGTGCCCGCGGGAGCTGTGAGTCAACCACCATAACGACTGTGTCCACAGCAAGATCAGGCGTGGCATTCCTCCACTTCTGTCGTGGTTGGAGACCAGGGAGGTACTTGCGTGTGAACTGATCCCAGAAGTGGTCAGCAAGCACCTGGCTGTGTCTCCACCGGCGTCGTCCTAGCAGGTCACTGGGGCCATATACTGCCTGGGGCAGTGAGGCGTCTCGCCGCCCCATTAGCAAAAGATTTGGGGTAATCGGATCAGGATCCGCCAGGTCCGATGATGCGTAACCCAACGGCTTGGAATTGAGGATTCCCTCAACTTCGATGAGGACGGTCATCAAAACCTCCTCTGGGATGACTTGGTCCCTCAGGATGGTTTGGAGAGATGTCTTAACGGATTTAATTTCTCTCTCCCACACTCCACCAAAGTGTGGAGCTAGAGGTGGGTTAAATTTAAAGGTGATGCACTGTTTGGCTAACTGTGTTTTGAGAGCTGGTTCAAGGGCCTCAAAGGCTTCCTGGAGTTCCTTCTCCCCTCCACGGAAGTTGGTGCCCCTGTCACTCAATATCTCGTAAGGCTTCCCTCTTCTCGCGATGAAGCGGCGGAGTGCCAGAAGGAATGAGTCTGTGTCCATACTCGGCAGTAAGTCAAGATGAACACACCTGGTGGTCAGGCATTTAAACACAATGCCCCAGCGTTTCTCCTGCCGCCGGCCTATCTTGATCAGATATGGGCCAAAACAGTCCACACCGGTAGACCAAAATGGAGGCTTGTTGAATCGGAGCCGTGCAGCTGGGAGATCTGCCATTTTTGGGATCACTGGCTTACTGCGCCACTTGCGACACTCCACACAACGCTGCTGGTGCTTCTTGATGGCTTGGCGGCCTCTGAGAATCCAGTAGGACCTCCTAATCTCGGCGAAGACTCTCTCAGGGCCAGCATGAAGTAAACGATCGTCGTAGTCCTTCACCAGCAGCTGAGTGATGTGGTGTTCGGGAGCAAGGACAATGGGATGAAGCATGTCCTCAGGTAAGTCTTCAGCTTTGCGGAGGCGACCGCCAACTCGAATGAGGCCCAGAGTTTGGTCATACTCTGGTGAGAGGGGGCTGAGGCGACTGCTAGCCTTGACAGGATGTGAGTGTCGCAGGGCATTGAGCTCCTCGGGAAAACAATCTGCCTGTGCTTGCTTGAGGAGGACTACTCCTATGTCCAGACGATCTGAAGCAGACAGTGGAGAGGCTGCCGCCCCATGAAGGGACTGATGAGTAGCCTCAAGTTGATCAGACCAGGTGTTGTACTGGGAAAGATCGGGAGAAGATGCGTCAGGGACAGTGAGCTGACCGCAGAATGTGGATTTTCTGAGCTCATCGGACTCTTCTGACTTTACTGCAGGGTTAGATGGCCAGTGAGCAGGTTGGTCATACAGGAAGTCGGGTCCACTATTCCAGCGAGAAGGTTGGGTTAACTGATGCAGTGATTTTCCCCGTGTGATGTCATCTGCCGGGTTATGTTCAGAGGGGACGTACCCCCAGTCACTGACATCAGTGTGCTCCTGTATTTCGGCGATGCGCGTCCCGACGAACACCTTATACTGGGAGGAGTCAGACTGGATCCAGCTGAGAACTGTTGTCGAGTCTGACCAGAGGATGGTCTGCCTTATTGAGAGGGTGAGCTCCGGGTGAAGTAGTTTGGCCAGCTGGGCTCCGGTCAATGCGGCACAGAGCTCCAAACGCGGCATGGAGAGCTGTTTCCTGGGAGCAACACGGGATCTGGCCATGATGAAAGATACATTTACATGCCCGTCAGTGTCTTCAACACGCAGGTAGGCCACAGATCCGTACGCTCTCTCTGATGCGTCGCAAAAGATGTGTAAGTCCACAGGGGAAGCATCCAGATTCACACTGGCTGACACGTAACAGCGAGGCATGTTGATGTGCTGTAGGTGAGGGAGCTCGTTCTCCCATGTCTGCCAGACAGTGAGGAGTTCACCTGAGATGGGTTCATCCCAGCCCTGCTCGTTCCTCCAGAGCGCTTGAATCAACACCTTAGCACGCGTGGTGTAAGGAATGATGTACCCAAGTGGGTCGTATTGAGAGGCTAGAACTCGATACACATTCCTTAGCGTGGGCTCGATGGCTACTGCTTGGCGGTGCTTGTAGCCCGGGGTGTCGGATGGGCAGTGCCATCGGAGGCCGAGTGTGGATTCTTGGGGATCGGCCCTGTCTGCTGTCAGCCACAGCTCGCAACCCTGTGACCTTGCCTCTGGGGGAAGATGTGCGATGACCTCTGGTTTATTGCTCGCCCACTGTCTCATGTCAAATCCTCCGGCGGCGAGCAGGACCCTCATCTTGTCGATTAGCTGTCTAGCCTGTGATGGAGAATGGAGAGACTGCAGACAGTTATCTACGTAAAAGGCTTTCATGACAGATTCGAGTACCTCTTGGCTGCCAGCGCTGTTGTCCTTGGTGTGCCTCTGAAGTGCATATATGGCACAGCACGGACTGCAGGCGGTGCCAAAGGGCAGGACACGCCATTCGTAGATGTCAGGGCTGCGGTCTCTCTCCATATCCCGCCAAAGGAATCTGAGAAGTGGCTGGTCTTCAGGGAGTAGCCTGATCTGGTGGAACATTCCACGGATGTCGCCGCTGATGGCAGTCGGATACTCCCTGAACCTGAGGAGGACACCCAGTAGTGGTGAGCCAAGGTTAGGCCCAGGAAGCAAGATGTCGTTGAGGGCAGTTTGCTGGTATTTGAATGAGCAGTTGAATACCACTCTAGACTTTCCGTTGTGGTGAACAATGTGATGAGGGATGTACCAGGATTCCTCAGATTGGTTTGTCTCATCGTCGCTGATCTTCACCACGTACCCCGCTCTCTCTAGCTTGTGGATCTCCTCATTGTAGACTTTGGTTAGGTCAGGGTTAGTGGCCAAACGCCTCTCTGTAGCTCTGAGGAGGGGCATCACTGCCGCAGGAGGAGCGTGTAGCTTGGGTCCTCCTGGCTTGCGGAGGAGAGGTGTAGCACAACGGGCCACTCCATCCACTGTGACACGGAGGGTTCGTTCCTCCAGTGTGGTAATGGCTACCTGGTCTTGCCTGGAGCGTGTCGCCTCCTTCTCGGATCGGAATGGCAGCGTGTCAATCTGCCACAGCCTTTCCACATGTTGATGTAGGTCCAGAGTAGGAGACAGGAACGCTGTATGCAAACAGGATGTCTCCCTGATGGGATTCTGCAGGAAGTTTGTAGGTCCTTGTATAGCCCAACCTAGAAGGGTGCACACGGCTACTGGACCACCTGGGGGTCCTATCTGCACTGGACGCACAGGAGTTATTAACTGAGGATAGTCAGAACCAATAAGGAGCATTGGCTGTACCCTGTAGAATCCACGCATTGGGACGCCACTCAGGTGTTCATACCTCTTCTTGAGGGACTCCATTGGGCATGACTGCTCAGCCAGGCTGAGCTCAGCCGCAGTGAAGGCATGACGGATGTAGTGTTTCACTTGAGTGTTAGCTGGAGAGGACACCTCGAAAGAGACAGATGCGCCCTTTAACTCTACAACATCCTGTCTGATGGTCCGAAGGGGCAGCGCTTCTTCCACTCTTTGTAGACCAAGATGTTTGGCAGCAGCTGGAAGTAGAATTGTTCTTTCAGAGCCGTCGTCCAGCACTGCGTGTGTGTCCAGTGTCCTACCTCCGTAATGGAGCCTCACTGGGACAACTTTCAACATGACACGACTGGAGTGGTTACCTTTGCCCACATACACCATACTAGAGGAGGTACTCACAGTTAGGACACTCTGGTTAGCTTTGAGTGCCGCCTCATGCAGGACAAGGAGGTGTTGCTCATTACAGGTGGAGCATGGCTTCTTCAGAGTACAGCTCTCTGGTTTGTGTCCGCGCCCACATCTCCAGCATTTTCCCTTTTCCTTTATCCAGTCAGTCTTCTCAGCGGTGTTGAGCTTGGCAAACTCGGCACAGGCACTGAGGTAGTGTTCCTGATTGGAGCAGTAAGGGCAGTATGGCTTAAAGCGCTCTTGCTTCTTGGGGGACTGACCAGGCTTAGTGTAGGCATCAGGTCTCTGCGGGGTGTATGAAGCTTCAGGCTGGTTGGTCATGTAGATGCTAGCAGGGTTGGATTCCCTAGGCCTCGCTGCCTTGCCATCCCGCTCTATCGGTGTAGCATCTAACCTAGCCCCGTCAGTAACCCGTCTCGCCACCTGGATGGCTTGGGCTTTCCTATCCAACCATTCAGCGAAGTCAGGGAGCGTATATGTTCGATCACTGCCACTGCGGATGATTCCCTGGGATAAGCAGTACTCAGCAAAGCGTTCTCTGTAGCTGGTGGGCAGCTTACTGAGTAGAGTGTCCACGTGAGAGCCACATCTGAGTTCAGCCTGTGAGGGGCCATCCATAGTGCTTAGCAGGCCCACCATCGTGCTGACAGCTGATGAGAAGTCCTCAAAGGCTTGCGAGTCGCCTTGCCTGATAGGTGGGGAGTTGAGTATAGTCTTCAGCTCTCCTTGAACAAGATGGCGTGGCTGACCATATCGTGTTTCGAGGGCCTGCATTGCACTACTGTATGGTGTTGGATCGTTAACATACCTCTTCGCCACTTGGTAGGCATTTGGCAGCTTGAGAAGGTCTAACAGCACTTGGTATTTGTAGTCCTCACTAAGGTGCTTATGTGGCCCAAGGACGCTGTCCAATCCTTTCTTCAGCATTATGAAGTCGCTTTCTTTGCCAGTACTGAAAGCAGTCAGCTTGGGCTTTGGAATGCCGTATGAAGATGCGATAGCCATTTCCAGTATGCCTGGGGCTGTAGGACCTGACGCTGTCATGACTGGTGCATAAGGCGCATACTGGGGGTGATGCGCCCAGGGTGGATAAAGAGGGTAAGCAGGGTGCGAAGGGTGGAGCTGGTATTGTATTGGTGGCGGCATAAGAGGCTGGGCAGGCTGAAGAGGAGGACGAGTTGGCTGGAGATGGAACCGAGGCAGGCTGGGTTGGTATGGCACAGGCCATGGAGGTGGAATGGGAGCCTGAGCATAAGGGCGAGATGACAAAGGACTGAGCCGAGCAGCTGCGGCAGGATCCAAAGTGACCCGTGACTCGGTCTGATGAGCTGGTTGGGTATAGGCGGATTGGTCCTGTTCAGGTTGGTCTCCAGACGGAGATGCTGATTGATGTTGGGGCTCGTTGCCATCTGTAAGGGTGTTCCTCTGTGGGCTGTGGTCTGGCGTCGCACAGTGACTGCCTAACTCTAGCTTTGGCAAACTGAGGTAGTGAGAAGAGTAAGGAGGGTAAGGTGGAGGATATACCGGAGCGCTTTGCAGGAAGGGCATTCGTTTAGCACTGTCCATCTCAAGCTGTAGCCTCTCTAACTGTTTGCTCATGTCCACGTAGCGTGACTCAAGGCGCTGCCACCGTTCCTCTTCGGTGCACCTATGCGGGTGTCTGTCAGGCAAGGTGGGGTCAACCTGGGTATGAGCGCTCTGCAATAGCCTCTCCGGGGCCTGATTGGAGGATGCCTCATATAGCAGGGGCTGTCTAGCTTGATAGCCGAGCTCGTAGTTCGCGAGGTACCCCGGGGGCTGCCTTGCTCTGCTGGGACGGGGTCGAACATCTGGTTCTCTACTGTAATCTGGAAAGGTTGCCATAGTTCAGGGGGGGGGGGGGCAATTATCCGGCTTCGAAGGACCACTTGTGAAGTACGTATGCGTTGCCAACTGGTTTGCCCCTATCTGGCTATGCACTCCGATCAGAAAGCAGCCACAACCCCCAGGTGCAGTAAGAACAGATTTATTTATTTCAGTTGAGCAGGTGGTCAAGTGCAGTTGGTGCTTGCGATGAAATAATCATACATTAAAAGAAAAGTGTTCGTGTGGTTTTCTGTGAGTAGAGAAATACAGAATGTAACATAATAAATATGCATAAATAGCAATCTGCATCAATGAACATAAATGTATGCATATCTGAACAATATACACAATAATAATGATAAATGGTTAGAGTTCACTATAATACAATAAACAGAATTGCTATGATTGTAATATATAAGTACCAGCGCCCAGTGTATCAGCAGTACCGTAATTACAATGCTGTACCTAACTTCGCCACAAGATGGCACTCCAAGACCACAAGTTGCCTGGCAGTCTAAACTCCAAGCTAACCGCAACACAGAAACAACTAGATATCTAGATCAGTGTCGAAGCCCGACCAAAACTGTTTGTTTCAGAAAATTACTAATTACAACGGCCAGTGCTATCAAACATCAACACGAGAAAGCAAGGCCAACAGGAATATGAAGTTACAAACTTACATTGGCAGCAACGCACACGGCAACACAATAACGTTATGCTAACATGGTATTTCAGAGCATGTCAGCTCCTTTTAGCAGCTGGCGCGAAAAGGAAACTGAAAGTTTGTGCGCGTGCGCAACGCCTCAGCCCTAACAGGGACGTAGGCTCACAGTCCAGAATGGAGTTTTCCACAAATGGCATCAAAATATCTTTTAATCTCCTCCGATCACTTCTTCATACAGCTTCTCACCTACACTTAGGCCAGAGGTCTAGCAGCTCGACCAATGAGTGAGACGGTGCGCCGGCCAATGATAGCCCACCTCATTTGCATACTGACACAAGAAAGAATACAGACATAAATGCAGCCAGAAATGTAAATGCAGGAGAAAGAAATGACAAAGGCGCGAGAAGAAATAAATACGGTACGGGAAATAGTACGTGTAAATAAATAGAAAAATAAAAGGAGGAAGAAATGAATTTGGGAATTAATGTAAGCGTAAATAAATGTAACAGTAAATAAATAGAAAAATAAAAGGAGGAAGAAATGAATTTGGGAATTAATGTAAGCGTAAATAAATGTAACAGTAAATAAAAAGGACTCATTTTCCATTTCCATTCACATAACTGCATGATATATTTTTTCTAATGCTTTTCTTTGGTGCATTTTTAGTCATTTTATTTATTTATGACTCACATTTTTACATATGTATTTATTTTTAATTATGTCATTTTTGGCTTTCCATAATCATCTGCCGGTGAGTTTTGGTCTGTTTAATTCCATTTGTGCGGAAAAGGTGAAAAGTTTTGCATAAAATAAAAAGCGACGATTAAAGGAGAGCTGCTCATTTTCAATATTATCCTTTCTATAAATCGTGATAAAGTAAATCAAGTTAAAATGGAACCTTACTTTTTACTTTTTGTTAGCATTCAAGCTATATCGGTATTAAAAACAAGCTAAATTGAACCATATGGTTTCAGATTCATCTTATCCTACATTGCGCCTTCAAACTTCCACTAAAGGTTTTCAACTTTTCCTGTTGACAATCTATAGATATAATGTGACTTGTTTCACAGGAAGTGTGGGCAGTTTCAGTTTTGAGGAGAAACCCAGTAGCGCAGTCTGCCTCCCATTTGGTGATGCCTGGTTTCCTTAAAATCATATTGGGTTCAAATACGTGCGTTTTTTAAAAACGGGAAGCAAGCAAATGCATTGATTGGTAGGCTACATGGTACGGCGCGCTCTGCGTGTGCACCCCTTCTCCACCACGCGTTGCGTCTTTGTAGTGTTTTTTAGGTGCGCTTAAAACTTGAACTATTCTCAACTTTCCAGCGAAAGGCAGGGAAGCGCACCGCTCATCAATGTCACACTCGGCCCAGGCAGCCAATCAGATCAAGCAACAGGCGGGCTTAACTACTTAATCAATTATTTCCTGTTTTGATGCTGGAAGATGTGGTATGATTAAGCAATATAGCACGAGTGGGAGTGGGATTATGCCTTACCTACCCCACTCCCACGAGTATTGCTTTTATAAAACAATTCTACAGTCAACAAATTCACATTTTAACTCGAAAAATAGTTCCATTTTCAACGTCAGAATTTGGAATGAACGGTTTTCATCAATGCGCTTTCATCGCGGAGTGATTATTATTAGCTGTGAAAAGTCTGTTTTGGCCTCCGCACTTTGCCAAGGTGTTACTTACGGGGCCCCTAAAGGGACATGAAAAAAAAAAAACCTTTCTCGTGCGCACCAGAAACTTTCTCGTGCGCACCAGAAACTTTCTCGTGCGCACCAGAAACGTTCTCGTGCGCACCAGAAACTATCTCGTGCGCACCAGAAACTTTCTCGTGCGCACCAGAAACTTTCTCGTGCGCACCAGAAACTATCTTGTGCGCACCAGAAACTTTCTTGTGCGCACCAGAAACTTTAGGGACGGCATGGCCCTCAATTGGGCCAAACACTGTCTATGCCAAATAAAAACAATAGAAATCCAAGAAAGCCATAATATCCCATACCAGCCAAAGCTTAACCAGAATTGACCCAGAATTACCCATAATTTAACCACATAGGCCATATAGGCCTACCAAGAATAGCCAAGCCAAAACACGGCTTTTATTTATTTAAATTCATCCTCACTGCTGTCCTAGTTTCCTAGGCATGGTGTAATGTGACGGTGGAAAAAGGAGTGGATTGGGGAAAATCGGTTTATTATTCTATTCCTTTCTGATAGCACGGGTCTCTCGTCGAGGAGGCTCAGCTGCGCAGCACTTATATGCAGCCAGTCAGATGAGGTAGCCTGCCTCCTTGGTTGAAGTAGCCTAATTAGGCTAGGCTATAGGGCTGAACACAGAAAACACAGAAACAAGACAAACCGTAATTACTACATTTGCTAATAATTGTAGAATGATTAATTAGGCATAGGACACTTACTCTAATTAGTGTTTTATGTCCGTAGGCAGATCTGGGTCGATTCTAGACGATTCTCTGCCCGTCCTGCCTAGTTCTACTCTCTGTTTTAGCCTACTAGAATGAGTAGCCAAGTTTCTGGTGCGCACGAGAAAGTTTCTGGTGCGCACGAGAATTATTTTTTTTTTTCATGTCCCTTTAGGGGCTCCGTAGTTACTGAAGCGTCTGCATCTGAAAAAAGACGCGTATGTGTATTTGAACCCATTGGCTGCATGTGACCGTTGCCTTGGTGCTTGGCGGAATTGTCTCTAGACTTCGCCAAACTAATGCATTTAGCCAATGTCGATGACATAAAATATGATGCTGCTGGGTATGATTCTGTTCTGTAGTTATTTGTACGAACTACAGCTTGTTTTAGATCCTATCCATTTACATATTATAAATAGCTGTAGCACGTGAACATTATTAATATATTCTCAGAATTCAAAAACATATTTCATATGTTTCACATTTCCTCTTCAAGTGAAACAGAGTGGGCAGGGAGACAGAGGTCCGATTTGCAACTGTATATTAGACATTGATTAACTGGCACCTCACACTGTGTTAGGCCCCTTTTATCCTCTCATGTTGGCGTCACACTGTAGCCTAAGGTGAGAAACAGACTGTGATGGGAGGCAGGAAATGGGCCATTTTGTTTCTTGTGTAGAAAACAAAGGTAACATTTGGTGTTTCGAGCTCTTTAAAATGTAAATTATTTAGTTAAAAAAGATCATTGTGAGGGTCTGAAGATGTTTTGCTTCATCATTCATGTGTTATTTTTGTTTATATTTATTAGTTTTGTGAAAGAAAAAATCCCTTTGGTAGGTGGTTGCTTATGACATTAAGCTATAATTGCATCAACCATTTGTATCAGGATAGAAATAAAACTTTTCACTCCAAAGCATTCCTTAATCTTGCAGTTATCCCCATAATTTAGTGTCCTCTTTCTGTGATCTGTACCTTCCAGTAACTCATTCCCTGCAGTACTTCTACACGGCCACATCAGGAATCTCAAGCTTCCCAGAGTTTGTAGCAGTTGGAATGGTTGATGGTCTGGTCATCAGTCAGTATATGACAGCAACACACAGAATGCGGTTCCCAGGCAGACATGGATGAAGGAGCATCTGGATCAGGAGTACTGGGAATCAGAGACCGGGCTGGCCAGGACAGCTGAGAAGGACCTTAAGGAGGAAATGAGGATTTTAAAAGAACGCTTTAATCAGACTGAGGGTGAGTTTACAGATCATGTCTGGATGAGACTGTTTGGACCATAGATGACACTTAGCATCTGTTTCTTTTGTTTCACAATACCAGTTGAATGGTTTGCCCGTCCATATGTAGTAAGATTATGAACACAGGTTTTTTTGTTTACAAATCTATACAAATCACCAGAGGATGGTTGTGTTTCATTGAAATGGATCTTGTGGATGCATAGTATTATTATCATTATTTCATTTCATATTTGCAGAATATTTGTAGATAAGGACACTTTTTTCCTATTTTTTCAAGCAGCTCAAATATAACATTTGCAGTATTTATTATCACATTGTAAATACATACAGTATTTTTGACTGATCCGTTTCCTGCCTTTGATTACACCCCGGGCCTTTTAAAACCCAAACAGAACATTTTGAAGAAAAGAGATTGCACATGGCAGGAGTTAGATGAAGCAGCAGTAGTGAACACTGGAGATGTTGCTCTTGGTATCTCACAGCAGTAGTGAACACTGGAGATGTTGCTCTTGGTATCTCACAGCAAGTTCCAAACATGAAGGAAAGAAGGCTCACCATTCTTGTCTATAAGCCTTTCATTTCAATGTATTATGTTATGTAACTTTAACTGACATGCATTCATGTAACTGAACATTACACTTCTAATAAATGTACTTTTGCTTATTTACTTTTGTCTATCAGGAGAGCATGTTCTACAGAGAAGCTATGGCTGTGAGTGGGATGATGAGAGTAATGTCATCGGTGGCTATGAGCGGTATGGTTATGATGGTGAGGACTTCATCACACTGGATCTGACCAACAAGAAATGGGTGGCTGTGAAACCAGAAGCAGCCTGGAGCAGACAAAAATGGGACCGCTGGGAGTCCAGTTCTAAAGGCAGGACACATTACATCACCCACGGTTGCCGTGATTGGCTGAAGAAGTATGTAGAGTACGGTAGCAGTACTCTCAGAAGGAAAGGTACGGCAGCTCACACAACAATGATAACAGCAGAGGCACTACAGTAGGCCGCATTCCTATGATGATGTAGGCCTCATCAAAAAACATAATTTTTAAAGGTCTTGCTGTTTCCGGCATACTTTGGGACTAATAGATATTGTTTATTTGGGTGGCTGAAGTCATCACTTGAACTTCTGAAAGTTAAAAGAAGATATTACTCGACATGCTGAAAGTTAAATCATGAGCCCTCTCTGAGCCTCTTCTCTTTGTACTTGACAATGCATAACTGCTCCCATTGTTCATGTCTGCTATGTCTTTAAACTGTTTGCTTTTTATCTTAAAATGTCACACATTCTGACAAGTATCCCACCTTCTTCTTTCAGTCGCCCCTGAAGTGTCTCTGATCCATAAGAAGTCATCGTCTTTTGTGGTGTGCCACGCCACTGGGTTCTATCCAGATACAGTAAATATCACCTGGAGGAGAGATGGAGGGAAGATGCATGAGGATGTGAATGTGACAGAGACGCTGCCCAATGGGGATGGAACCTTCCAGAAGAGAGCTGAGCTCACAGTGTCACCTGAGGAGAGAAAGAGAAGTCAGTACACCTGTGAGGTGACACACATTAGTGGAGAACCAACACTCGTCACCCTGACTGAGGAAGAGGGTAAGATGTTCAGAAACTCATCAGCTACTGAGAGGGAATGGTTTACATTTGTAAATAAAAAAAGTCATGTTTTGACATTTCAAAACTAGTCATATCATTCTCATAGCCTACTTCTTTGTGTTAGACTGATTTTTTATACTTTGTTATATCTGACGTTTTTTTTTTCTCCTATAGGAAACAATCCTGTAGCCATACTGCTGGATGTGTGATTGCAGTTCTTGTTATTGTAGTGGTGATTACTGTGGTAATGAAGAAGAAGAAAAGTGAGTTGCCTTTATGTCATAATTTATGCAATTTCCACAATTATGTAAAATGCTCTGTGTCTGCTTTCTGTCATCGATGATGCTTAAGTGTGTTAATGTAAATATTCTCCATCTTTCAGACTTCACAGTCTGCAGGAGGGCAGAACGTGAGTACATTTTTCACACCTTGTAAAAATCTGAAATACTTTTAATTTGGTCTTGGTCTCTGTGTATTTGCTACTTTCGGGTATTTAAACTTGATGTTTTTAATCCAAGGGAAAACGTGATGCCTTGCTTTATGTAGTGGCCATTATATGTACAAATTACTTTTCATTTCCGTCTTTTTGATGCAAATGCCTATCTGATTATTAGAGAAGTGCTTGTCAATTTTTTTGTGAAAGCAGAGATGAGAAAAGAAAGTCAAGTGCAGAATTGTCATTTTTAGTGTGAAATGTGCATTTTAGTTCATAGTGTGAATCATGTCTTTATTTAACGTAAGTTTTTTTATCCACATCCTACACAGTTTCTTATAGCTCCTCTTGGGACATCAGAAGGCCCCTAGTCTCCTCTAACATTGGCATGGCAGTCCTCAGACAATGCATAACTGCTCCCATTGTTCATGTCTGCTTTGTCTTTTAATTGTTTCTTTATCTTTATCTTCTCCCCGTCTTCCTTCAGTCGCTCCTGAAGTGTCTCTGATCCAGAAGAAGTCATCTTCTACAGTGGTGTGCCACGCCACAGGGCTTTATCCAGATGGAGTGATGATCACCTTGAAGACAGATGAAGAAGAGATGCAGGATGATGTGGTGGAGACGCTGCCCAATGGGGTGGAACCTTCCTGAAGAGAGCTGAGCTCATGGTGTCAGTACACCTGTGAGGTGGAACACATAAGTGGAGAATCAACACTCCTTAGTGTGTAAATGTAAATATTTTCCATCTTTTAGACTTGACAAATTACAGCAGGGCAGAACGTGAGTACATTTGTCAGACCTTGTAAAAATATGAAATACTTTCAATTTTGGACACTGGTCTTCGTGTATTTGCTACCTTTTGAATATTTATAATACGGGGAAAAAATGTGATGCCTTGCTTTATGTAGTGGCCATTATATGTACAAATGAGTGACCATTTCATAGGCATGAATGCAAATGCCTATCTGATTATAAGATATGAAAGGGCCTGTCAATGTTTACTAAAAGCAGAGATGACACACATTCTGATGCCTCCACCGGAACTACTACCATCGACAGGCCCCTCGTCTCCCCCAACTCGGCAATCTGGCAACTCCCCCAACACCTGCATGGCCGTCCCTATAGTGGCTCTGTCTCCTTAGTGCCACAAGCAAATGCAGGGCTGTTTTTTTTTTAATGTTACAAATGTTTTGTTATAAAAGGCCTGGAATTTGGGTGTATTTGAATGTTAATGTGTCCCTCTTTCTGTGGGGTGAGGAATGTGGACAGTAGATCTACTTGAGGGGCGTTCGATAGGTGTGAAGGTGTGTGTATGAAAGCATAGGCTCCAGCCCCATGGTGTGTCTGGGAGAGATCAATTATTATGGCCTAGTATATGAAACCTACCAATACACTGAAGAAAGATGGTAATATTTGATGCAGTACCAGTATGCTTTTAAAGACAAATCATGTTTAGAATTTGAAATCATGTTTTTTTTTCACCCCTCTTCTGCTATTTAGTATATTGAAAGTCCTACCTTTCTATTACGTCACACGTTGTGACACGTATCCCACATTTACAGCTACCAAGCCAATAGTGTTTATCAAGCAGTCTAAATCAAGTATTTCGATGGGCATGTTGTGAGCTATTGAATTTCTGCTCTGGTCTTACCTACTTTATTTTCAAGTTGTAGAGTAATTTTAGATTTTATAATCACATAAAGCATTCTTTCATATTTAATGTATTGCCTTTTGAAGGACTGGAACAATGAAACAGGAAGTGTTTAGAATCTAGAATATACTGTATATTTATGCTATGGGCTTATCTACCGTATTATGTAAGCTGTAAAATAAATTGTTATTTCATAATAACTTGAAATCATTCTTTCAGTGCTGTGCTAGTGAATATATTATGTTCCATATTTTTAAATGTATTTCCTTTGAAAGAACTGTGACAATTAAGCAAGAAGTGTAACATATATTTTGAAAGCCATTTTAAGGTTTAAGATTGTTTGACTGAAGACAATTATGTGGTACAAACACATGTTTCTTATATGTTGTCAGAAATGCTACATATGCTTGCAAATTACTCCATAGCTTTTTACATCTTTAAATCTTTAAAGCTTTAGCTTTTTAAATTTAGAATTTCTGGTTTATGCTTTACATATTTTCTTCTTAAGCTGTACGTAAATATATACATTAGGGGTCTAATCTCTACCTCACACAGTGATTAAACATTAGGGCAGTATTGCTATGGAACCAGAACTATAGTTAGGGCAGTATTGCTATGGATTCCATAGCAGCACTTTAAATATTATCTGCCTGGAAGGTTTTTCCAAGCCAGTAGTATATCAATTGTTGTCACAGTTGACTTTCCTTAGATTTTGATCGTCATGGTTTATTGCCAATAGCATTGGGGAACATGGTGCAGATTGAGCTGTGAGGAATATCTAAACTGTGTCAATTCATTCCAAACGTCCAGTGTGTTAGTGATGAAACGTCAACCAAAGGATGAATGGCTACAACAAACATTTATTAAGGGCATGGAATGCAAACATTGATATTCAGTACATCCCGAACCCTTATTTCTGAATAATGTACATCTAATCATAGAGGGCCTATTTGTAACCTAAACATTGGATCTGAAAAGGGTTGTGACTGACACTTCTCAATCCAATACACCTGATTGGGATGAAACAGATGAAAATGAAACAAGCATATTCCAAAAGTAGAGAGATCAGTGTTCAAGAGGCTGTTGCACAAGTCTGAAAATGAGCCTCCCTTGAAGATACTTCAATGACAGAATTCCTAAGTTAGAGAATGTTTGGATGTCCAGAACGACAGACAAATACTAAAACAGACCCGATACACCACAGTTTGCAGCAGTGTGCGTGGCAGAGTTTGCTTTCACCTACAGAATGGGGTATGGGAGACAGAGAGGAGGCAGCAGAGTTTTACCACTTCAGAATTAAATCATATGAGCGCAACAGGCATGTCTCATATTCAACTCATTCTCATCTGTCCAATAGAAATGGTGGAGGAGTTACTGTGTTTGAGAAAGCCATGTTCAAGACCATCACATGCAATACATACAGTGGTAAAAGTTGTGACCCCAGTTCCGGTGCTAATATCAGTGATTTACAGACCACCAGATTACAACACAAATCTATTTTTGCCAAATCTCTGTCACCTCTGGGCTCAAATGTCTGTATTAGAAGGTATTTAACATGATTCTGAAATAAAATGTGGGAAATTGTCAACCACGGCAGCGGTTGAGGCATATGACCTGTTGACCCCTAGAGGCATAATTGTCATACACCAATACTGCAAACGCTTTTTACACTTTAAGAAAGCAGATGATAACCAAAATAACAGCGACAGATATAGAGACCTATTTTACTGTCTTAGATTAGAATTGACATTTATTCATCATTTTAACTCAACCAGGCGGCCCTGGGCGTCACAGGTTCCCATCATCCACACTTTGCCTTCACTGATGTCAGATGTGAGCCCCTGGGAACAGAGACACCAAGAGAGAGACACTACGCAAGATGATCACTGATTCTACTGATGAGCACTGTGCTCTTGGTGTATGCCATATCATTTCCACCAATGTGAATAAGTCCCATCTGTGGCACGGTCTGTGGCCCCTTCTCTGTCTCCAATAAGGGGAGCATCTGGTCCCACCTTTCTGACCAAGCCAATCCACCTTTATGTAGAGAGAGGTTCAGGACTCCTTGAGCCCGGGCATGACGATCAAGCCAGTAAATCCACAAAGGACCTACAAGCCAAATTGTGGGCAAATCCGTCATGGTCGAAATAAAGAGAAAATGTTTGTGACTTTGACTTTGAAGTCCTTTGTGTCGCCTCCTTACACATGAGATGCATATGATTGGATTAAATATTGCGTGTTTAATGGTTATTAATGGATGTAGTGTTCAAAAGATAATCATTGGTGCATACGCTGTCGCTCATTTGATATAACAGACTGCTGCAATAGTGTATTTCTTCACTGCCACTCTCTGAGTTGCAATCTACAACACGGTCCTTGCCAGCACTGTAACACCGTTAGAGTCTGTGACAAACTGTGAAGAAAACTTTAAAGAATCTTTTCCCCCCGGGAAACCTCATCTCTGTTGATAGTGGTATATACCATTTCATTTACTTGCATTGCATTTAAGCTCAGATCACGTCACCTTCAACAGGAACTCAAACTTTCCGCGAGGGGGCATAACCGACCAAGGCTGAGAGTTTGTGAATGCGGTATGTTTTCCCGAAAATCTAATACATGTGAACGTGTTTTTAGGTTTTTTAGTTATATTTTCACTTGTTCTTTTCTCTGAAGATTAACAATTGATTGAACAATGACTTCTTGATCGCTTTGGGGTAGGGCATGCCATCACTTCTGTCTACCACCCCATTTGAAACATTATGCGCCGCTCTCGGCGTCTACACCTGTGGAGTTCCAGGTGTGTATTTCAGGAAATGAAAATATAGTTTCCGTATGTTCGGTAGACGAGGTGGACATTCACAATACAAAAGGTTATTGAAACAGAGAGAGTAAAATCCCAAAAGTAGGATTGACGTTAGGCTGAACAGCTTTTCTACCCATGGGCCTGGTTAAAAGAGGGCAATGCAGGCTGTTTTGATTCTTGTCTTCCTACCCTTCTCATGTGCAGGTGAGTTTTTTTGTTCTGTATAATTCCATTTAATGCGGAAAAAAGGTTAAACGTTTTACCTAAATAGAAAGCAATCTAAGGGGACCTGCTTACTTTCTATATTATTGTTAACGCTATCAATCGTGAGAACGTAAATCAAGTTAAAAATGTAACATAACTTTTTGCTTTTTGTTAGTATCTCGATATTAAAAACAAGCTAAATTGAACCAGATGGTTTCAGATTTATCTCAACTTACATTTAACCTTAACTTCCACTTTAAGTTTTCAACTTTTTCTCTTGAAAATAGACTAATTTCACATGAAGTGAACAGTGGCGGTTCTGCATGGAATTACGCCCCGGGCGATATCCCCTCCGAGCGCCCCCCCCCCCCCCCCCCCGAAAAAATTACAGTATAACAATATAAGTGAAAGAAAAAATGAAATGTATCAATTGCACAAATCCTTCAATAGAACATTTGAATAACACACTTAAGAGAATTATTGCACACATAATTAACATTAATGTTAGCTAACCAGCTATCTGCAAGTTATGTTGTGCTAGTGCAACGCTTGCTAGTCTAGTGGTGTCAAAAGGTAATCTATGGTCTAACCAGCTAGCTATCGACCTGTTAATTATTAAGATTATACTAGTACTCTGTATGCTTTTCAATTGCACAACTCTTTCAATAGAGCATTTAAATAACACACTTTAGATAATCAATGCACACATCATGTGCATTAATGTTAGCTAACACCAGCTCTTTGCAAGTTATGTTGTGCAAGCACTCAACATGCATTATAGTTAGTTGAGTTTGCTAATAGTGGCTAATGGGATTTCGCTAACGCTTGCTAGTCTAGTGGTGTCAAAAGGAAATCTGTGGTCTAACCAGCTAGCTATCGACCTGCTAATTATTAAGATTATACTAGTACTCTGTATGCTGTTACATTATGTTAGTTGTGGCTAGCGGGATTTCGCTAACACTTTAGCCTAGTGTCAGATGAATGAACATGTTCATACCCTATGGTCAAATCAGCTAGCTAACGCTAGCTAGCAAACAATTCAGTTGGTGCTCAACATTAGCTGGTTGCCTTACAGTAATAGGAATATTGGTTAAGCTACACTTGATAAAATAAAACACATTTTTACCTTGTCCACTCGACTCGAGCATCCTTCAATAGCTTTATCGATAATGTAATAGACTACTCTGTTAAAGATGTATTACATTTCCCTCGGGATGAATAAAGTATCTATCTCTATACTCTGCTCACTATTACCTTCACCAGTTGGATACATTGATGCAGTTAGTGGTCTCCTTCCACCAATTAACCCTTGGTGACCACATAATCGTTCCTATTTTTATAAGCCATTTCACACAATTCAGAAAAACAAAAAGTATAGGGTAATTATAATGTTTATTGGGAGACCCAGAGCTGAACTGCCCGCCGCCCCCTCTCTCTTTCCCCCTTTCACCCAGGATTGCGCTGCACCGAGCAGGTGCGCCTGCAGCTGCAGGGGGCGCCAATTTGCCAATTCCTCACGCAGTGATATGATGTATAGAAATAGAAAAGCGCTTCGCGGCCTAGATTATTATTACTATTTTTTTAAGTGCTCGTGCCGCCCCTCACGTGTCATGGAAAAGTGCCGCCCCGGGCGGCTGCCCGGGTCGCCCGTGCCTAAAACCGCCACTGGAAGTGAAGACAGTTTTAGTTTAGTTTTGTTATTCTGGAGTATTTGCTTAGGGGAGAGCGGGGTAATGTGAGACACTGGGTAATGTGAGGCACCCCCTGTATCTAGGCTAAGGAACACATTTATGTTTTCAATTATGTTTTCAAGCCATTCCCATTCCCCCCTTGCCATGAAGGAGAGGTTGGTTCTGGTGCTGTGGAAAGTATGTTTTTGCACAAAAATGTGTTTTTTGCATGTAAAAGTAAATTTTCTTGATGTGAACTTAATCAACTGTTGTGTCAAAGCAAATTGATTCAGGTTGAAAAACTTATATCATACATGTTGATGAACTTCCAACATATAAAACCATGTGATTGATGTTGGTGAAGATTAGCCTGAATTGCTTAGAGATGTTGTTTTTTCTAAAAAAAAGTGTCTGCGGGGTAAAGTGAGACAAATGCTGTGGGGTAAAGAGAGACACTGTTAAAAAAACACTCCCCATCTACCAGATTGCAGGACTTGTGAATGAGGCCTTCTTGTCAGCAGTGACAGGAATATCTCTTCTGGATTCAAGTCCATTGGGATTCTCCCATATAACCAAGCTATTTTCCCTGAGGAAGTGTTTGCACCATCTAAGGTGTCAGACCGGCCAAATCCTGAGCTGCACTCCACTGGTCCATCCACTTTAGATGACTGTAACATTCGCGTCGGGGTGCTGTTCGCCCTGTCGGGGCTTATTTTCACGATAATGACCAGCGTTCTATACATTATCCCTTACAAAATGAGTACGAGGCTGATGTTCTAATCCAGCTGGGTCTAGTCCTGTGTTCTGAGTCCCAGGCTGTTCTAGCTGGTTCTGATTATGGTCCTATGACTGTGTTCTATTCTAACTGTCATTTGAATTTTAACAAAAACATTTTGAATTATATTATGTTGTATATGATTTTGTTCGGAGTAACTTTCAAGTATTTAAAAAAAAAAAAAAAAATGCTTAATTGACCAATCCCCTTGATTCTGTTACTAGTCGATATAAGTTTTGGAATGTGTAGTTGTCAATCTAGCTGGCAGGATTCTTACTGTTACAACATGTGTTGTTATGGGAGTTTTAAAGTGGAAAAAGTAAGTGGATCACTTTACCCCGTTGATTTCTCTGGCCTGTCTCACTTTACCCCTTTTTTTAAAACAATCATATTTTCACTGCCCTTTAACTTGAAGACATTCTGATGATTTCAATTGCTCCACTCCATTGCATTTGTACATCCCCTCATCTAAAGTTAATAACGCAGCTTAAAAAACGAAACAGTTTCTCAAATAGACATGACACATGGAGACCCTCCTTGCGTTGCGTGTGCGAGGCTGGGTTAGCTCTTGCTTTTTATTTTGGCGCCCATAACCGGTTGGAGCAGGCAAGGCAGTGAAGTCATTTATGTCTGGAGACTCATTTCACATGGATTGAAACCTGTTGTTCCTGTCCTTGCGCGCGGCGGCGGCGCGCGGTGCACTTTGGTGTCCTGTCGGCCGGTTGTGCACCTGCCAATTTCTACACCCTGTCACGCGGCTGGTGCATATATGCAAAACGAACGAGTTGGAGACACGAGTCGAAGGTCCGTCTGTACAAGCATCTCCATGACCCTCCAATACAGGTGAACAGTGATTCCTAGATGGTACAGAATCCGTGCAGAGAGATCACTGCAATGTTTGTGTGATTTACTAACGTTACAGTCAAAATTAGCATGTAGGCTGTTCCAAAACATAAAATGCCCCTCCTTTTCTAGTAGAAAAAACACTGTTCCACACTGAAGTTGAGACCATTACTAGTTACGTTCACTTACAGGTTGGTAACAGGTTAGTTCAGCTGGTGACTAGCAATAAAACACGCACCAGAAACTTTTAGGACTCGTCAAGTTTCCAAAAACAACAAGTGATCCAGTTTAGCTGTCATGTCACATAGCCCAGGCTATTTCACTGTGCTGTATTTACTGAATTATCTTAATATGATGGCGTATTAGGACCATTGTAGCTGGGGAGAAAATGACAGAGCTGGGGGAATATATTTTGGCTGGGTAAACTATTTTGGATAAGGAAGAAACGATAGGGGGTAGCCTATGACCTTAAGCTATCATTGAATCAACCATTTGCATCAGGATAGAAATAAAACTTCTCACTCCACAGCATTTCTTCATTTTGCAGATTTCCCCATAATTTAATGTCGTCTCTCTGTGATCTGTTCCTTTCAGTGACCCATTCCCTGCAGTACTTCTACACGGCCACATCAGGAATCTCAAGCTTCCCAGAGTTTGTAGCAGTTGGAGTGGTTGATGATCTGGTCATCAGTCAGTATAACAGCTACACACAAAAATGTGTTCCTAGGCAGCCATGGATGAAGCAGCATCTGGATCAGGAGTACTGGGACTCAGAGACCAAGCTGGGCAGGGGGGCTGAGGAGGTGTTTAAGAAAGTCATTCAGATTTTAAAAAGACGCTTTAATCAGACTGAGGGTGAGTTTACTGATCATGTCTGGGTGAGACTGTCTGGACTATAGATGACACTTAGTATCTGTTTCTTTTGTTTCAGAATACCAGTTTAATGGTCTGCCAAAGCCTTCATCAAATCCTCAGTGGTGGTAGTGAATAGAAAATAAAAAACAACACATCATGGACCTCAGCCAGTAGACTTATTTCTACAAGTAGGATGTAATCTATCAGACACATCAGTTACCAAAACTAGAAAAGAAAAAGGCTCACCATGCTTGTCTATGACCCCTACAGTTTTATGTATTATTTTATGTAACTTTAACAGACATGGATTCATGTTACTAAACATTACCCTAAATGCACTTTTGTCTATCAGGACAGCATGTTCTACAGGCAAAGAATGGCTGTGAGTGGGATGATGAGAGTGACGTCACCAGTGGCTATGAGCAGTATGGTTATGATGGAGAGGACTTCATCTCACTGGATCTGACCAACATGAGATGGGAACCTTTGAGACGGGAAACAGCCGTGACCAGTCTGAAATGGAACCGCCTCAAGTCCATTTTGAATGCCAGGAAACAGTACTTCAACCATGTTTGCCTTGATTGGCTGAAGAAGTATGTTCTGTACGGGAACCGTTCTCACGGATGGAAAGGTACGGCACCATCACAGATGTTTAAAGGTCTTGCCATGTGTTGCTTGCTGACATACTTTGGGACCAATTGAGATTGTTTATTTGGGTGGCCGTAGACATTTCTTGACATGCAGAGTTTAAAGAAGACATGCTGAAAGTTAATAAAGACATTTCTTGACATGCTGAAAGTTAAAACAAGACAAGAGTCAAGAGACAGGCTTTCTTCTTGCATAGGTGCGCATCAAGGGAGATAGTCAGAGGTTTCACTCAAAAGATTCACCTATGTCTCATCTAGTCAGCTTCTGAAAACAAAGCATAAGGGGTGTCACCCGATAGCCCCAGCACTCCATGAATATTTCAGTTTTCAGTTCAGTTTGTTTATTTGTTGAAGAGGGACAGTGTACATTAATAAACATTAAAATGTAAATGCACCCAATTGTAGCCAAAAGGCTAGTTTCCATTGGCAGTCCCCCTGCCAGAGTGTTAATGGCTAAACAACTTTAAAAAAGGCATTAACATATATATACACATATACATATATATATATATATATATATATATACAAACATAACATTGACAAAACACAAACATAACATTGACATATTGATCAGTCTGCTACATGTGTAGACGGGAAACTCCACAACATGTGTGCAGGGGAAATCTCATCTAACCGTTTATTCAACCAATAACTCTTACATTTAACCCTTAGTCAAATTAAAAGCAACAAGTACAAATGAATCTAAGATTCATTGGATTATTGATTATTGTTAATTATTATTAACTCTGATCCTTAATTCTGATTTTGCAAGTCCTTCACTTGACATGCTGAAAGTTAAAACAAAACATTACTTGACATGCTGAGAGTTAAAGAAGACATTACTTGACATGCTGAAAGTTAAAACAAAACATTACTTGACATGCTGAGAGTTAAAGAAGACATTACTTGACATGCTGAAAGTTAAAACAAAACATTACTTGACTTGCTGAAAGTTAAATCATGAGCCCTCTCTGTTTCTCTTCTCTTTGTACTTGACAATGCATTACTGCTCCCATTGTTCATGTCTGCTATGTCTTTAAATTATTTTCTTTTAATCTTAATCCCCTCCCCGTCTTCCTTTAGTATCCCCTGAAGTGTTCTTGTTCCAGAAGGCGTCATCTTCTACAGTGGTGTGCCACGCCACAGGGTTCTATCCAGATGGAGTGAAGGTATCCTGGAGGAGAGATGAATGGCACATCCAGGAGGGTGTGAAGATGGGAGAGACGCTGCCCAATGGGGATGGAACCTTCCAGAAGAGAGCTGAGATCACAGTTTCACCTGAGGAGAGAAAGAGAAGTCAGTACACCTGTGAGGTGGAACACCGGGGTGGACAAACCCTCATCACCCTGACTGAGGAAGACGGTAAGATTGTTAAATGACCACACATACTGTAACTCATCAGCTAGTGAGAGGGTGCTGATATTTATATAAAAAAAGTTTTAACATTTCAAAACCATTCTTGTCATTATCATGATTAAATAGCTCTGTTTTTATCTCCCTTTTTCTTATAGCCTCTGGTACAATAAATACATTGTTACCTTTTAAAACCTTTGTCTTTTTTCATAATTTTCATTGTGCTAAAAGTTAGAGTGAATGAAAGTCAGAGTTGCTGATAGAGCACACCAATTAAGCTATACTTTAAAATATAATTTCCTATAATATTAATCGATTAACCTAATAATTAATTTATTGTTTAAATTGACTGAAAACAGTTAATTTATTCAAAGAACCTTTTCGGTTCGATAAAGAACCATTTTGTTTAGGCTTTTAAGAACCCTTAAGGGTTCCTTTGATGAACCCTTCAAAAGGGTTCTATATGGAACCATTGAGGGGTGCCATATATGAAGCGTGCAATAGAACCATTTTTGGTTCTATATAGCACCTTTTTTTCTAAGAGTGAGCCTACTCTATTACTATAGTATTATGTTTATATACAGTACAGTCATAGAATGAACAGAGGTCACAAGGTGAAATAAATAGATGATAAATACATAATGATTGTAGCATTTTTGTAGGTCTAGAGGCATTCACATTAAAAATACTAAATTAAAACTTCTGACAGGAACAGGCTGCTTTAACTGTATTCATTACTTAAACAGAGTAATTATTTTAGCCCTGTGCAAGATTGATGTTTCATATTTGGTTTATATTTGAGGTTTTTCTTTCCTACAGGAAATACTCTTCAAGCCGTTTGGATATTTAACGCTAGTTCCAGTAATATTCTATTTATGATTGCAGCTCTTGCAATCTTAGTGAGTGCCATTGTTTTGAAGAAAAGTAAGTTGCCTTTCTGTCATAATTTATGTAATTTCCACAATTTTGTCAAATCTAGAGATCTAGGTCTAGAGGCATTTACATTTTTCAAAAGTAAAATACTGCACCTTAAGCAGTATTCACGATATGTAACAGTATGGTACTTAAAAGGGGAAGGGGGAATTTTCTTAAACCCGTGTAAGACTGACTTAGTTATATAAAGTTATATTTGACAAATGTTTTCTCCAACAGCATCGGAGATTGCAATTATTATTGCAATTGTGATTGCCATGGTTATGTTGATGACGACAGGTGAGTTGCCTTTATGTCACAATGTATCCAATTTGTGAATGATCTTTGTCTGAGGAGCATGATAACTAAACAGTGTTTCCCAATATAACTGTTCATTTTGTACTTTTAATTTTTCCAGACTGTCAACAGGGACATAAACGTACCACAAACAAATAGATGATGAATACATAATTACTGTAGCATTATTGAAGGTCTAGAGGCATTTACGTAAAAAAAAAAAAAATACAATCATAGCATGAACAGACTGATGTGTTATACTTTGTTATTTCCCATAGGAAACATTGTTGTAAACATTGTTGAGAAGGCTACACACATTGTTA
The DNA here is from genome assembly GCF_963457725.1 of Sprattus sprattus. Taxonomy (NCBI): domain Eukaryota; kingdom Metazoa; phylum Chordata; class Actinopteri; order Clupeiformes; family Clupeidae; genus Sprattus; species Sprattus sprattus. The sequence goes on along the minus strand of NC_137908.1, from coordinate 3,453,234 downwards.
TTATTGGAGTAGCGATTGCCAGAATTAAGAAAAGTGAGTTGCCTTTATGTCATAATTTATGCAATTTCCACAATGATGTAAAATGCTCTGTGTCTGCTTTCTGTCATTGATGATGCTTTCGTGTGTTAATGTAAACATTCTCTATCTTTAGACTTGAAAGAGTTGGCAGAACGTGAGTACATTTGTCACAACTTACTTGACATATTTATAATATGAAAAATAAACTCGCCTTCCTTAATGTGCATTTTTGTTCATAGTGTGAATCATGTCTTTATTTAACGTATGTATTTTTCCTTATCAGTGTCTGACCCAGATGCCCCCCTCTGACCCGGACCCGGATGCCCCCTCTGACCCGGACCCGGATGCCCCCTCTGGAACTACAGAGACATCAGCAGGCCACTCGTCTCCTCTCACACCGCATGGCAATCCCAACACTGGCGATGGACAGGACACAGCCACAGGGGCGTAGCCAGGACATTATTTCTGGGGGGGCCAGCTCTGGCCAGTCTTTTATTTGGGGTGGCACTTGATTGTCAAAAAACGACTATTTTTCAACTCACACTCATGCATTCAATATGGGGCTTGTAGCGTTAAGTGACAAATGACAATATAAGACGACTTGAAAAAATTTGTATGCATTTATTTCAGCTTTATACCGTTTTCTGTTCAGGAGGGTTTTTTGTATATTTTTTTTTAGGTTTTGGGGGGGGGGGGGCAGGGTGGCCATTCTCTGACCAATGGTGGCCGTGGCCCCCCCTGGCCACCACGTGGCTACTCCCCTGAACAGCCATGAGTGGCCTCTGTAATAAGCATTCTTCAGTTAAGAATCTCCTCAACCCTCCACCTCCACCATCAGTCACCTCCCTCCCTGCTGATGACTTTGCTACTCAACCCTCCACCTCCACCATCAGTCACCTCCCTCTCTGCTGACGACTTTGCTACTCAACCCTCCACCTCCACCATCAGTCACCTCCCTCTCTGCTGACGACTTTGCTACTCAACCCTCCACCTCCACCATCAGTCACCTCCCTCTCTGCTGATGACTTTGCTACTCAACCCTCCACCTCCACCATCAGTCACCTCCCTCTCTGCTGATGACTTTGCTACTTTCTTATTGGTACAATGGCAATGGGTGGAAGGGTAGACCTCCAGAAACACCCACCACTTTCTTTCCTTCCGGGACTATTTACTCACGCCAGTTACGATTTGCGATTAGCTAAGTCTTTCACTTATTAATGATTAGTTTAGACTAATCACCTGACCAGAATGGAGAAACAATCTGTTTTTAGTAATATTAGTAGTACTGGAATATTAATTAATGATTGGTTAATACCAGGACCTTTACTTTTTTTATTGAGCAACGGTGTTGATTGCTTGAATTTGTAAATAAAGATTATTTGTATTGTGGGATATATTTTATGTTTAGATGAACATGGATTAACTCATCAGTATGAAAGTCTCACTTTAGGAGAGGCAGACTAGGCGGGAAGCAGTAATTTAGCCATAGACATGATTCACTGATGTTAAAGCCAGCACTACAGTCACGACACAGGCACATTCCAAGAAACCCCCAGTGAGGAGGGGTCTCAGAGGATCTCAGGGAGTCTTGGGGATCCAAACACGACACACACACACATGGGGTCTCAAGGGAGTTAGAGAAGAGGGAATAGTTCATTCGGATTGGTTTTGGCAAACAGCCAGATAGAACACACCCCACAATATACAGGACTTAAAATGGCATGCAGAACGTTCATACAATGAGATCGAGCTAATCCATGGACCATCTCCTTATTGTAGCTTATTGATTACAATAAAACCTCCATATTTCTACATCGAGTCTCTGGTCTTCTGATTGAAAGAAAAGGTGTAGTGAGATCCCATTCTTGCCGCAACAGTATTTTTGCTGGTTAACTGTAGTGAAATGTTGGTATGCCCATCTTTATACAAGGTATTGTTTTACTGAATAAATATATGTGGTAAAAACACTTTCATATATGTTGTCAGAAATGCTACATATGCTTGAAAATGACTCCATAGCTTTAAGGCCAGTGGACTAAATAGAATTTCTGCTTTTGACTTCTGATGTCTTCTTAAGCTGTACAATCGCCCAAAGGGCGTTTACTTGCATTCTTAAAGGGCAGTGCTTTTGAACTGGATATTGCAAGTGCATCCAGAAATTCTAACTCATTGCATGATCCAGCCATTGTATGATTCATCGTATCATATCATCACCAGTGCACTGCACTTGATTAGATCCCTGTCTGAGGCTTGTGTCTTGTCCACATACATCAACAATGACTTGTCTATGGCTCTCTGCCGTTTATTGCTGGACAGTAAAAACCCTGAATGCAGGAGGATTGAAACATTAGAGGGGCCTCATCTCTACATCACACAGTGATTAATTATGCATTTCTTGGCAATTTAGGGGACACTGGAATGTGAATGAATACATTACAAAGGCCTGGAACAGAAAAAAGAGGTGTAAAATACATGCTTTGATTTGGAAACATCATCATCATTATAAGAAGACCATAGATTGTGTGCAGCAAGTCCAGACCTAAACCTATCATATCTCTGGAACATTACATTATATTTTGTATCTGACATAAAGGCTCAAATATTAATATGAGCGCATCTGATCTCTACTAATGTTACCCATGCATGGTCGCTACTGCTGCTTAATGTTCCTGTAGTGCAGTGCAAGAAAATAACTCATTAGTTAAACATTAGACTTCCTGGAAAAATTGGGAGAAATTTTCCAGTCAAAACCTTTAAATGTAACAGTAACAAGAAATTATAAAACAATGGTAGGTCAAGTTGCCTGTCAATCACTTCATTCCATCCATGCCTCCTTACATTAGGCCAGACTAGACCCTGATCTCACACACACACACACACACACACACAGGGGCGGCCTTTCCTACAGGCGGGTTAGGCGGCCGCCTAGAGCGCCATTTAGAGGGGGAGCGCCAAATAATGCGCCCGAAAAAAGAAAAAGAAAAAACACAATTATAATTTTCTTTTTTCCCCGGACGCATAAGTTGGCGCCCCTTCTCTATCTCCAACCAATATTTTGTCATAAAAAATAAATCTAACATTAGGGTAAAATGAGCCAAAACTCGACACGGAGGGCTATGTTCTTCATTGGTGTTGTTAAATCATGCTAGCATAGGGAGGCATTTGGTGCGAATGTGTGTGTATCCTTGAAGAGGCTTAACCCCAGCGGCGTGCAAGACTAGACGGGCCGGATCACAGAACTCAGCGATATACCTCCTTACCGTTGTAAAGACAGGTGACATAAATTATACTGCAACCCCGCAAGGTGCAGGGAAGTGTACTTATGATGTACAATACACATTAAGGGTGGCTACAATATGTTATCATGAAAACACTAATGAACCCAGTATTTCAGAGATCAAACTGATTTTGGAGAAACAGTGTATAATGAGCAGATAGACAACACGTAGGAGTGAAGCTCGCCTAGAGTGCCAAATGTGCTAGGGCCGCCCCTGCACACACACACACACACACACACACTAGAGCCTGGTCATACACACACACACACACTAGAGCCTGGTCACACACATACACACAAACTAGAGCCTGGTCACACACACACACACACACACTATGCAGACCTGGGCAAAGAGCGGCCCCAGGGCCATTTGCGGCCCCTTGGCTGTCCCTGACCGGCCCGCAGAGGTCAATGTTAAATTAGGAATCACACGTTAAAAGATCAAAATTCATATTACTATGAATTTGTATATTTATACTATTGCATTGCAAGCTTGCTCTCATGTGTGTTTGTGTCATGTGTATTGGTCATCTGGGTACGCCCTAAATACTGCAAAGACATGCTCATTTTTCATGCTTAATTGAGTTCAGCCTATTGGTCCGGCCCTCCACAACAGTCCCACTTTCTCATGTGGCACCTTGGGGAAATGAATTGCCCACCCTTGCATTAGGCTATAGTAGAATAATGTTTTAACAACTAGTTTCTGGGGGGAAATACAAAGGAAGCATCCTTGACTGACAACACCCATAAATTGACACGCCATGGAATCTGTACCATCCACTTTGCTTATGATTCTGGCTTTAAAGGAGGATAATCTATTAGTAATATTATAGATTCATATGTGTGCAAAATGACTCAAGTGACTGTCCTCTGTATGTCACAGAGTAGGCTACAAAAGAACCCTGCATGGACTTTAAAAGAGAGAAGCAACACCCTTTGCCAACCCAACCAACCTACTATCTCCTGTTGCAGGTTAAAAGTTTGAAAAGGAAAAATATAAAACTCTTGAAATGTATCTGATGCAATAGATGTTCATATCAGTGCATGATTAAAAACAACTTTCCCATCGTATTCTGTGTTTCTGAACTTTTATTATGAAAGCGGGATGGAGGACGCACAGAGGTAGGCGGTGGAGGAAGATGAGCACAGCGAAGTTGCTGCTTGTCACCGGCTGTTAGCTTGGTGTCACTGCCAGAAAATATTGACACAGGGACGTTTGCAGGGAGATAAAATGGCTTTGGAAAAATGTTGATGATGCCAATGTTCTGTTGAAGGTATTGTCACCAAATATTTCTCCAGCAGTTAATATGTGCATGTCCGACATTCACTGCGTTGAAAGTGTTCTTAAACATTGCAGGCTAATTTATAATACTAGCAAGCAAGGTTGGCTAGAAAGCTAACTAACGTTAGCTGAATAGTAAAAGGCTTCATAGCATGGTAGCAAGTTGATTCTTTGGCTGCGTCTTGTAACAATGTTGTGTTATTCCACCATTGCTTAATATATAATCTAAAAAGGAAATGACGTTTGGAAATATCTGGTCTGATTCTGAACTAGCCCAATCTTGGATCATAAGCTGACATTTGGACAGCATCACCTAGGTAGCCAAAAAATACTACTAGCTTAGCTTAGCAAAAAAAGCACTCAGTTATGCACAGGAGACAGCGCAGCCAGTTGTTGTAGCTTTCTACATTTTTAGATGACAGATTGATATATTTTGTAAAGGGTTATTTAATATACAATTGAAACGTCATAGCTCTGAAATCGATGTGTCTGTTACCTCATCCAATTCAACCGGAAAAAGAAAGCCGGCCCAGACAGTACCACGAAAGTGTGCAGGCTATCGAATGTTAATTTAGCTGATGTTGGCATTAAACCATAACTGTCCAGGGCAGGCGTGCATAAGTTTATTTTTTTATAGGGTTTGTGCTCATTAAATTGAGACCGAATGGAAATATCTTGTAGTGATTGCGGGACAGAGGTATTATGAACAGAATGCTAGACCACCTGTCACCGTGGAGCAGATGACGCGTTGTGTTTCATTCACTGACACGTTTAGGTGTGGCGGTCGTTACGCCTTTTTTGACAAAAAATAAATACATTAATCTTGCCAATGTGATGCATGAAATGAGACAATGGGTAATGTTCCACATGCTTACTTTTTAAGAACAAGGGAAAGAGGCATTTTGCTTTTCAATTCATGTATTTATTTTTCTGTGATCAGATACCATAGCTATTGGACAACAACAAGTGCATTAATGATATTGGGTTTCTGTATTAGATTCTTCTTATTAATATAGTGAAAGTGTCAGAGGTAATGGACATCTTTTAACGTGTAACTATCCCCCACGTTCTCAGCTAACTCAGTCAGCTATGCAGAAGATGGGGAGGCACTGGAGGCTGTGCATGTGTCTGGCCGTGTGGTTGACCGTGGTGGTACTGCTGTCCGAGTCGACGTTGGCCGCGCCGGAGTTCGATCCTTACAGAGTCCTGGGTGTTGGCAGGAAAGCCAGCCATCCTGAGATTAAAAAAGCCTACAAGCAGCTGGCGAAGGAATGGTGAGAGTGTGTTTTTCAGTAGTGTGTGGAGTGTGTTTTTCAGTAGTGTGTGGAGTGTGTTCTTCAGTAGTGTCTTCTTAAGGAATGGTGAGCTAATGTCAAGCACAAGTTGAATGAATGAATGAATGAAAGTGACACACTCTGAATTCCACCTCTGCATTTGAACCATACAGTTCCGTGTGGGGTTGTGATGTCACACACTTGTGTTTTTTTTGTAGCTTGAATCAAATGTATTGCGGAATGCGTAGCCATGGATACTGACATGGCTTACCTGTTTTTCCTGTTCTTTTTTTAAGGCACCCTGACAAGAACAAAGATGCTGGCGCAGAGGATATGTTTATCAAGATATCAAAGTCCTATGAGGTAGGGTGGTTTTGAAAGAGTGATACCTCACCTTGAGCTGCATTGCATTGTGGGATTGCCATAGCTAAGATGGTGTCTTGTCTCCACTCTCCCACAGATCCTGTCCAATGAAGAGCGAAGGTCCAACTTCGACCGCTTCGGTCAGATGGACGAGAACCAGCAGCACCACAGCCAGCCAGCTCAGGGTTTCCATGGCTACCAGAACAGCTTCTACTTCGACGAGTCCTTCTTCCATTTCTCTCGCTCCGGCCGCGACTTCGCCGACAGCAAGTACATGCTCCAATTCGCTCAGTACAACAACGATGTCGTGCCCGACAGCTTCAAGAGGCCCTACCTGATTAAGATCACGTCCGAGTGGTGCTTCACCTGCATCCACATCGAGCCCGTCTGGAAGGAGACCGTGCATGAGCTGGAGGCTCTGGGTAAGTCTGTGTGGACGCATAGAGGTTTGGTGAAGTCGTGTACAAGCCAAGGGCCCCAAAATAGGGTCGTCACTACCACTTGGCGGGGGGGGAGAGAATGTTTACTTTATTTTTCTGAAACCTATGAAAACAAATCGCTTGAGAATATTTTTGCACGGCAGAAACTTGAATCTGTTAGTCTTATGAAGAGATACACAGATTTCAGAAACGGAAGGTGAGCATTTGCCCCACCAAGTGGTAGTGGTGCCTCCTTCTGGCTCGTGCACTGAAGACTGTCTGAATGCAATTATGGGCACTTCAATGGAGTTCTTCAAAAGACTCAATGCATAGAGTTTCTGAAAGAGGTCTGGGTAAAACACATATATTCATAGTGGTTCTGTGTGGAGTTTTGGGTAAGACATATGGTAAAAGAAAGCACTCCGCACACAAGAGCTAATGAGTCGGTGGTAATGTATTAAACTATAGAAAGTGCAAGTACCTTACACAAAACATTTCATCAACTGTGTTCTCAGTTTGAAGACTGTGTGAATGCAAAGAGCTTTTTGGTAACCCTGTTAGCGCAAACCTCCACAAGAGGTATGCAAGGTGAACTACTCTAGCTATATCTAGCTTAGGGAACCATCTCAACAGATGATAGTTGCTAGTGTGTCTAATATTAACTCATTTTAATATGAAATGTATCTGAACTTGTGTTAATATGAACCTGCACAGGCATCCAGAGGGGCTTCAACCTATCATAGCTTTTTAACTATCCTAGCTTTCTCTTGCTTTTGGAACCACAGTTGGCAGCTGCTAGCGTGTGATGAACTCTTGTTAATAAGTGTGAATGTGAACTTATGGATATGAACTCGTTAATATGAAGGTACACAGGCACCCTGAGGGTTTCTACCGTTTCCTTTTATAATTATCAAAATTTGAGTAGATTTAATAACAGATAGATAACTAGATGTCATTTCATGCTAACGGAGCTTTTAAAACCATTTAAGGTTATTAAAAAAGTTTAGCTAGCTAGACAAACCAAGCTGCACACAATGCTACCATAAGGTTAGGAGTAGCCAGAGCATCTCAAGTTAGTAGGTGATAGATCAGACGTGAAAGTGGGAGCAAGATCAGGGTTTTAGTGTGGTGTAGGTACAGGTGTGTAGGTCAGGATTTTGGAAACACTGTTTGTGTGGTTTTGTTTGAATATTACTGTGTGTGTGTGTGTGTGTGTGTGAAAAAGTGTAAG
>NC_137908.1:3422870-3440370 GCF_963457725.1 Sprattus sprattus | reverse complement strand
TGGTGATCATGGAGAGGCGCAGCACCTCTGGTAAAGTGGTGTATAAAGAGGTTCTGGGCGGCTGGAACGGCAGTGAAGATGATCGGCGCCGTCTGAATGAGCATCTGGACCTCCTGCAGAGAGACCCCACCTGTCTAAGCCTGGGAGCTACGCTACCTGAGCTCAACAACGAACTAGCCTCCGTAAGTCACACAGACGCAGACGCAGACGCAGACGCAGACGCAGACGCAGACGCAGACGCAGACGCAGACGCAGACGCAGACGCAGACACAGACACAGACACAGACACAGACACAGACACAGACACAGACACAGACACAGACACAGACACAGACACAGACACAGACACAGACACAGACACAGACACAGACACAGACACAGACACAGACACAGACACAGACACCACCTGCCTCAGCCTGGGAGCTACGCTACCAGAGCTCAACAACGAACTAGCCTCTAGCCTGCACCGCCCGGAGATGTAGAGGCAGTCCTGTATGCCCACAGAAGTGTAGAGGCATCCCTGCACACAAACACACAAACACACAAACACAGAAAACACACACACAGACACACAGACACACACACATTTGATTGCTTTTATTTGGATCCACAAGACAAGCGACAAGTTACAGGATCCAAATACTTTGGGAAGAGTCTTTGACAGGGTGACAGGTCTGATAGGCTTACAAACTTTTATCAGTTCTCTTAATACTGTAACACTCAAGAGTCAAGGATAAACAAAACATCTTCGACTCCATATTTGCTTGCTACCAATGATAGCTGAAACAGAGCAGAATTTTGCATTAATGATTGATATTTCAGTAGCTTGGAATAATAGCAAGTCTCCATATACAAATCAAAACAGCAGCCTACTTCAATAATAAATACAGAGTTCACAGATTCATTTACAATTACAATATCTGGGGTGTTTGGAATGTTTTTAAAGTACTCATTGTCAAGTATATTATGATGAAACCAGTTCAATTTCACAGTGCTATGAAGGTAAAACCTGCCATCATGTCTTAGGTTTTGTAAGTCTTTTGCAACCAGATCTACCAAACGGTCGTGCCTGGCCACATACTGTCCTTTGTAGAAATTACATCCATTGAGTATGTGAGCCACAGTTTCTTTTTCCTGATAGTTTGTATGCAGTATACAATGAGGGTTGTGCTTTGCGGGATACCATGTTGCTAAGTTGTATTTCGTTGGAAGACATTGCAGTCGTGTTTTGATCATGAAAGTAAGTATTTCTTCTGGAATGGAGTTGTTTTTCAAGACAGAATGAGATACTGAGTGATCGGCATGTTGTAGAAGCGCTAATGTGTCTGTGTGTGTGTGTCACAGACACACACACAGACACACACACACAGACACACACACACACACAGACACACACACAGACACACACACAGACACACACACAGACGCACACACAGACACACAGACACACAGACACACACACAGACACACATGCTATGTCAGCGAAACTGACCAACAAGTCTGCCTTGTAATACACGCACGCACACACGCATGCACAATGTTTTCTTGTGGGGGAAGAATTCCCATGAGTTGGAACTACTTAGAAAGTATATAAAAACACACTATTATATATAATTCTACTTATGATATATTCACCGTTTTGTGCAGATGTTTCTGATTCAGTGGATGAACACGGCGTACGACTACATCGGCCAGCTGTACACAGACCTGCTGTACTCTAACTGGTGAGTGGCTGAGATGGGCCGTAACAGTGGTCAATAAATATATCTGTCTTCAAGCCTGTGTACAGTCCTACACAAAGGCATTATGGGAGATTTGATGTGTGTGTCGTGTCCAGTGTATCTGACTTCCGCAGCACTACAGTTTTATAATGATGAATGTAAAATTAAAACTATAGTTTATGAATAATAATGAAAATGTTTAATTGTTTAATACAAATCTTCACCTTACTTTTACATGGGAGACACCATCATGACATTATTATGTGTTTTAAGAGACTCTGACCCCCCCCCCCCTGTCCCTCCCCAGGAGAGAGATGATGCCCATCATGTCCCTCATCTTCTCTGCTCTCTTCATCCTGTTCGGCACCGTCATCATCCAGGCCTTCAGGTAACAACACAGGAGATGAACACGCATACACACATGACATCTTATGACGTTATGGGATATCTACCTTGCACTGTACTGTACTGTATGTACTACAGTGAGTGCATCACCATGTCGTCCTGTCCACCTATTATGCTTAACCATCTTATCTGTTTTCCCGGAGTAAACGTTGGATAAATGCTGATCCCATCTGTTTTCCTGGAGTAAACGCTTTATAAATGCTGATCCCATTTGTTTTCCTGGAGTAAACGCTTTATAAATGTTGATCCCATCTGTTTTCCTGGAGTAAACGCTTTATAAATGTTGATCCCATCTGTTTTCCCGGAGTAAACGCTGGATAAATGCTGTTTTGTGTGGTTGCTGGTGTTGAGGGTTTCATCTGCTCTTTAATTGGTTTTGTTCTGAATGTGCAGTGAATCTGGTGACGAGAAGCCCAGCAAGCCGAAGGGGAAGGAGCAACCCAAGACTGCAGAGGGGTCGGCTGGTGCAGAGAGTACTTCCAGGTCAGACAGGAAGTCATTCAAAACGCACTGAACATGCAGCAGTATGAATCATTGTCCCCAATGATTGGTGTAAAAATGTAGTCAAACATAAGTCAAAACGAATGTCTTGGGGGCACTGTGATGCAACCAGTAGCCCCGACCAAATTCGGGGCTTGATTCCCATGGAGGTCCCGGGTTCGATTCCGACCTGATGTCATTTCTCCTGTCAACTCCCCTCTTATTCTCCTTCTCATTTCCTGTCCCACTCTTCACAAAAACTCGATTAAAGGCCAAAAAGCTCAAATATAAATCTTAAAAGAAAAAAAACTTGTGTCTTGACATCCTCGTGTCCTCGTGTCCCCTCCGCAGTCGGGCGCCCAAGAAGAACTTTGTGGAGGTGACGGAGCTGACCGACATCACGTACACCAGCAACCTGGTCAAGCTGAAGCCGGGTCACATCAACGTGGTTCTGGTCCTAACCGACTCGTCCAAACAGGTTCTGCTCAAGAAGTTCGCCAAGGAGGTCTACTCCTTCTCAGGGTGAGGAGATAGTTTAGGCATACACTCACAAAACAGTTGATTGCACTTGTGGTTTACCATTCGAAATTCTTCTGCAAATTTCATATTGCCATATGCAAAGTGGGTTTATAGCAAACTTGCAACAGACTTTGAGAAAAGCCTTCTATTCTTAATCCTATTTTTGCTGCAGGTTTGCTAGAATGTGTGATGTTTGTAGCAGGTTAGCATTCATATTACATTTGTTCACCACTGTGCGTATTGAGGTGTTTAATCCAGGAAGAGCAGATGTGTTTTTGCGGTCGTTTTAAACGTCCGATATAAATGAGCTGGTTACAGCAGTGCTTTCTGCTCAGTACAACCACCATGAATCTGAACCCACCCGAAGCACCTTTCGAAAGCCGTGTTACTTTGGCTCAATCTCGTCTCGGATGTTGCATTCATTTGAATGTTGAGGTCACACTGTCCTTGCCATTGAAGGGAATGTCCTACTCAGGGGACAAAATACTACCAGAGACTAAGTTGAGGAAGTATAAATGCAGTGGGACTAAGTCTGTGTGGTCTTTCCGATGATAAAACACTAGTTTCAAGGTCCTAATGAAGAGTTTTCTAGGTGCACTTCACTGTACAGCTCCCACACTGTTATAGCCCATTTTAGCAAATTCCCCAATCAGGAGAGATGAGGTAAGTGGGAGCTATAGCTGTAGGGAAAGCACAGCTGACGGATTTCCACTCTCCTGAAATGCTTTCATCTGCTGAATTCTCCTCCAGATCTAACATCTGTTTGTGTAGTACTGACAGAATACTACCAGAGACTAAGGCCCAATCCCATTTCTAATCTCTACCCCTACCCTTACCCCTACCCCTTTGCCTTCGCTTTTTCAAACGGAGGGGTAGCCGAAGGGGTTAAAACGCTAGCCCTTCGAATTGGGATAGCCCTTCAACAATTACGTACGTCATCAGTACGAAGCGTCGGCTGTTACGTAACCGGAGAGCGACAGCTGTCACTCACCAGACATAAACAAACATGGCGCCTGCAGCTGTTATTTACACAATGCAACATTTCATCAAACAAGTTTTAAAATCATGAATTACAAAGAAAATACTTTAATTTGTGTGATGCTTTCCCTGCTGTTTCCGACATTTTTAAATTGACTCCCGCGATGTTTCTTCTTTAATGATCACGGGTTCGCAATGCATTGAGGGAAATCAGTCTACCCCTCCGTTTGAAGTGTGCCCTCGGAAAATCTCCGTTTGGAGGGGTAGAAAGCGCTTCCCCTTCCCCTACCCCTCTGTCTTAACGTGAATTGGGACAACCCTACCCCTCCAAATGAACGCGCAAAACGGAGGGGAAGGGGAAAGACGAAGGGGTAGGGGGAGAAATGGGATTCAGCCTAAGTTGAGGAATTATAAATGCAGTGGGACTAAGTCTGTGTGGTCTCTCCGCAGGAGTCAGTCTCTTCACTACTCTTTCCTGAATGTGAGTAAGCACCAGCAGTGGATGGACTCTCTGCTGGAGTCGGCCCCCGATGCTGTCCTGGGCGACCGGCCCGACGAGGACGACGAGGACGGTTCTGGTGCCGGGTCCAAAGCAGACTACACAGGCTATGTGCTGGCGCTGAATGGCCATAAGAAGTACTTTTGTCGGTTCCGACCCGTCTTCACCGGAGAGGAGGCCGAGCAGAGCCGTTCCTCTGATGAGGACGCAGCTTTAGCCGCTGGAGGAGTCAGCGGAGCTTCGGCGGGCACCGCTAACGGCACACGCTCAAGGTCCAGCTCCAGCTCCAGCTCCAGGTCCAGCCAGCGGTCCCGCTCGCGCTCTCGTTCAAGCTCTACCACACGGGGGCGCCAGAGGCCCACCACGCTGCAGATCCACCACAAGCTGGACCGGCTGAACCTGTGGATGGAGAGGCTGCTGGAAGGCACCCTGCCTCGCCACTACATCCCCACCTGGCCCGGCCTGGACAAGATCACCCCCGACAAGAAGTAACTCAAGTTTTAATGATGACATTAGCGCTGACGTTAGCATGGATGCTAACATTAGCACTGACGTTAGCATGGATGCTAACATTAGTACTGACGTTAGCATGAATGCTAACATTAGCACTGATGCTAATGCTAACGTTAGCACGGATGCTAATATTATCACTGATGCTAACAGTAGCGTCACACACATACACCAGAGGGAGAGTGTCTGCGCTATGCCACCCTGTCATACAGACTACACCTCTGCTCCGGGTCAGGACCCCGTGGTCAGGTGTGTGTGTCTGTCTCTCTGTGTGTATTTTTTAAAAGCTTCTTTAGTATGAGAGGAGGACCGTCTAAGTGACTGACTGGATGTAGTGATGAAAGGAAGCCTATGCTGTCATTGCACTGATATGAGGGATGCCCACAGCTGCTGTGCTGAGGTCTGTGTGAGGCACCCGGGCATTCGTCATGGTTATGCTTTAGCGCAGTTACTGACCCCCCCCCCCCCCCCCCCCCCCTCTAGAGCACATGGTGTGCTTCCCTGAATCCGGGGTCAGAGGTCAACCTCTCCTTCCTTTGCCCTTTGACCCTGCTGCTCTCTCTTTAGATGTAGAAATAATGAAATGGCTGATCTCTGGTCCTGGCTAGTCCCCCCCTCTCCCCGCCTCTTTTCAATCTAAAATACGCCATCAGGTCTCAACTATGAATTTCTTAAGCATGTAATGATTTGCCAAGCTACTGACTTTATAATTTCTTGTTTTTTCATACAAACAGTATGCCTTGCCTATGCATGCTCTTTTGCCTTCGTCCCCCACAATGCAGTCCGTCTTTCCACACACACACACACACACACACACACACACACACACACACACACACACGATGACAAACAGTCCGGTACGAGTTACTGCACCCCCACTCTGCTTGCCTCTCTCCTGACGCGTAGATCCCACTCTAATGTACTTTTAGGATGTGTAGTTATGTTCCCACTCCAACACTCATGAAGAGCAAGCTGTCGTGTTGGAGGTGTTGGCCCACAGAGAGATAAGCCCTGCTAGGAACGAAATATATAAAACTAAAAAGAAAAAGAAATAACGAACATATACTGTAGCTGTTATTTATGTTGATGACATAGAACAGTGTGTACTGCGCTATGTTTAATTTATGTTTCCCATGTGGTCCCTTAATGTTAAAAATAAAATTTGTAAATAATATGCTCATTGTGATTAGTATTTCTTAATCTGTTCTTCTTTTGTTCATTTTCAGCTATGTGAAGCTAAGTTTAGCAAGTGAAGTTGTAGTTACTTGGTTATAATTACTGCAAATTGTAGAATGGGTTTAGTGCGCAAGTCAGCTGTTAATGGAGTGAAGTAAAAGCACAAAACACACGGTAAATACTAACTCAATGGGTTTATTTCAGTATACAATCAATCTTAAATAGTCTTATTTATATTCAGACATATATTATATATATATATCATTTATGGAATTCTTGTCAAAAAATACGATTGTATTGTTTTCTTCGCTGCTGATTTATTATGTTGAATAACTGGATGATATGGCGGTGGGGGAATTGACCGCGTGCAAAGCCCCTGCCAAACTAAAACTACATCATCTATGCATCGCTGCTTTGTCATACTGACATCAAAGCACCAGTAAAGTTCTTATGCGTGATCTTTGGATAAGTAGCCTACGTTAGAACTCCTGGTAACTGCATCAGAACTAGTTGGGAATGCTGTGCTCCATCTAGAGGTCCTCGGGTCCAAAGGATCGTGGCAGCAGTGCCTCCACCGTCATCTGCTTATAGGTGCCGTCAGGTTTGGACATGTACACGTCCCAATTTACCCCAAACTACAGGGACAAACACCCACAAGTAAAATAAACAATGCTGTAAAGAGGATGCTTTGAAAATAACTTTACTTGTTACATTCAAAGAACATCAAAAGTACCGACATCAATTTCACTGTTAAAAAAAAAAAAAATAATCTTAATATGAGCGTCTTATTGCCCCACTAATGCAGATGACAAAAATAAATAAATGGATTAAAGAGAAATAGCTAAAAATCAGTGCTGTAACCTATACAGAAAACATCTCACACCTTGGGTTCGAGTATGTGAACATAGCTAATATACTTATTTCCACTTGCAACTCACCTCTCTCATAAACTGCCGGCAACCTCCGCAAGGTGAGATGAACTGGTCAGTCATTTTGCTGTCAGAAGATAAGCATGGCTGGTTTATTAAAAGATAATGCTGTTGTATGCTATTGTATACGTATATATCTGTTTTGTTTATTTATTGTTCATCTGTATTATGTACCCTCAATCAGGACATTGCTGCAAAAAAGCTGATAGATGATGTATCACAATTCATATGACAAGATTGTTCTCTTTAGTTTTGTTCAAAAGGGTTTCTCGTCTTCAAATCTTATTATATTTCACATTAAAGGCACCCAGTGCAACTTTATGTAAACATTCAATGAAAAATAAACATTCAATTTCTAGTCTTTTTTGCACGTAGTAAGTTTCAATAACTCAATACCATTACATATCGACATTCAAGGAGCAAAGATGAGTCGTCGTTGTGTGGTGAGAACTGATAGAAAATCGTAAACAACAACAATCGCCGGTGGGGAGAAGCCATTTTTCCATTGACTGGAACCTGCTTTATTTATTGTAGGTTACCAAAAAATAAAGAAAATGGCGGCGATTGTTGTTGTTATCGATTTTCTATCAGTTCTCACCACACAACGACGTCTCATCTTTGCTGCTTGAATGTCGGTATGTAATGGTATGGAGTTATTGAAACTTACTACGTGTAAAAAAGACTAGAAATTGAATGTTTATTTTTAGCCTCGAAAGTTGCACTGGGTGCCTTTAAGACACAGTGCACATGTAAAAAGCTCAAAACAAAGGAAGTATGATGTAAGACTACCAGCCCTGCTGTGACAAAACGAGATAATTAGGGGTACCTGGCAATGGCGATGGCTTTGAAGTCCCTGTATCCCTCTGAGACCGCCTTGGAGATGGCGTTCCTCTCCGCACACACGCCCAGGTTGTAGCAGGCGTTTTCCACATTACAGCCTGCAGAGGGCGACAAAATTCAATCGTCTCTGGTGATACATTATCTAAGACCCAACTTCATGTATTGCAGCTGTTCATCTGGCTTCTGAACCACTATCAAGGCCTAGTTGGCCATAGAAATTCATTTTTGTAGGCACAACCCCTTTGGGTTCAGCTAGGGTACAAAATTGGACTGACACCCGTTATTTGGAAAAGAGTTCATAGTAACAGTATGAACAGACCCGGAGCATATTTTGTAACCACCCCTGTCAAACAAATATGTCCTGTCTCCTGTTCCACAAGAAAAAGTAATTAAACTGGGTTCCAAGGCTCCTCTTCTCTCTGTCCATTTCCATTCAACTGTATAACTAGGAATATTAAGAGACACCTTCCATACTCTACTTTTCTATCCACCTTTCTCTTTCCCTCTCAGTCTACTTTCTCTTACATTCCATCTCTCTCTTCATCTCATTACATTATCCATAGCCACTCCTGTTCACTCTTCTTTCCTTTCAAGGTCAAAGTCAAAGTAGCTTCATTGTCGATAACTTCACATGTCAAGACATACAAAGTAACCGAAAGAACGTTTCCCACTCTCCCACATTGAAACATATAAAGTGCACAGGCACAACAGATAAGACAGTAGATTACCTAATACTAAGTAGAACATACAGACAAGGCATTACATAATACTAAGTAGAACATACAGATAAATGTATAGCAGCATAAGTTTTCTTAAAAAGTGAGGTTATGGTAGTGCAAAAAAGGCAATTTGGTAATGGCAGCAAATATCGAGGATATAGAAGGAGAGGAAGAGAGAGAGGTTGTCTGGTCAGGTATATGGGAATTTTATTTGCATTTAGTTTTGTTATTTTATGTTTAGCTGACATGGTGCAACAGCTCTTGGTTAGGATGGCAGGGATGTGAGGATACACAACAGTGCCTGTCTGGTGACAGTCGCAACACGCACTCAACTACAATTTGCATAACTATTTTACATTAAGCAAAGTTGAATGAGGAAAAACTATTACACAACAGTTTAAACATAAAATAACAAAACTAAATGCTATATAAATACTATTTCCATATACCTGACCAGACAACCTATCTCTCTTCCTCTCTTTCTATATCATATTGCTAAAGACTTTGATACTGATAAAGTGGCCATATAACCTACTGTTAATTACCTACCCATTATGTGTTTATCAAATTGATGTCTGCTAACAATTTTTTTCTTTCTCTTATAGCAAGATCCAAATGTTGACGCATGTGGAAACGTTGCTCTTCATCACTATTGCTCCTCATCTCTGATATTGGCACCTGAACTCCACTCACTCTGTTTCTATCTTCCCTTCCTAGTCTAGACTATCTTTGCTGTGGGATGCTGCTGTAGTCTCTCCACCTGATCTATTTGTAGAAATCCTTGGGCCCGCATGTACCCATCACCACCGTACCATACACTTACTCTACCCTATACTCTGTGCTAGCATTTATATGCAATATATATAATTGCCACCATCGACATGTTTTTCGGTTCCTACTGTACTAACCCTTGTAATAGTAACCCTATGAGCACACTGTATACCCACTAAGCTGTATCATGTATATACCATATGATGTTTGTAAATGTTATGTACATCTACCACATTATTGCTGAAGGTGCCATATGTGTATTTAATGATTTTAGGATATAGGCCTCAATACATGATTGTTTATGAAAGGTATTTAGTATTAAGCTCATGATTTGATAAATCGGTGTTTAGATTGGAAGATATTTTCCTGAGAGAGTTAGTTGAGAAAACAAGTTTTACATTAGATGAGGTGGATCATGTAATGTTTGTTATTGTCTTTGCCAAAAATAAATATTTAAAAATCATCTCTGTTGGAAGGCTCCATTAAGAAAAAGAAGAGTTTTACAGGAAAACCCTACAATTGCTGTGTACATTTACACGTTTACCACTTGTTGTTTCCTCTCATGTCTATATATTCCACTTCATCCATTGATCATTCTAACATTTTCCACCAGTCCATTCTCTTTCCTATTTTCAAGTATCCCCTCTCTCTGTAGAACCTCCATCCACTTGTTTTTTTTCTATCCCTTTCCAACTCCTCTTTCTCACACTCCATCTCTCTACTTCAGTCCATTTCTCTCCTTATTTCAAACTTTTCCCTCTTCACTCTCTCTTTACTGTCTTTATCCTAAGCTCTTGTTCACTCTTCTTTCACTCTTGTTCACTCTTCTTTCCTTTCTTCTTTCTTTCTTAACTTTTGCATTTCGTGTATTTCATGCACTGGTAGGTTTCCTTTAGGAAATGCAAATTCTATTTATGACTGTTTTCAAGGAAGTGTGTTACGTAAATTATTATGTAAAATATGTAAATAGTTTTTTTATCAATGCCCTGCCGTTTGAATAAATGAATGTCACCTGCTGCCATTCAAATGAAGTCACAACATTCACACAGTTCTACGGGGTCTTGTATGTAAACACTCATTACCTCCGCCAAGGAGGTTATGTTTTCGCCCCTGTATGTTTGTTTGTTTGTTTGTTTGTTAGCAGGATTACGCAGAAACGCATGGACCGATTTCCATCAAACTTTGTGGGTAATATAATGGCAATAATTGATTAGATTTTCAGATGTCAAGGTCAAAGGTCAAGGTCACAAGGCGGAGGTTTGCATTCTCTGAATGCTCCCATTCTTGTTTCAGTTTTTTTTTTCTCTTCTTTTCTCTTCTCAAGGCCTTTATAAAATACAATAACGCATAACATATATGTCATTATCCCATACACTAGATACTGACTGAGTAATAAAGAAAATAAAAATAATCTCCCTTTGTGAGCCCTGCCAGTACAGCCAGCCTTGACGTGAACCTCAGTGAATATTTATTGAGATTAGCCAGAGAAACTGTAAACATTTCAGATTACCGTCTTATTCTTTGTTATGCTCTCATAATCCAGTCGAAGTTTAGAAATGCAGCAGCAGCCCTCTCCTCACCTGTGAACACCTTCCCGTCGCGCGTCATCAAAGCGGCCCCCACGGGGAACTTGCTGTAGGGGCAGTAGGCGAACTCCTTAGCCTCCAGAGACGTCCGGATCAATCCCATCACCCCCTCCTGCATTCCGTGCTCTGGTGTCAGATGCGGGGTACTCATGCCTGCTCTGTATGTGTGGGTGTTTGTGTGTGTGTGTGTGTTTAGGTGGTCAGGTTGTATGGGAACTTTGGATCTCTTTAGTTTCTTTTATCAAGTGTGTGCTCTGATCAGCAGCCAATCCCTGGTGCCCTTTCTGCCCGCAGGGCAAATGATGAGGCAGGGGTGTGTGTTCACACTGATGTGGGCACTGCCCAAAGACAGGGCTGGAGATACACAGTGTGTTTGTGTGTGTGTGAGTGTGTGTGTGTGTGTGTGTGTGTGTGTGTGTGTGTGTGTGTGTGTGTGTGTGTGTGTGTGTGTGTGTGTGTGTGTGTGTGTGTGTGTGTATGTGTGTTTGTGTGTGTGTTGTGGCATCACGGCGGGCCAGCTTATAGTTGGGTGTGGCATTTCCCGGGAGGACTGGCTGCCACACCACAAGATGGCCGCCGGTCCAATGACTACAGGCCCCAGAATGCAGCAGGCACCCAGGTGTAGGTGCTTAATTGCAGGAGCAGATAAGGCAGGTGGTGCCTGTTGTGTGGGGGAGAGCCAGAGAGAGCAGAGCGCACCTGATGTGCGTTGGGAGCGTGCATGGAAGCGCTCACGCCCGACTCACATTGTTGCGTTGATGCAACGGACGGTGGAGGAGGAGTTTGGCGCATGGGGTTCTGTTGATAACGGAGACGTTATAGTGAGATTGACAGGTCAACAAACCAATGACGTCATTAGTAAGCTTTTACCCTGTGAGTAGTAGCATGCTAACCCTAACCCATCATTAGACAGTGTGCTCAGACACCTCGCAAATCCTATGATACGTATTTCTCAGTTACAATAAAGGGGTTTTTACATTGTACAGTGTCTATTTCTCGGTAACTTTTAAAAAATCTAACCAAAAAAAAGTCAAACAACCAACTTGAAGGTACAAATACGACCATCTACGGAGTTTGGCAGCCATGTTTTTTTTTTTTAGTTTGCCGCTCTGTAGACGTGAGCATATACGGGATATGATTGGCTAGTGCCTGTGCTGTCAGTTATGCATGAACGGCAATATGATTGGCTGACGCATGCATTGCCTGTCGAAAAGTTGAACCTTCTTCAATTCTTGTCGCGAGCAAAGCATGAAACGCAACGCACGCGAACCAAACGGAGCCGCAGTTCAGTTCGGCAAAGGATGACGTCACCCCATGCAAAGTGAATGGGGATGCGTTAACCCTGACGCATCAACGCAACAATGTGAGTCGGGCGTTAGTGAAGCGCTTACTAGGCCACAACCGGAAGGGGGAAGGATAGCCCCAAGCCGGAAACCGCCTGGACTGACCCACTGGCAACCGACTACAAGGAAAGTAGTTTAAGTTTATGTTTATTAGGAAAACCCTGCAAGAAGAGGGAACAAGAACATTTTGTGTTTTGGACTTTTAAGTTGTGTTGAAGGATCCTTTGCCTGAGTTTATGGAAACCCCTGAGTTGTACCTGTTTTGAGTGACAAACTTTATTAAAAACCCTCTTTTACTGCCAGTTGTGACCTGATTCCTCAGTTACTGCACTGCCCACCCTGCAACCTGTTACACATGGTGGAGAATGCGGGCAGGGACAACACGGGCTTAAGTGTGGACGAGTGGCAGAGAAGACGGTGAAGGTTTGTCTCAACTTTTAAGAGGACATACAGGAGTACATACTTCACGCAAAGGAGCACCAAACAGAAAATGGAAGAACTGGTGAGGATGCTGATAGAGAGCCAGGTGGCCCAGCTTGAGACCAGTAGAGCCTTACGGCAGATGCGGCTGAAGGACAACCCAACTGAGGCTGACCTACAGGAGGCTGCTAAGAAGAACGCCTGGTCTGGTGAGTTGTGTGCGAGAGCCGAGGAGAGGCTAGCCAAGATGCGCAGCGCTGGAGCGTTTACCGAGCTGACCGCCACATGGATGCGTCCAGCAGAGGCGTTCAAAGCGCAGGTGGTCCTAGATGTCAACGAAGATGATGATGTCTATGAGGACCATGATGTCAGTGATGAAGAAGGTGATGTTGGAGATGAAGACAAAGGTGATGATGAGGGTGAAGACGACTGTGATGAAGAAGACGTGGGTGATGGTGATAAAGAGGTTGATGATGAAGATGCTAAGGAAGATAATCCTGATAAGAGCGAAGCAGGTGAAGGGGACTCTGATGACTCAGAAGAAGTCACACCAGCTAACAAGGAAGCTCAAGCCCAGTCTGCTGCCGAGGCAGCCCCTGCTCAAGAAGAGTTGGAGGAAGACCACAACGGGGTCGAGGCAGATGACCCAGAGGACAGTGAACCAAAGGAGAAGAATAAGAAACGGGGTGAAAAAGAGACAAACAGCAGGGTGAGTAGATGGGTTCTGAACCACCATCTGTTTAATGTCTCTGTCGTTCACAGGCCAGGATGGCGCATTGGAGAAGCATATGACCTGTCGCACTGTGATGCCTTTTGGACTGATTTTATCCTGCCGAGGGCGTCAGGTTCGGGGAGAAGGATGTGTGGCATCACGGCGGGCCAGCTTATAGTTGGGTGTGGCATTTCCCGGGAGGACTGGCTGCCACACCACAAGATGGCCGCCGGTCCAATGACTACAGGCCCCAGAATGCAGCAGGCACCCAGGTGTAGGTGCTTAATTGCAGGAGCAGATAAGGCAGGTGGTGCCTGTTGTGTGGGGGAGAGCCAGAGAGAGCAGAGCGCACCTGATGTGCGTTGGGAGCGTGCATGGAAGCGCTTAGTGAAGCGCTTACTAGGCCACAACCGGAAGGGGGAAGGATAGCCCCAAGCCGGAAACCGCCTGGACTGACCCACTGGCAACCGACTACAAGGAAAGTAGTTTAAGTTTATGTTTATTAGGAAAACCCTGCAAGAAGAGGGAACAAGAACATTTTGTGTTTTGGACTTTTAAGTTGTGTTGAAGGATCCTTTGCCTGAGTTTATGGAAACCCCTGAGTTGTACCTGTTTTGAGTGACAAACTTTATTAAAAACCCTCTTTTACTGCCAGTTGTGACCTGATTCCTCAGTTACTGCACTGCCCACCCTGCAACCTGTTACAGTGTGTGTGTGTGTGTCTGTGTGTGTCTGTGTGTGTCTGTGTGTGTCTGTGTGTGTGTGTGTGTGTGTGTGTGTGTGTGTGTGTGTACTGAAACGCTTGTGATGTTTTTTTGTATTCATCTCTCAGACAATGATGAAATTATTGCTAAAATGATGCAATTTTACAATAATCTAGCCATTTCTAAGAAATCGCACCCTACTGCAACTATAGGAAGTGAGCTTTCCCAACAGAACAGGAGACAAAGAGGGCCAGAATCCTCCAGTTCTTCTAATTGGCAACACAGACAGAGGTAAAAGCTTTAGGATAAGCAATCCTGTGGGTGTTGTCATACGCTAAACATGTGGAGAAGATGGGCACATTGCAAGACACTGCCAAGGTAGTGGGGGAAGGTATGAAGACTTTGTTCTTTGCTATGCATGTGGAGGAGAGGGTCACATCGACCTGCAAAGACTGCCAGAACCTTCCTTCCCACAGGGCAAATGATGAGGCGGGGGTGTGTGTTCACACTGACGTGGTTACTGCCACAAGACAGGGCTGGAGATACAAAAAGTGTTTGTGTGTGTGTGTGTGTGTGTGAAATGTGATTACTAAGTGGCTCGGGGAACAAAACATCGTAATTTTGAGTCCATGGCCACAAAACTCCCCAGACCTTAATCCCATTGAGAACTTGTGGTCAATCCTCAAGAGGCGGGTGGACAAACAAAAACCCACAAATTCTAACAAACTCCATGCATTGATTATGCAAGATTGGGCTGCCATTAGTCAGGACGTGGTCCAGAAGTGAATTGACAGCATGCCAGGGCGGATTGCAGCGGTCTTGAAAAAGAAGGGTCAACACTCTTAGCATCCACTTCATGTAATTGTCAAGATAAGTCTTTGACACTTATTAAATGCTTGTAATAAGTCTTCCAGAGTAACATCTGACAAAAATATCTAAAGAAACTATAACAGCAAACTTTGTGAAAATGTATATTTGTGTCATAATCAAAACATTTGGCCACGACTGGTAGAATGGGTTAAGCATGCAACTCAGCTGTTAATTGAGTGAAGTCTTAAGTAAAAGCACAAAACACACTGCAAATACTAACTCAATGGGTTTATTTCAGTATACAATCAATCTTAAATAGGCTTATTTACATTCAGACATATATTATTCTAAATACACAGATCATTGCACACATTAACACACAGGCATGATTACATACTCTTTACTGTCTTTATCCATAGCTCTTGTTCACTCTTCTTTCCTTTCTTCTTTCACTCTTGTTCACTCTTTCTTCTTTCACTCTTGTTCACTCTTCTTTCCCTTCTTCTTTCACTCTTGTTCACTCTTCTTTCCTTTCTTATTTCTTTCTTAACTTTTGCATTTTGTGCATACTGTATATTATTCTAAATACACAGATCATTGCACACATTAACACACAGGCATAATTACATTGAAGACAGTGCAGGGTTCACGTGGTCATGGAAATCTAATTTTCCAGGCCTGGAAAAGGTCACGATATTCAGCAGATGTGTTGAACGTTTTGGAAAAGACATGAAATGGCTTTATGTTTATATTCTATCGTAGTCTTCCATAAATAATGTTTTGTTGTGTGGATTCCTGCAGCATGATTCAGTTTCCATTTTTGACATGTTGACATAGCGCATAGCATAGCTAATAGCATTACTAGCCTATTAGAAAAGGAATGGAAATCTTTTTGCATTTCCATTTAATAATTTGCCTCCACCTGTGGAGTAAAGTACGCAATTTTTTGTACTTGTAGGTTGTGAAAGTAAAAATGGGTCAGAACCACCAGGGAACACAATGCATCGCTGCCTTATCATATTGACATCAAAGCACCAGTTTTTTTAAAGTTCTTATGCGTGATCTTTGGATAAGTAGCCTACACTAGAACTCCCGGTAACTGCATCAGAACTCGTTGGGAATGCTGTTCACTTTCTTCATCTGGAGGTCCTCGGGTCCAAAGGATTGTGGCAGCAGTGCCTCGACCGTCGTCTCCACATAGGATCCGTCAGGTTTGGACATGTACACGTCCCAACTGGCCCCAAACTACAGGCACAAACACACACACACACACACACACGTAAAATGAACAATGCTGTAAAGAGGATGCTTTGAAAATGACATGAACCGTCATTACTTGTCCGTTAATAACATTCAGAGAACCTTAAGTACCAACATCAATTACTATAAAAACAACGTTAAAATCTAAAAATGAAGCGTCCTTTGGACACACTAACGCAGAAGAAAAAAAACAGTAATGTAACCTTTAAAGAAGCAGCTCACACCTTGGGTTCGAGTATGTGAACATAGCTAATACTTAATTCCACTTTCGTCAACGCAATTGAGTGAACTCACCTCCCTCATAAACTGCCGGCAACCTCCACAAGGTGAGATGAACTGGTCAGACAGATCGCTGTCAGAAGATAAGCATGGCTGGTTTATTAAAAGATAATGCTGTTGTATATTTTTCAAAATACGTAAGACAGGATTGTTCTCTTTAGTTTTGTTCAAAAGGGTTTCTCGTCTTCAAATCCTATTATATTTCACATTAAGACACAGTGCACATGTAAAAAGCTAAAAACTAAACAAAAACAAAGGAAGTATGATGTAAGACTACCAGCCCTGCTGTGAGAAAACGAGATAATTAGGGGTACCTGGCAATGGCGATGGCTTTGAAGTCCCTGTATCCCTCTGAGACCGCTTTGGAGATGGCGTTCCTCTCCGCACACACGCCCAGGTTGTAGCAGGCGTTTTCCACATTGCAGCCTGCAGAGGGCGACAAAAATCAATCTTCTGTGGTGATACATTATCTAAGACTCAACTTCATGTATTGCAGCTGTTCATCTGGCTTCTGAACCACTATAAAAGCCTAGTTGGCCATATAAATACGTGTTTATTAATATTATAAATTAATTTTACTAGGCACAACCCCTTTGGGTTCAGCTAGGGTACAAAATGCAGGACTGACACCATATATTTGGGAAAGAGTTCATGGTCACAGTATGCACAGACTCAGAGTATATTTGTCCAGTGATATTGGGTGTGTGCAGACTCCGATTGGCACCACAGCTGTTCTCAGCCTGGCAGTGAGCACATGCCAAGCAGTGGTGGTGTGATAGAGTTCAAGGCTCCAAACTACCCAATGTGTCCCGTCTACCACGTTTAACACACACACACAC
>NC_137908.1:3412870-3415370 GCF_963457725.1 Sprattus sprattus | reverse complement strand
GTGTGTGTGTGTGTGTGTGTATGTGTGTGTGTTTGTGTGTGTTTGTGTGTGTGTGTGTGTGTGTGTGTTTGTGTGTGTGTGTGTGTGTGTGTGTGTGTGTGTGTGCTTGTGTGTGTCTGTATGTGTGTGACTGTGTGTGTGTGTCTGTGTCTGTGTCTGTGTCTGCGTGTGCGTGCGCGTGTGCGCGTGCGTGTGCGTGTGCGTGCGCGTGTGTGTGTGTGTGTGTGTGTGTGTGTGTGTGTGTGTCCGGCCCTCTGTCTCACCTGGCAGGAGTCCTTCCCCCCCGAAGTCTAAGATAGGTGTGTGTGTGTGTCTGTGTGTGTGTGTGTGCGTGTGTGTGTGTGTGTGCGTGTGTGTGTGTGTCCGTGTGTCCTCGTGTCTCACCTGACAGGAGTCCTTGCCTCCGAAGTAGGATCCGGCGCACACCATGTTCTCTGAGATCCTGAAGTAGTAGTAGTACTGGCAGTTCTGGATGATGCTGACGTCCACGGCCCTCAGCACGGGGGACAGGTAGTAGCTGTAGACCTTGGTCACGCCCCAACCGCTCACCGTGCACACAGTGCCCCCTGTCAGTGGGGGGGTGTCCTCGCTCGGCAGCGGCGCCGGCTGGATGTTGGCATTGAGTTCCACAGGGCGCTCCAGCTGATGGATAAATGCACACACAGATATACACACACACACACACACACACACATTTATACAGACATGCACACACACACACGACGCACACACACATTTATACAGACATGCACAAACACACACCCACATTGATACAGACATGCACAAACACACACACACACACACACATAGATTATGCATTTTAAATATAGAAATGCACATATTTCCACACACACACACACACATGTGTATGTGAATACACATTTACATACACACATTTACATATGTACATCTTACATATGTGCAGTGGCATAAAAAAAGGTATGTGTAGAAATAACATAAAATCGTTTTTGTAAAAAAAATATGGTCCTTTAAACCTCATCACAACAACAACAACCCATCCATTCCCCTCCCAACCATAGACATAGAATAGATACTATAGATACCATAGAATCTATACTATGTCTATGCTCCCAACCCCCTGATACCCGCTGCCCCGTCTTACCTTCACCAGCATGATGTCATTGTCAAAGGTGCGGTAGTTGTAGCGATAGTACACGATGAGTCTGGAGACGTTGGACACCTGCTCCAACCCCTCCTTCACATAGAGGTTGTGTTCGCTGTGGACCACCTGGATCAGGTAGCTCCTGCAGGAGGCAGACACGTGGGGAGAACAGGGTCAGGGCCAGGGGGGGGTGGGGTCAGAGGTCAGAGGTCAGAGCGGGGGCGAAGGGTCCTTTTGGTCCGCACCACAAACGCTGCCCCCTAGAGGCACCACCAGGCGATGACCACTCCCCACCACACTGAACTGCACTGCTCTACATGACACTGCCACTTCCAACCCATCTTGGGGGAGCGCTGTGCTGTCAGATATATATGTATAGATATATATGTCAGATATATATGTATATATTACTTCACCTTTAAAGGAATTAGCATGTATATATTACATAGTAGCAGGATTTCTTAATCCAGATTTGAGTGGCCAAAATAGCCTCTTCACGATGTCCATGTTTAAGCCAATCAGTGTGAACTCATCTGGTAGTCACAAACCCTCCCTTTAAAGAGGTGTGGTAGATGAGGGCTACCCTTGGAACATGTGGAGATCTAGCTCCTCAAATCCGGATCATGAAATCCCTGATGTTTGCCATTAGAGCCGTCATGGTGCAATACTCACGGTCTCCAGCAGTGGGCAGCAGAGACAACCCATTGTGGGTGTATGAGCGTTCCCCCGCAGTAGTGGCGGTTGTTGAACTGGATGGACACCTGATATTTGATGGAGTTTGGCGTTACCTCTTCACCTCCTATAATTCTTTGTGTACATGCACCTTGGTAGAAAGAGAGAACAGTTCTCAGGTCAACCTTAATGTTCTAAAAGGCCACCAGCCAGACCATTTAAAGAAAAATAATCCTGTCCTCATCCCGTCCTCATTCGGCATTGAAATTATGCAAAACTTCAGAATACCACTCATAGCTTTATGCTACCTTTTCTTAAATCAGGTAAATCCTCCTGACATTCAACACCTATTCTCCCCAGCACCAGATCCACACAGTAGTATAAAGCTGTCTCATTGATATGCGTTGCCATTTACCTTGTAAAGTGAGGAGGACGAGCCAGAGGAGAAGAGTGCAGTGTCTGACTGGCATCGCTGATGATTGGGTTGCCATGGTGGCCTCCTCCTGTGCCGTATGCGTCTTTCCACAAGCAAATGATCAGATCTACAGCACTAGCAAGAAGAGCACAGACAATCTTTAGTACTTTACTGCAATCTGAAATGCAAGACCCTTGAGTAGAGTTTAAACACTAAAGGTCTTATTCTCTTTTTAAATACTTCACACCCACCAGTACAAACTTTAAACACTAAAGGTCTTATTCTCTTTT
>NC_137908.1:3392870-3400370 GCF_963457725.1 Sprattus sprattus | reverse complement strand
AGATCCAGGCCAAACTAGCGCCAGATCCGTTTACTAGTAGTGGGAGGCCTGCCACCTGGGACAAAAACAGTAGTGAAGTTTTGCTCAGTCTCAGCTCTCAGCTCTCAGCAGTTGTCCAATATGAAGAAGACTCTGTTTTACACATTTAGGCATCCAACCATCACTAGCTGTAGTTGCAGTTTAACACTCTAAGGTCCAAGGCCTTTTAGACTTTTCTAAGTTGTCTGACATGTCTTGATGTTTTTGTACATGTTGCTTAACTAAAAACATTGGTGCACAAATGGAATACATTCTATTCTAGAAGACCTCAGCAATAATATCATGAAAGTAAAAGGAATGTAGTAAAAAAAAGTTTAGTTTTAATCAAATGTAAACAACAAGCTTTAAATACTTTTGGAAATGAATAAAGTATTTGTGTGAGTGTACAGTTATACATTGTAAGTGTCTGTGTGAATTATTCTGTGTGTGTGTGTGTGTGTGTGTGTTTGTGTGTGTGTGTTTTCCTAGCTGGGAAAGCCTGCGGTGCTGAACAGTTTTGTGTCCCTCGTCCCGTTGCCTCGTCAGGACGAGGGGGTGTTGGAGGGGCGTCGATGTCAGGTGTCAGGGTGGGGGTACACCACCTACAAGGGCGGCCATCTTGCCTCCACCCTCCACAGCGTCACCCTGCCCGTCATCTCCGTCGCTAGGTGCAACAGCAGCCAGTCCTTCGACGGCAACATCACCGGCACTATGATGTGTGCCGGGCACAGCACCGGGGGAAGAGACGCCTGTGAGGTGTGTGTGTGTGTGTGTGTGTGTGTGTGTGTGTGTGTGTGTGTGTGTGTGTGTGTGTGTGTGTGTGTGTGTGTGTGTGTGTGTGTGTGTGTGTGTGTGTGTGTGTGTGTGTGTGTGTGTGTGTGTGTGTGTGTGTGTGTGTGTGTGTGTGTGTGTGTGTGTGTGTGTGTGTGTGTGTGTGTGTGTGTGTGTGTGTGTGTGTGTGTGTGTGTGATGTGTGCCAGGCACAGCACCGGGGGCAGAGACGCCTGTGAGGTATACAACTTCACTGATGGCGATGGGGTGCATGTGTGTGTTTCTGTGTGTGTGTGAACAAGTGCGTGTGTGTGTTCATTTGTACGTGTGTGTGTGTGTGTGTGTGTGTGTGTGCAAATGGGCATCACTCCATTTAAGTGGGTGGTGAAGAATTGCATTGCTGGATTTAACTCCAGTGACGAGGAAGAAGTAGGAGCAGAGCTGTGATGGTCATTCCCACTGGGGAGATCCCTGCTTTAGGGGCCTGGTAGGAGCAGAGCTGTGATGGTCATTCCCACTGGGAAGATCCCTGCTTTAGGGGCCTGGTAGGAGCAGAGCTGTGATGGTCATTCCTGGAAGACCATTGCTTTGGGAGGGGCCTGGTAGCGGCCTGTTTTTCAAAACACAAACTTGGCTTTAGTCTCATAACATTCTAACAGGCGTGCAATGGCAGGTTCAGAATGATTTACCATAAACTGTACCAGTAACTACATACTTGCGGTTCGGATGCACACTTACACTGTTAGGTATGTGATCCTATAGGGACACAATTATATGAATTTCTGGGGGGAAACAGTTGGATCCTGACACCATTTGAACTCAGAGAGAGAAATTATTTTGTCAAATTATTGTAGGATGCTCGAGGCAGAACAAAGCCTTATGGGAATTTTCTCCTGAAATCCAAACCATGCTTTGTGTACTTAATACATCTTTGTGATCAAATAACACTTGGTCCGCTAAATGTGAACTCATCTAAGCCGCCAGCTCACAAACAATCATAATCAGATATTTCTACATCACCTGCTGCTCACCTGTTTGCAGGTGTGTTGCCCTGGCAACCACAAAGGCAAACAAACAGAATCTCAGATATTTCTACATCACCTGCTGCTCACCTGTATGCAGGTGTGTTGCCCTGGCAACCACAAAGGCAAACAAACAGAATCTCAGATATTTCTACATCACCTGCTGCTCACCTGTTTGCAGGTGTGTTGCCCTGGCAACAACAAAGGCAAACAAACAGGATCTCAGATATTTCTACATCACCTGCTGCTCACCTGTTTGCAGGTGTGTTGCCCTGGCAACCACAAAGGCAAACAAACAGAATCTCAGATATTTCTACATCACCTGCTGTTCACCTGTATGCAGGTGTGTTGCCCTGGCAACCACAAAGGCAAACAAACAGAATCTCAGATATTTCTACATCACCTGCTGCTCACCTGTATGCAGGTGTGTTGCCCTGGCAACAATAAAATGGATGTTGTTCTGGTTTCCAGGGTGATTCTGGCGGCCCACTGGTGTGTGAGGGGCGGGTCTACGGCGTGGTCTCCTGGGGCAACGGATGCGGTGACTCCAAGTTTCCAGGCGTGTATACATCTGTGGCAAAGTTCCGACGATGGATTGACCGGACCGTCTACAGTTCATTCTCGCGTTGCTTTAAGTATTGATTGCAAACAGTTTCCATCTTCGCCTTTATTCAGGCAGAGAGGATCGCTATACAAACTTAACTATATCAGAGGCTGAAGCTTCACTTTGTGTTTTAATACACCTGTTTTGGAGAGTCTCAAGCGGTAGATGGTAAAGAACCAAGAAGGTTCCCCCTAAAGAAAGGAAATGTATGACTCTTTGGAGTGAAAATACATTGTGATTCGTCTCTATGGAAATATTAAACTGTCTGTTTTTGTAATCATCTAGAAGTGATCCTATCTGTGTGATATTATTTATCGTTTAAGTTGAAACCAAAGCCAATCCCAGCGTGAAGTTATAGAATAAGCCCGAAATGGTAATGGAATATGTCCATGTCTTCAGCATAGTTTAGTATCTTATAGTATAGTCCTGGACAACTTTAAAAACTTGACATTTAGGAATGATGTGTGACACACACACAGTAGGACATTATGTTTAAAATAGATATCATATATAAATAAATGGAGATTGAGTAAATTCATAAACTCACGCATACACACACAAACACACACACAAACACGTGGCTGGAACACACACACACACATACACACACACATGGCATGTATACACACACACACACATACACACACACATACACACACGTAACATGTACACACTCACCCACACACGTGGGATGTACACACACGTGCACACACACACACACACACTGTGATACACGGCCTAGTGTTTAACATTGCTATGTAAGATCTAAAGGCCTGGAGGCCCTCCTGCGAGCTGGTCATGGATCTTCATTGGGCACACTGGGACTAGGTGCACACACACACACACACACACACACACACACACACACACACTGTGATCTTCATAAGGCGCGTTGGGACTAGGTGTGCCTCCGCCTCTGACCTGCGCACCGACTGTCTCTGGTTTCGGAGACTTTACTCAATGCCACCCGTAAGCCGATAGCAGCGGGACGGCCTGAACTACATTCACACCAGAGTCACACCAACCTATTCCTGCATTTCACAACAGCTCCCTATAGTCCCGCTCACGTCCCCCCTAAAGACACAGGGCTTTAAAGAAGCAGAACAATAGGACCTCTACTGGTGTGACAAGCTAACCTTACCACCGGTGGGCATCTTAAAGGGCTCCGATTGCAATGTTTAGGGTGTTACTGTTTTCACTAAATGGCGTTGCGACGTCACGGTAAGACCTAAAAAAAGCTTTCAGTCATCTGTACCCAAGGGAAGAAGGGAACCAATACATGTGTGTGTGTGCGTGTGTGTGTGTGTGTGTGTGTGTGTGTGTGTGTGTGTGTGTGTGTGTGTGTGTGCTTCAGACTTGTTTTCAGAATGCATGAAACTTGATTCACATGACGGAGCTGTTGTGATGCCAACTTTGTGAATGTATAGGGTGTGTTTGACATTTCTATAAAGGAGAGTGCACAAAAGATGGATTATTTTGATCAGTGAATATCACAAAGGCAGCCGCAAAATAAGTCTGGTTATGCTATTTTGTTTTGTAGGAAGCCAAAGATGCTGTCACTCACTTCATTGTGAAGGCCACTTACTGGAACTGCGCTTGTATTCAGAAGTTACTGAATAACATATAGAAACACCGCCCCCTGTCGGTGATAACCTGCACTCGCAAGCATAACCAAACAACCAAATGGGAATTTCCCACATTGTAATTCTGGTCATTTTTGGTGAGTGTATATGTGGGGGGGAGGGCACTGTGAATAATGATTGTATTAAAAAGGGACATTACCACAGAGATCACATCTTTTTTATTTTCTGACCTCTGTAATCGCATTCCCCATTTAGGCCTAAAAATGCCCATGGCTGTTGGTCATCATAATACATATATAATATGCTTAAAGTTCTTTTTACCAATATCATTTTGAATCAATTTCGACATTCAGACCAAAGTTTTAAACAGATGTTACACGATGTGTTTATGTGTAGGAGTTCGAATGTTGCATTTGCCTTTGAAGGCCATTCTGTATCAATTAACGGGCGAATGATCCAAACCCCTTTTCTGCAATAATTCTGTTCAGACCACCCCGGATGCGCCAGGTTATTGCCCACCTACAGGCTGCTACGCGGTAAGATGGCTCGACACCTGCCTTGAAGTACACACAAAAATGCTTGGAAACACCTATGTAGTGTTCAACTGCAGTTTGTGTCTTTGTTTTCTAGCTTGACGACATCTGTTGCAATAAAGCATTTCCAACACAAAACGCCGCATTTTCTCAAAATCATTGTTTTGTTCGTCCATTTTCTCACAGTCCTCGACTGTACCATACTGATAAACAGTCGAGGCAATTGGCTGATACTGCCAGCGCGAATGTTAAGTTTTTCGGTGGATAGGTTGTCTCGCCATTTGTAATTTGTTTGCTTGCACCAGGAAGGATCCCGGCTGAGTGACGCGCTTTCTCCATCGGGTCTCGCAGGGATCCGTGTTTTGCATTGCTCCCCAATTTGCATTTTTTTTCTCAGATTTTCCGTGTTACGTTCCAGCCGCCCAAAACCTGAGCGCATACCTCCGCCGCAATTGTATGCCTTCCAATTTCCCCCAAGTTCCACGTTTGGAAACCACTGGAACATTTGAATATTGTTTCTATGGGAAGCCAGTGAAGTGGAGAGGGGAAATTCGGACATTCGCATCCACTTGCTGTTGTTCGGCTGCACGTGCTGGAGCTGGAGAGGTAGGCAAAATATTAACGAGTCTGAGGACAGCAGTGTGGGAAATCTGCTGTCATTCCACATCGGAATTGAGGAATTTTTTTTTTTTGTGTGTGTGTGTAGGCTGCCTCACTTGGCTTAAGGGTCGGTTGAGTTAAGACGTTTAAGCTAAATATGTCGGATGTGCTACCGTACAACGAAGAGAAAATGACTGCTTATGGCAGTGAGGGGGACGAAGACCACCTTTCCTTCACCTGTCGCCTACAAGATACCAATAACTTCTTCAATGGTTCACAAAATAAACGACCTCCAAAGCTTGGACAGATTGGGCGAAGCAAAAGAGGTAATTGTCAGATAATTTTTCGACGTCAGATGTAGAAATTTCTCTCATTTCCTTGATGTTGAAGCGTTGCACGTATATTGAGATGGGGATGGCATGAGATATGTACGACAAAAGGAAATCATATAGTGCGTAATGGCTATGGCTGGATGCCGTTTAAGTGCGCTGTTGTTTTTCTTTGCCGTTTTATCCGTGTAGCTATTCTTATATGCGCAGCGGACATGTCAAGCCATGTTCACATTGACAGTTATTTATGTTTTCTTCAAAGGAATTGTGCCTTGATGTAATGTGAATTAAGTTTGAGGAGCAGTATATCTAACCTTTATGAATAACCATTTTATCTTGACACTATATAATTGCAGTAATCAATTCTTTAACCAAAGCGTGATGTATAAATCCGTGTGTGTGTGTGTGTGTGTGTGTGTGTGTATGTATGTATATGTATCTCTGCCCCCCTCCCTCTCTCTGCCTCTGTGTCTCTCCCTGTGCATGCGTACGCACACGCCTCTGATCAGGGCATGTCTAGTGTGTGTGTGTGTGTGTGTGTGTGTGTGTGTGTATCTATGCTTCTCCAAAGCATCTAATGATACAGGGGGGGAATTACCTGAATGTTAAAAGGATGGAAGTAATTTAAGACAGCCCATCAGTCAATGTTAATGCACGATTGCCTGGTGTCATGTCAGCAGCGCGCTGAGCCTCGCTGAGCGCAGCGTTGAGTAATCCTCCTTTCCTGTTCTTCCTTCGCAGTCATCGAAGATGACACAGGTGCCGAAGGGGCGTTGGAGAAGCCGACAGAGAAATCGAACCCATGAGTGTACAAGAGAAACACCCCCGCAATGGCACCCAAAGACTTCTATTTTGTATATTTTACCATTGATGGTTTCTACCCAAAGACAGTGTAACAACGAACGCACCCTTTCCCCCTACCATGGCAGCAGGCACTGAGCGTAAACCTTTTCGACTTCATCGCCACCATGTTCGCTGGACCTGCGTCTGGCTCGGCAGCAAGCACTGAGCGTAACCTTTTCGACTTCATCGCCACCATGTTCGCTGGACCTGCGTCTGGCTCGGCAGCAGGCACTGAGCGTAACCTTTTCGACTTCATCGCCACCATGTTCGCTGGACCTGCGTCTGGCTCGGCAGCAGGCACTGAGCGTAACCCTTTTCGACTTCATCGCCACCATGTTCGCTGGACCTGCGTCTGGCTGGGCAGCAAGCAAGCACACTGATATGCAGACCCGGGGGGAGTCTGCCCATGTGCATGATGGAGGTTTACGTTTTTAAAACAAAAAAAAGTGCTCACACACACACACACACACACACATATATATACGCACACAAACACTTTTATTTTTCTCTCACACAGAATCTGAAGCAATGTTGACAGAGTGTGTTTAAGAGAGAGAGAGAGAGAGAGAGACTGCAATAGTTACCTTTTTTGAGGTTTAAGAGTGTGTGTGTTTTTACACCAGAGTGGTCTGTGGTTTGGTGTACAAATCCAGGGGATGTGTGTGGACGGACGGTGACACTCTCTGATTCTGATAGCAATCGTGACTTTCTTCCAGTGAAGGATGTAAAAATGAACACATAGAGGAGAGATATTTATTAAATCTTTGGAAAATGTTTTCAGTGTTTTAAGTCTGAGCAACTGTTTTGTAGGAACAGGATTACAAAGATTTGTTTTGTTCTGTTTTGTTGTTTTTTTTTTTTGTTTGTTTCTTTTGTAAATGTACTGAATTTTGATGTTGCTTGACCGTTCTAAAAAAAAACATCAGTTCCTAACGTCTTTGGCGGGCAGGTTATTTTATACATTACACACATTTATAAGCTAGCCAGGCTCGCCTGGAAGGTCATTATTATGAATACTAATAATCTAGAGGAACTATTTCTATTGTGTAAAGTGCTATTGTAGGTGTGCCAAACCCCCTAGTGGCGTCATGTTCCTCCTGTGCACCTTGCACAAGCACATGTTATTTTGGTCATGTTTACAGGGCTCTTACATATCGGTGGTTAACCCCCCCCCCCCACCCCCCCCCCCCCCAAACC
>NC_137908.1:3350370-3385370 GCF_963457725.1 Sprattus sprattus | reverse complement strand
CTAGGAGTGGAGGATCAGGGAGAGCAGAGCTAGGAGTGGAGGATCAGGGAGAGGAGAGCAGAGCTAGGAGTGGAGGATCAGGGAGAGAGAGCAGAGCTAGGAGTGGAGGATCAGGGAGAGGAGAGCAGAGCTAGGAGTGGAGGATCAGGGAGAGCAGAGCTAGGAGTGGAGGATCAGGGAGAGGAGAGCAGAGCTAGGAGTGGAGGATCAGGGAGAGGAGAGCTAGGAGTGGAGGATCAGGGAGAGGAGAGCTAGGAGTGGAGGATCAGGGAGAGGAGAGCAGAGCTAGGAGTGGAGGATCAGGGAGAGCAGAGCTAGGAGTGGAGGATCAGGGAGAGGAGAGCAGAGCTAGGAGTGGAGGATCAGGGAGAGGAGAGCAGAGCTAGGAGTGGAGGATCAGGGAGAGGAGAGCTAGGAGTGGAGGATCAGGGAGAGGAGAGCAGAGCTAGGAGTGGAGGATCAGGGAGAGGAGAGCTAGGAGTGGAGGATCAGGGAGAGGAGAGCAGAGCTAGGAGTGGAGGATCAGGGAGAGGAGAGCTAGGAGTGGAGGATCAGGGAGAGGAGAGCTAGGAGTGGAGGATCAGGGAGAGGAGAGCAGAGCTAGGAGTGGAGGATCAGGGAGAGCAGAGCTAGGAGTGGAGGATCAGGGAGAGGAGAGCAGAGCTAGGAGTGGAGGATCAGGGAGAGGAGAGCTAGGAGTGGAGGATCAGGGAGAGGAGAGCTAGGAGTGGAGGATCAGGGAGAGGAGAGCAGAGCTAGGAGTGGAGGATCAGGGAGAGGAGAGCTAGGAGTGGAGGATCAGGGAGAGGAGAGCAGAGCTAGGAGTGGAGGATCAGGGAGAGCAGAGCTAGGAGTGGAGGATCAGGGAGAGCAGAGCAGAGCTAGGAGTGGAGGATCAGGGAGAGGAGAGCAGAGCTAGGAGTGGAGGATCAGGGAGAGGAGAGCAGAGCTAGGAGTGGAGGATCAGGGAGAGGAGAGCAGAGCTAGGAGTGGAGGATCAGGGAGAGGAGAGCAGAGCTAGGAGTGGAGGATCAGGGAGAGCAGAGCTAGGAGTGGAGGATCAGGGAGAGGAGAGCAGAGCTAGGAGTGGAGGATCAGGGAGAGCAGAGCTAGGAGTGGAGGATCAGGGAGAGCAGAGCTAGGAGTGGAGGATCAGGGAGAACAGAGCTAGGAGTGGAGGATCAGGGAGAGGAGAGCAGAGCTAGGAGTGGAGGATCAGGGAGAGGAGAGCAGAGCTAGGAGTGGAGGATCAGGGAGAGCAGAGCTAGGAGTGGAGGATCAGGGAGAGCAGAGCAGAGCTAGGAGTGGAGGATCAGGGAGAGCAGAGCTAGGAGTGGAGGATCAGGGAGAGGAGAGCAGAGCTAGGAGTGGAGGATCAGGGAGAGGAGAGCAGAGCTAGGAGTAGAGGATCATGGAGAGAATTGTATCTTCATTGGTGCTTAGCTCACAGAGTTGACGAGGAAAACTGAGGCGGCCACTTGTTTTTGAATAAGAGGACGCAAAGGAAGATTAAATGTCAGCTTTACAAAAGACCTTATGCATTATCCATGCACTGTTTCTTTGGTTGTATCAATAAATTATTACAGAATTCGTGTATCAGCACAAATGGAACAACCTCAATTTTGGCAGAAATCCATAACAGTATTATATCACTGGTTAATATCAAACATGGGAATAAAACTAATTCTGTTCCAGGACTGTAAAGTACATGGACCCAGGTGGTTTGTATTTTGTCATAGACTTAATGATCTAATTAAGCTTGAACACCTCTAGCACGCAATAAGAAAAAAATTAAGTCATGTACATATTTTCCTCTTAGTTTACCCTAAAATCATGCAACACTCCTTGTGTGTATGGAGTGGTGCCTAATCCCTAATATTTGAATTATAATGCATAATAAATAATTCCTTAAATCTCCCACAAAATGTATGTTTTCTGAGTCATAATTACAAGTAAATGCTATACTGTTCATACCCGTTAATTACTTCTTTGACCCTGGAAAAAATAAAATGGCAACTACCAACGGCTGGTTCTTGTTAAGCTTATACTCGGACTCCTACATATTGTGTTTTTATATGTAACTCCATGCTGTACTTTCAGAGAAAAGGTCTTTAAGTCTTTTTAAATCAGCAGACCAGCTTGGTCTCTTGGCTTCAGTGAATCTTTAAACTTCATTACGCAAAGGTGTGGCTGAACTCACAAAAATACCTGGCATGCATCGGGGCCCTGGTCAATGCCAAGAGATAAGGCACGAGGGCATATTCATTTAAATGTCTCTTTGTCATGAGCGCTTGTCGAAGAGTAATCACTCATTAAAGAAAGATGTTGGACACAGATTAGTCTTCTTTCCCATAAGCCAATGCCCGCCGCTCCCTCTCCTCGCTTCTCCCCGTCGAACAAGAACAGAAAAGTCCTAAATCAATTCCTCATTTAATCCTGCAGCATCCCTCGAAGGCCTTCCTTTCAGAGGTGACTGTCTCCATCTTGATAGGGAAATGGATCGTGCCTTTGACCTACATGCAGAGCCAAGGATCCTGTGTGGTGTGTGTGTGTGTGTGTGTGTGTGTGTGTGTGTGTGTTTGTGTTTGTGTGTGTGTGTGTGTGTGTGTGTGTGTGTGTTTGTGTGTGGTGTGAGTGTGTTTGTGTGTGTGAGTATGTGTGTTTGTGTGTGTTTGTGTGTGTGTGTGTGTGTGTGTGTGTGTGTGTGTGTGTGTGTGTGTGTTTGTGTTTGTGTTTGTGTGTGTGAGTGTGTGTGAGTGTGAGCAAAGGATCCTGAAGGCACTGGAGGCTTTTGGGTTGGCAAGGGAGGTAACATATTGATTCACGCTATTTGTTGACCAAAGGAAAACATAGGTAAAGTCCATGAAATATATAGATGTATAATGGATTGACACTGATACAAAGTAATCATACTGGGCAATAGCCACCATAATGGATTGATTCACTGATACAAAGCTGTAATGCAATAGCCAAAATACTGGGTTGATTTAAGTTGCATTCAGAATGATCAGTGTTTATCGTTCATCCAACAAACCATA
The DNA here is from genome assembly GCF_963457725.1 of Sprattus sprattus. NCBI lineage: Eukaryota > Metazoa > Chordata > Actinopteri > Clupeiformes > Clupeidae > Sprattus > Sprattus sprattus. The sequence goes on along the minus strand of NC_137908.1, from coordinate 3,382,332 downwards.
CTATGGTGGAAACATCTCCTGGTTGTGTGAAGAACTGCTGGTTCTATATTCCAGAGAGTAGAACACAAATGTGATCAAATAGGATAAAATATGTGGCTGGTGAAATAAATTACAAAGTATACTTTAGTCGAAAGTCCCCAGCTAAGAGTGGAAAATGTAGGTGAATATAGTCAGTAATTTTCCCATTCACTTATTTTGCCTTTAAGTAGATTGGGGGTTCTGTTTTTGGCATAGTTGTTGAAAATGTACTGGGTTCTCATCTTACTTCCCCACTGCTCATTGCTCTGTTAGGCCAGAGTCTACTGAATCTGTTGAAGGGTGTAGGGCTTATTTGAACTTAATTTGTGCCCCAATGCGGTATTAATGTTGACAGTCAATTAAAGTGTACTTTGCATTCACATTTAATTAATTCAAATGTTACAATCGTGCAATCGGATGTGTCGACATAACACAATCGTAGTAGGAACCGGGTGACTCTACAACCCGATTTTCCCGCCGGAAGGCTTCAGTGTTACACACACTCGCGAGGGTAGATTCAACCGCACGCCATTGTACGAATCTCTCCCTTGTCAGCGCTGTGTTTTTAGTAAACTACTTGAAAGAAACGGACCGCCCAGTGTAGCTTAAAGAAGCATTTTTTAAAGCGGGTAATTGTTTTACATAGATAAAGTTTTTAGAGACACGGCCACCATGGCGACTGATTCCTGGGCCCGAGCTGTTGATGAGCAAGAAGCTGCCGCTGATTCGGTAAGTAAAAAGCATGCACTTTACCTTGCTAGCTTGCCGGCTAATGCGCCAGAAAAGGCCCCAATAGTTAGCCATTTGAGTAAGAGCTGTCTAGTATAACCCCAGCCATTCTAAATATGTTTACACTTTAAGGAATGTGACGGAAGATAACGCCAATGTTTACTAGCAATCTGACTAGCCTGTTACTTATTTGACCAGCATCATAATTTTGTTGTTATTCAGCAAGCTAACTAGCTCACGTTAGGCAACTACCACCAACTTACAGTAAGTTAGACCTAACTTAATGGCGTGTTTTTATTTAAAAAATGTAAACTAGCTAGATAACTACCAAACTATTTGACAAGGAAGCTGATTATAACGCCAGTCTGCCCCTGTGTAACATTGTGCGTGCTATCGAGGATAGTTATCGCGAGCTAAGTATAGTAGAAGCTTATCAAAGCCGGCGTGTCTGTAACAACTCGCCCCGGGCTTTGCAGCCGTATTTCTCTTCAATAGAGACATCATTTAGCCACATTTTACAGTTCCAACCCATAACGTCTCGTCTTTGTTTCTGTCCCTTATTTGTGATCAAGATGAAGCTTTTGGTCTAGCGCCTAGCCTTGTCACTGGCGAGTGCAGTAATGTGATTTTCTTTAAATTGGCAGATCAGTACCCTGCAAATTAGTGAGAAGGAAGACAAACCCAAACCCGAGGAGAATGGTGAGAGTTCCACGGTTCGGCCTTTTGCAATGACTGTCGTTTGTTTGGACGGCTCATGTCCTTAAGTTAAGACTAACGCAGCTGTGGTCGATCATAGACTGTAGTCGTGACGGGGAAGCGTGTTTCCCTGTTTAATTTGCAAAGTACTCACCCTCTTCCAACTACAAATACATAATTATGTCCTGTAGTAAATGTCATGTTTGTTTATGTTCCTGCTTGATTTCTCCTAGGTACAGTTACAGATAAGGCAGAGGGAGAGGCAAAGACAGAGGCAAAGACGGAGGATGACGAAAAAGGTAGGAATGACGAAAGAACCTGCCATTGTGGAACTTCTGCATGATTCTGATTCGTCGTTGTTATCATATCAGGAATACACACATATTCATTTACGTTTCATTTTATGATCTTGAAGGGTTTTAATGGTGTTTGGTAACCCTAAGATGCAGTGAGCCTCTGTAACTGTTGTATGATGTGTGCTCCACAGATGATAAGGCCGCACTCACACACACACACACACACACGCTGTAACTGTTGTATGATGTGTGCTCCACAGATGATAAGGCCGCACTCACACACACACACACACGCTGTAACTGTTGTATGATGTGTGCTCCACAGATGATAAGGCCTCACTCACACACACACACACACACACACACACACACACGCTGTAACTGTTGTATGATGTGTGCTCCACAGATGATAAGGCCGCACAGTCCTTATTAAACAAGTTGATACGAAACAACCTGGTGAACACGAACAATCAAGTGGAGGTTCTTCAGCGCGATCCCAACTCGCCGCTCTACTCCGTCAAGTCGTTTGAGGAGCTGCGGCTGTAAGTGTGTGTGTGTGTGTGTGTGTGTGTGTGTGTGTGTGTGTGTGTGTCTCTCTTGTGCTTCTGTGTCTGTCATGCCTAACCTAATATACCTGCTTATATTTGACATGGACTTTTTTTTTTATCCTACCTAAAGTAAACAGTTTGACATTTTTTTTTTGTACGGCCTGGTCTTTAGGAACTTAGCATAATGTGACTCATTAGATAAGTAGGCCCGTCAGTGATGTTGCTAAGCGTAAACTTAAGTCTTTCGTCGCTGTATAGTTTTTATGTTGGCTGAACTAGCACTCAGTGATGTTCTGACGTAAACGTCAAAATCCTGCTGATGTTCTCATCCACCAAACTGGCGTTGCCTCTGATCTCCACAGAAAGCCCCAGCTGCTCCAGGGAGTCTACAACATGGGCTTCAACCGGCCGTCAAAGATCCAGGAGAACGCCCTGCCTATGCTGCTGGCTGAGCCGTGAGTGCCTAGAACAGCCTATGCATGAGGGATAAGCCTACACCAGCATAGATGAACGCTTGTAATTTAAAATCTCAAATGTTAACATAAATACTCTCAAGTGATTTTAGACGTTCAGTTAAAATCGTTCATTTATACAAGTGCAATCTTTTTCTTTCAAAGTCTTGACATGGGACTCATTATAGATGTATTATTATTAAACATTGAGTACAGCCCATTTTCCACCTGTTGAACAACGCCCTCATCTTCATCCTCACCCTCTTCCTCCTCCTGTCCCTCAGCCCACAGAACCTGATCGCCCAATCCCAGTCGGGTACAGGGAAAACAGCCGCCTTCGTCCTGGCCATGCTTAGCCGTGTAGATCCAGCCAACAAATGGCCGCAGGTAAGGCCTGGCTCTCTCTCTGATACACACACCTCCACACGCTCTTGTCTGTGTGTGTGTGTGTGTGTGTGTGGACATGTGATGCCCACCCTCCTTCAGCTGTCTGGTGGCATTTGTGGAATCCCGTTTTATTCCTTTTTCGATACAAGATGTGTCACTCAAAATGTGGCTATCTTTATATTTGTCCTCAAATAACTGCTCATTGTGATGGTGTACATTGTGCCGTAATTTTATTGCTGCATTTAGTCGGTTTTCTTAAGCCCTACGGACTGACTAAATCCACACCTCTCTCCGCAGTGTTTGTGTGTGTCGCCCACGTACGAACTGGCTCTGCAGACTGGAAAGGTCATCGAGACGATGGGGAAGTCATACCCAGAGGTCAAACTCATGTATGGGATCCGTGGAAACAAATGTGAGGATCAATCATGTCTCTGGAAAGCTTATTTGGGCTGTACTTGCCTATCAGATTTGCCACAAGTGGTTTTGGCAGATATCCTATTGAAATGAGTGCATTAGCTTTCTGTTATACCAAGGTCGTTAAAAAAAGAAATACTCTTTTCTGATTGGCTGGCAGATATATACATATGGCAGATATATATATGTACACACACACACACACACACACACACACAAGTAGATTAAGTTAATTCTGTCCAGTTTCAGTTGCTTGTGCGTGTGAACACTAAGTGAAGTGTGTGGTTCTGTTTTTGTGCAGTGGATAGGGGGACTCAGCTGCAGGAACAGATTGTGATTGGCACGCCCGGAACAATCTTGGACTGGTGTCTGAAGTTCAAGTTCATCGACCCCAAGAAGATCCGGGTGTTTGTGCTGGACGAGGCAGACGTCATGATCGCCACACAGGGCCACCAAGACCAGAGCATCCGCATCCAGAGGTGAGTGGAGTTCAAAGGTCAGAGCAACCGCATCCAGAGGGCAGAGCGTCCGCGTCCAGAAGTGAGTGGAGTTCAAAGGTCAGAGCAACCGCATCCACAGGGCAGAGCATCCGCATCCAGAAGTGAGTGGAGTTCAAAGGAGCAGAGCAGCGTAAATTTAAAGTGGAAGTGGAACCGTATTTGGAATTAAACAAGGGTGATTGCGTGAAGTCCAAAGCGGTGTGATGGTTTGAGACTACCAGAGGTGAGGGGAGTTTAAAGAGGAGTCTATTTGGAATTCAACAAGGGGGAAACGCCTGAAGTTCAAAGCAGTGTGATGGATTGAGCGGTCCTGCTCTTGAGTTGAACTGCTGAGAGTTGTTGAGTTGCTGTTAGCTGTTCCTTAGTGGTCGTATGGTGCAAATAAAAGCACTGCACTGCAAGATTAGTATCATGATGTTGTGGCTTTGCTTTTTGTATTATTTTTGGTTTGTGAGGGATGGTCGGTTTGCTGTTGAATTTGGCCATGGGTCAGTAACTGATTTGAAACCCTGAGAGATTGGCTAAGCCGGCATGATTGACGGTATCAGTGAAGTGGAAAGTTATGAAAACCCTTAAAATGGCTAACTGGTCAAGCTAGCAAGACTGACATTGGTTGGTCCTGAAGGTTTAGGCTACTTTAGGGTATTTGGATTGGTTGGTCCTGAAGGTTTAGGTACTGTAGGGTATTTGGATTGGTTGGTCCTGAAGGTTTAGGCTACTTTAGGGTATTTGGATTGGTTGGTCCTGAAGGTTAAGGCTACTTTAGGGTATTTGGATTGGTTGGTCCTGAAGGTTTAGGCTACTTTAGGGTATTTGGATTGGTTGGTCCTGAAGGTTTAGGCTACTGTAGGGTATTTGGATTGGTTGGTCCTGAAGGTTTAGGCTACATTAGGGTATTTGAATCATTTGCACTCATCTTGAGCCATTAATTCCCCATTTAGCACTAACCGGTATATTTCCTGTATGGTCAGTCCCCCCAGGATTATCGCAGGCCTTTTTTTGTGATAGTTGCGGCCTAAAATTACTGATTTCGCGGGGGCTTTTCCAAAAAGTTGCGTGAAAATTGCGGTGTTTTTAGGTGTTTGTTGCGATGAAATTTGCGAAATCCTAGAGGGTCTGTATGCTGTATAAAATCATTTGATCATTTAGCCAGTGATGTATTAGGGAGGCCCTCTTCAGCCTCTTCCTATTAGAGGAGTTTTCCCTTTGCTGCATGCACGGCGGCAGGATTTTTTCTCTCCCGGTGCTAAGGGGGGGCTTGACCGATACGTGAGGTAGCTAAGAAAATAATTTATTTTCATGACGTCACTTACTTTATTAAGAGGTTCTTGTTTTTTTTCCCAATAAAAGCAGCTATGATACACAGCACGAGAATGTAATACAAGCGGCAATGGCGAAAATGTTTCACGTGCGTGCAAAGGTTCAGCTCCGGACAGCGACCATGCGCCTGCCCATAACCAGACAATACATCCAACATGCAACAAGTATTTATTCCATATGCATAATAAATGAAAACAAACAACTATGCATTGACAATATTGTCTCGGATCACAACATCATAACTTACATTACATTAATAGTTTGAATGATTAAAAACAAACAAAAAAAAAATCACCAGAGTTGTTTTACAGTAGGCTAGGACAATCCGTCTGTTGCTTTGGTTAAGTGCAAATGAGTCCATGATCTTCTGGATCTTCTGGACATCCAGAATCGTATTACGCTCTGAAGACTCTAGTTCTGCATAAAACAAAGACGTATCGACAATCGACTGGAACTTCAGCGACGAACTTTTTTTTGGTAGGTTAGCAGGACTCGTTCTTTCTTATGAGCTAAAGATTGTGTAGATGCCAGACAGTGGAACGGGTTGAAACGAAAACAGTGTTCACCTTACGGCCTACTCCCCCCTCTTGTCCCCTCTCTCTCTCTCACACACACACACAAACGGGGTACAGGCGCAGTACAAACACGCAAGCATGGATTGTATTGGAACAGAATGCATACGTTACGTATGAACCTTTATAGTTTTTCTCAGTCGCCTTGGTACATTTCTCAAATCATCCTCGACATTTGCAAAACAGTGCTTAAATGTTAGAGGGGCTTAACTGGGGCTACACATTTTTTTGCCGGGGCTATAGCACCCCTTAGCCCCGGTGTAGCGCCGTCGCTGCTTTGCTGTGTCTGTAATGGATCTAATGTAACTAACTCCTTTATTTTCTTTTGATTGTGTCGTGCTGACTGTCTAGGATCAATAAACAATATGTAAAAAAAAAAAAAGGAAACTCATGTTTTCCCCCCACTTCTCCTCACCAGGATGTTGACCAAAAACTGTCAGATGCTGCTGTTCTCCGCCACGTTTGAAGAGTCCGTTTGGAACTTCGCCAAGAGGATCGTCCCCGACCCCAACATCATCAAGCTGAAGCGTGAGGAGGAGACGCTGGACACCATCAAACAGTACTATGTCAACTGCAACAGCAAGGAGGAGAAGTTCCAGGCTCTGTGCAACATCTACGGCGCCATCACCATCGCCCAGGCCATGATCTTCTGCCACGTAAGAATAACTATAATAATAATAATAATACTTTAATTTCAAATAGCGCTTTTCTAGGTACTCGAAGACACTCAAAGACACTTAGTGTAAAGGCTGATTTAGTGTCGTTTTAGACGCAGAGCCGTAAGCACGTAATTTACACAAGGGACTTGTTTTAGACAAGTTTTGATTTACGGTTCTTTAGGATTTTGCGTAGGATTGTGCGTGTTGCAAAGCAAATTGACGCCAGAACTGTAGGATTTATTTACAGTGAAGTCAGCGTATTTATTGCTTTAATTTCAAATAGCGCTTTTCTAGGTACTCAAAGACACTTAGGCTGGGTTGCACCAACATGGATTAACTCTTAAACTAGGTTTAAACCAGGTTTGTCTTTTAATCCAGTTGCACCAAACTTTAAACCTAGTTTAACCTTAGTTTACAATTAATCCTGGGTTAATCTAACCCTCTGGCAATCTCTGTTTAATTTCCATTTAAATCTAGATTAAATTTAAATCTGTTGCACCAGTCATTTTAAACTTTATCTAAACCTGGATTAGCATTTTTATTTAAACCACCCCTGGAGGAGGTTTATCTCTGTGTTATTGACAACAAATTGTAGCCTACTTTCGTCATTTTTGTCACGTTATTGCTGCAACTAACGGCATTGGATAGAGTGATAACTACTATGGGTGACAGCAATAATTGGAACCTGCTATTCATAATATTTACACCCTAAAACATGTTCAGTCACAGCAGTGCATAATCACCACAACCATTATAAAATAAAGCTAGCGACGTCATCTAGTTCGTCATCTAGTAATTTACTTGCAGCTTCTGTGGCTGTACTGTCATCTAATGCACCGTCATGGTCGTAGGGGTTTGGGAAGGGGGTAATCTGCTGCGGGATCATATCAATTATCTTCTTTGACAGAGGATCCGTAGTCATTGGTGGTGGTCCGCCGCCGGTTTGAAATTGACCACCGCATCTATTTTGGCTTTAGCCTTGAGGTTTTTCCGACAGGCTTTCAGTTGTGCCCTGTCCCTCGTCTCTAGAGCCATTGAAGCGTTCAGCTGACTGGACCCAGTTCCTCTCCTTCTTCTCTAGTGTAATGCTGTCAGTCCTCATATCATCAATGGACCCTTCCGCAAACTCCGCCCCCCTTAGCAACGGTTGCTATATCAGTCAAGCATTCACGTTTCCCAGGTTCTCAGCATTGGTATGAATGGCGTGGCAACATGTCTTCAACCGTGTCAATTTCAGCTCTACCCAAAGAAATCACAAGCATTTTTTTGGAAAAACGGCAAGATCTCAGATCGAACCAGGCAAAAGGGTCTGCATTATGCTTAGGCCTAAAAAAAATTTGTTTTGGTTCCGGTTTCCGACCGACCCTGTCAATTTATGTGCGACCCAAATTATTTTATGAGCTTGGGGAAGAAAAAAAAAACACAAATACATTTATTTTTTAGGCAGACTATAATTACGTTTTTGTACAGCACCTCTTCAGCCTGTACAAGGATGAGCGCATTCTCTCGTAAAAACAACGACGTGAGATCTGCATGCAGACGACTGGATCGGTAGCGCTTGTTATATGGTTGCTGGAGAAAGATGGATATAAGCGTGGTCTCCATTGTTTGCCCATGCAATAGCGTGACAATTTTTTTTTGTTAGATTGGGTATGAAATCTAAAAGACCCACGATTACCAAAGCAGTATTCTTTATCTCCCTTTAATGTGCATTCATCAATTTCCATTACATGACGATGCATGTGATCGTATATGTGTGTCTGCAATGAGAATAGGGACTAATTAGCACTGCACTGAATTACTTTAACATGAGTTATTGCTAAAAGATAACAATTATTACACAACTAATATTACTCGATACATAGAATAGTGGACATTACACTAGGCAACATGAATCTCATTCATAGCTCATCCAGCAGGACGAACCCATCTTTATTACAGCGAATCAACATCAGAACATAACTAAATCTCCGCTTAGCTTGCTAACTGCTACTAATAGCAACGTGCACTCATAATACACTACCTATCACAGTCGTAACTTCATGAAACTAGAGATGCTCCGATCAGGTTTTTTGGTGCCGATCACCGATCACCGATCACTGAAATCAGTATCTGCCGATCCGATAAAACCGATCACCGATCACGGTGTCGATTGAAGCAATCTATTTATTGTGTAGCATCATTTATTAAATGAATTATTCTTAACAACATTGGTATTGTATTTTAAGTATTTAAATAACAAGAGGAGAGAGTATCATGAATTGACAACCATCAACTTTATTGCAGGGAACGTGCAACATTCCAGTGTAGAAGATCTCACTTACTATAAAATGTGAAAATAATAATAAATATTATTAATAATAAAAATATAAATCTTTAAATGAATATCACAACAATAGAAGCACATATGCAACACGCCACTGTCTAGACGCTCTTGGAACTTAAAAGTAGCTTTCCCGGGAATAGAGTAGAGTATTCAAACCTTACTTCTGATTAAGCAGCATCACTGGCAGATTTGCCTTGATAAATATAAGCATCTCAGCATTTTTAGGAGTCAACCTGCCATTAAAAAATCCGAACCGAGCCCGACGTAATCAATTTCTCAACTGTTCATTCATAGTACTAATGCCACATTGACGTTCGTTTTTTTAAGAATATCCTGGCTTTATTAAACTGGGGCATCAACAGTTAAATGCTCTCTCTCACAAACAAGCGCTGTTAAACGCACAAGCGTACACAATAAGGCCAATAAGCATATTTAAATTAAATGATTCACATTGCGAGAACGTTAAGTAAAATGGTGCGGCTCCTTTAAAAGGAGGGACAACGGTGACGCATAATTTGGATGTAGCGACAAACATTAATGTGCTGTAACAAGTGTTAACCAGTATGTGAGTTTTATTAAAGCATAGCGTGTGTAGCTATTTCATCCCGTTTGTTAACCTTTTCTGCTGTCTGTTTACTAACCAGCAGCAGACGTAAAGGAAAGGGACTTAACCCCAAACATGTAATCTACTTCGGCCGTGGAGCATTGTACTCCCCTGCAATCTCCAACTACGTTCAGAGACAGGCAGCAGGAAATGTTAACAAACGGAATGAAATAGCTACACATTACACACGGTATGCTTTTAATAAAACTCACGTTTTATGCTACATCAACGGAGGCACAACAGACAAGTCTTACCATTGAAGATCTTTTAGCACGCCGACATATCCAACAGCCTAATAAGAATCTGCATCGTCTACTTAGCAGAAATGTCTCCATACAGTAGATTTCCCTTCGTTTAGTATCATTTTAAACTCTCCAGATGACAGTTTCTCTTTAACTTTCTCCGTGATGCCATTTAATCTGCCTCCACGGGGAACTGCTTTGGAGCAGGCGTTGCAAATTGCAAACGTATTATCTTTCTCCGACACCTTGTAAAATTGCGAGACCGGCGAAGCCATTTTGTCTCGACTTTCGATTTTGACTTAGACCTACCCGCCACCGACAACGGGGGCCAATGAAATTTCGTAACATGGAGACACAGCCAATCACAAGCTTCTTTTTTTAAAATAATCATTTTCTACCAGAAGCGGCCTGAAATGCCTGTCTCTCACGTTTGATTGAAACGTCTTTGATAGTAGTTCTCGCAGATTTTAAGTAATCTGATCGGATCGGTTTGATCGTCCGTTTTGAGAACTCCGATCGATAACGATAAGGGGGATATCTGCCGATTACGATCGGCGCCGATCAGATCGGAGCATCCCTACATGAAACCCTTACTTTCATTATGTACGCACACAATGCCTCACAATGATGATTTAAGCATTCAGCTCATTGAGCGTGACAGTCACTCATTTCGGTCTTTAGTCACGTACTCCAACCACACATCGTATTTCTCACGCTGAAAAAAACAACTCTAGTAGGCTGTTTAATGTGCCGCAGCGCTCAAACATGACCTAGCCGCGCTGCCCTCACCACGGAGGAATCAAGCACGTCTCCCCAAACCCCCTCGAGTTCTGCCGTGAGGTCGGAATAGCCAATCAGAAAAAATATGTATCTTTTGTATCTGGGTAAGATTTATTCCAGCAACCAATGGAAATAAAGCATCCTGGAATGACTTGACTGCAGTTAGAGAATATTTCCCAGATAATTAGCAACAGTTTTTAATGAGTGTTTGTAGCCAACACAGTTTTAGGCTACAGCCTGCCTTTTTACTATAGCTTTGACTATATATATAGACTAGCTTTGAATATAGCCTATAATTCGAATGAATATTAGGCAGCCCTTAATATTCAATGATGTTATTGTCATTATTTTTTGTAAATGTGTTTGCTTGAACAGTCTATTCAGATTCCAAGGTTTCTTAACACCTGGTGGAGTTGTGAATTGCGAGCGCATTAGTCATACTAGCATAAATATCCTGGCCATGGTTGCATTAATCATTGCATCTGTCTTTCAAAGATGTCAGGTCAAAAACAAATGAGCATACACATTAGGGGAGGAGATGGTGGAAGAGGAAGAAACAGTGCAGGTGGAGGAGAAAGAGACAGTGCAGGTGGAGGAGAAAGAGACTGCAGGTGGTGGAGGAGGAGATGGTGGATGAGGTGGTGGAAGAAACAGTGAAGGAGATGGCTAGAACAAAAGGGAGAAAAGTCCAGGAGCAGCCACCTACAAGACCTCTTTTGATAGTGAAGTGAATGGACCTCTAAATGGCCATTTATTACTGTAGGAAGCTCCAGCTCATAATAGTGGTGCTCTATCTGCCGCCAAGAGAACTCCTGTGCCCATCAAGGTGTCTGGAATGTCATAATTCTCTCTCTCTCTCTCTCAAATCGAATACATACTTTGAAATTGGTCGAATTGTCAGTGCAATGTGTCAAATCTTTTCTGCAAGTCTGAGCAATTATTATTAACAACAACAAAACACTAATAATAATATGGGGGGGGGGTCTGTGGGCATACAGCAGGGGCGGAGCGGGTGGAATACGGCGGGCCGGGGCGTGGTCGGGGGAATATGTCACTCTTGCCTGTCTTCAAAACTTGAGAGCCCTGTATAAGGCACATAGTAGCTATGGTCAACTACTTTGCCACTGAATTGGACGAACTTGTCATTATTCACTGAAAACTTAACTGAGCAGACTGGCAATGTCGCTATCAACAGAGTTTTTCATACAGTTAACGTGCGGGAAGGCATTTTACGGCTGGTCTCTTGATTCTCCGCCATCTGCCAAATGTGTGTGTGTGTGTGTGTAACATGCTGGGAGTATCCATTGCTGCTGTTAAAAAAAAAAAAATCTACCTATCACTCGCTGCCACTGGAAAAATAAAATAAAAAAATAAAATAAAATAAATTCCCTACCTACCCATGACCTCAACTGACCAACAGGAACCAAACTTTTTTTTTTTTTAGGCCTTATATAGGCTACAACCACGACATTACATGCCGTGTTTGTAGACAGACAAATGCTAAGGCTAACAGGTTCATTCCAGCTATGTTTATGTGTTCTATTATCTACACAGTCGCCGCTACGCAAACATGTAAGGTGGTAAAACTGAATCGTATTTTAAGCAAGGGTTTTCTCACGTTTTCGATGCAGTGGGCAGATTTTAGCGACATAGCTTCTTGGAACAAACGTAGGTGCTTCTGTTTACGTTGCTGACATTCAGCTGATGGGGGGGGTCGTCCACATTGTTTGATCCACAGCAGGCATTTCTCTCTCTGGGTCTTGGGTTTCGGGAAGGGATAAAATGTTACCCCTCCCTCCAGCCTTTTTGGATATCGGCTGTCAGAATTACACACTCCATAAGCACAACGTTTCATTTTCTCTTCTCAGCAGACGTCTCTCTCATTGACTTCCATTCATCAAAATGGCTCGCTTGACTGAGGTCCCAAGCTAAGTTACCGTTGCTATGCTATGATTGATCAGTTACCGTTTTGGGGAGTGGTCGCGGAAGGGTCAACCGTACCCCAAACTGCTCCATCAACTTGGTCCACAAAATCTTTTCAAATGTTGAAAAGTTTGAGCCTCTTTGACGTGCCATAATAGCTAGCTAGCTGGCTAAACTTGTTTATTAGCTATAGCCGCGCTAGTGGTAGGCTAAAACCAGACATATGTCTATGGGCTAAACGGTAACAAACCGTATCAGTAACGGCATTTATTTAAAAAGCAGCTTGTTTAGGAAAAATACCGGATGCATTTATTTAAGGCTATTTAGTTCCGTAATTGTTAAACAAACGTGTCAATTTGTTTACATTTTGTCGGAATCCAACATGGCGGACATTGAGCATAAACTAATCCTGTTTTAACCCTTGTTTAAAACTAGTTTAACTAATCCGGGGTTAAAATGAAGATGTGCAACACAACTCTGATTAATTATGAACCAGTATGAACCTGGATTTACTAAATCTAGATTAACTCTAAACCAGGATTAATTGAATCCATGTTGGTGCAACCCAGCCTTAGTGTAAGAGACTACAAGCATGCACTCGGTGGAATGCATCCACAATTCACATAGAGAATGGGAGTGATGAAATGAAGACATGAGGTATTGATGGATACTTCATTAATCTCGAGGGGAAATTTAGGTTATCCAGTAGCTTATGAATATATACTTGTGTAACTCACCGACATACATCAGTCATACATACATACATTGGTAGTTTATTTACTTGACCTGTTTAATTAAGCACCTGAGGCCCTGTTGTCATTTATTTTCTTGCTCACCTGTTCTTGAAGAAACTCTTCAGTCGTCTGAGGGTTACAGGTGATCTGTGGAAATTACACAAGTCTGCTTGGCCCCTTCGTAGACTGTAGGGGAACCAGTACTTTTTCCCCCTTGAAATGAGGTGCTCTCTGATCTACTTGATCATTTAACTGATATGTTAAACTGCTCTCTGCTCTACTTGATCATTTAACTGATATGTTAAACTGCTCTATGATCTACTTGATCATTTAACTGATCTGTTAAACTGCTCTCTGATCTACTTGATCGTTCTACTGATATGTTAAACTGCTCTCTGATCTACTTGATCGTTCTACTGATCTGTTAAACTGCTCTATGATCTACTTGATCATTTAACTGATCTGTTAAACTGCTCTCTGATCTACTTGATCGTTCTACTGATCTGTTAAACTGCTCTCTGATCTACTTGATCATTTGACTGATCTGTTAAACTGCTCTCTGATCTACTTGATCATTTTACTGATCTGTTAAACTGCTCTCTGATCTACTTGATCATTTTACTGATCTGTTAAACTGCTCTCTGATCTACTTGATCATTTGACTGATCTGTTAAACTGCTCTCTGATCTACTTGATCATTTAACTGATCTGTTAAACTGCTCTCTGATTCATCCCCAGACCAGGAGAACAGCAGGCTGGCTGGCAGGAGAGCTGTCGAGGGAAGGCCACCAGGTGGCGCTCTTGAGTGGAGAGATGCAGGTAGAGCAGAGAGCCGCGGTCATCGAGCGTTTCCGGGACGGCAAGGAAAAAGTACTGGTCACCACCAACGTGTGTGCCAGAGGTAAGATTGACCTTTGAACCTTGATTATTAATCCCCGATACACCAATCCAGTGACTCTCCCGCCATTGTCCTCTAGCTATCTGTTCAGACATAGGTCTTGTACGTGGTAAACAAAGCAACCTTGCTTCAGGAGCAGAAAAGGGTGTATTTGACTGGCTGTAGTAAACGTCAACATGTTGATCTTATATCAATAACCTTGGATTGAGGCCTAGCCTTTAAATTACTGTATTATGAAGAGGCTTTAACTGGTGTCACGCAATAATGTCGTATAGTTACCTATTCCAACAATAGTCATATGGTGGAGTTTAAACACCTTTTACTTAAGAAAAAGCTTCCAAAATTCCTTATAAACATACCACTGCCATGTCTCTTTCACCCACAGGCATCGACGTGGAACAGGTTTCCGTGGTAATTAACTTTGATTTGCCAGTGGATAAAGATGGTAACCCTGACAACGAGACGTACCTGCACAGGATCGGGAGGACGGGGCGTTTTGGCAAGAGAGGACTTGCCATCAATATGGTGGACAGCAAGGCCAGCATGAACATTATGAACCGGATCCAGGAACACTTCAGTAAGTACCGGAACACTGAAGAGAACTCTTAGAACACTGAAGAGAACTCTTTGTCAGCAGCTGGTTCAGCTTCAGTCCTCTTGTCATTGCATTTGGTAGTAAAGCAGAACTAGGCACTCTGAGATTCTTTGGAATGAAAAGTGCGTTAAAAATAAAATTAATTATTATTATTATTATTATTATTATTATTATTATTATAAAGCAGGGGCCACACCATCATTTAGATGGGGTCACTAAAGCAAGGCCACACCATCATTTATTTTAGATGGAATCTGTTCAGCGCCATCCTTCATAGGGTGCTTTCACTGCTGACTTGTTTATGTAGCAGATCACTGACTTTTATACAACGTGTTGTGTTGTTTTTATGAGTGCGTACGCTAAGATCTGCTTTACATTAGTGCCACTGAATCAGTGGCGTCATTGTCAAAGGGTGCCCTGTAATGAAACGTTTGGAAACCACTGCACTAAATGTTCAGGGCCATATAGAGAAATGTTAGCAAAATAAGACAGCATTGTGAATCTTCCCTCGGTGCCTTTAAAGTACACTAAATGACAAGTCCTGTGCAACTGAATGATTATGAGAAGTGGAACTACACTAATGATTGGGGGGGGGGGGGGAGGAGGAGAGAGATATTCTGTTTAAAAAAGGGCATGCACACAGCATTAGACAATGGATTACCATGTAAGTTAACATTTTAGATTTTTATAGATTTCGAGTTGAGTTGTAGGACAAGGCACTGTTGCAATTTCACACCCAGTCCTTGGCTAGTCTGGACTTGTTCCACTTGTAACATCCTCCCTTCCCAAAGTACTTTCAGCCTGGCAGTGAGCCCCTCAGCAGGGACAAGCTTTCAATATGTGTCATTTAGTTTAGTGTAAACTAGTGCTGTCAGTTTAACACGTTATTAACGGCGTTAACGCAAGCCCATTTTAACGCCGTTAATTTTTGTATCGCCCGATTAACGTGTTGTAAATAAATACTCTATAGGCTGAGTCCTTGTTTATCTGAATCGTGCATTTTATAATTTTACTTTGTATCGTCCTGTTTGGCAATGTTGTGTTTTCAATAAAATAAAACATGCGATTAATCCATTTACGATTAATCGCGATTAATTTTGAGTTAACTATGACAAAAATCCGATTAATCGCAATTAAATATTTGAATCGTTTCACAGCACTAGTGTAAACGCCACATGTCTCTCCCTGTGTGTCATCCCTACAGAAAAGAAGATCGAGAAGCTGGACACGGACGACCTGGACGAAATCGAGAAAATTTCCAACTGAGAACGGAGCTGGTTGGCAGCGGTACTTTTGTTTCCTCCGCAAGGGACTGTCTTGCACAGAGTTTTAATTTTACGAGCTCAAGTCTCCGACGACCACGTACACACACCTGCGGAGATGTCTTATCTCAAAATGGTCCTTTTAAAGTTAGGTTTTTTTTTTTTTTTTCATGTCATGACAATGTTTTCACTCTTTGTACCTCTAGTAGAAAACCTCACACTAGTGTCGCTATGGTTGAGTTGTTTGTTAGAAACAAATTCGAATAGAAACAAACGACAGCGAGTCGACGTGAGCGCTACTCAACTATGGGCCTGCCGGGTCCCCTCACGTTCGCTTGCGTTTCCGGCTTTAGGTCAGTGGAACATTATGGCATCATGTGCATCGGATCCCGGTTTTTAAATCATTGATTGTAACGACAGAATCACTAGTCCAAGGATGACTCTGGGAACTTGATCCCATTTTGGAATCATTTCCTAAAAACCAGTGATATTTGTTTTGTTGAATTTAAAAAAAGAAAAAAAAAACTGCTTTTTTGGCATGAATTACTCAATAAAACATGAATGTGAAGATGCCTATTACAGTTTTGGACGTTCAAGCGATGGAACAACATCATGTCCGTTCTGTCTGAGTTTGACCCTCTGTTCTGAAGGTAACTAAATATGGATACAGTTTGGCGAGTCTGTTGCCTGAGTCCACAGCGATTTACATGTGTGTAGAATTATGCCAAAGAGACAGACTGGGAACGCTTCTAACGGGGCTAATTGAAATCAGTCCAGGATTCGGTTCAGTAATGACTCCATTGTAGTTATAGCAGAAGAAGTACAAAGAGTGAAAACATGAGCATGCTGAGGCTCCATGAACCTCGCAGACACAGAAGCAGAGAAGGATGAAGGATTGGGTCAGACTGACTGGACACGGCCACCATCAAACGGGTCAGACTTACTGGACACGGCCACCATCAAACATTTGTTTTTTTAAGTCCTTAAGACGAGGCCAGTTTCTGGGCGGGTCTTCGTTTCTCCGCTGCTCACCTGTAGGTCTGCATAGACTAGCGTGGACGGCCAAAGCAAGTCATTTTCATTAGTTTTTAAAATTAATTTTTTTCTTCCATCATTTTGCCGTCTTTTCCTGAAGAGCTGAACTATGTTAATTTGCAAAGTGCATTCATCCTTTTTTTCAGTTACTTTTTTATTTTTTCAAAATCAGGATTGATTGACAAGCAGTCAGTATTGTTGCTGTTACAAACAAGCTCTTAACTAGTCCTACCAGAAAGGACCCATGTGTGTCAGGCTCTCTTAAATCATTGTAATAAAGTTTGTCTACATACAGGAAGTGAGGTCACTAAGAGCATGAGTTTTAGTAGTAAGGTTGTCCTTGCAGACGCACTCCAGAAAGCCAATGAGTTGATTTGGATTTGGTCTTGGCAAACTTGTTAAGCTTCGACACTGCCTAGGTCCATGCATCGAGTTAAGGTCCCACATCAACACGGTATTCACGTACGCCACACGAGACGCAATCACAGAATGCCACGAGCTTTGCTCGTTTGATTTATTTATCGTTAAACTCGTGTTCCATGAATGCTGGACTAGCACCAAAAAAAGACTATGCTTGATTCGTAGGAACACAAAATATTCTCCAAATATTCCAATACCCTTTATTATAATTATGACATCTTACTCTTATCTTACTCTTATCTTACATCGTTGCAAATAGGGCTTTTCCTTCTTGGCATCTTAACACTCCGGGCCGGAACAGGAGTAATTTGGACCGGTCATGTCGTTTGGGAATGGCGTCACCTCTGTTGAATGTTAATGAGAGTGTGTGTGTAAGTGCTGTACATTTAACAGTGAACTCTGCTGCCATGGTGGTGTGTAGCCAACCCCCCCCCCCCTCCCCCCCCGACAGTCCAGTCATACTCCTACTCAACCATGTCTGTACACGACTGACACACACACACACACACCGCACTCAACCATGTCTGTACATGACTGTCACACACACACCACACTCAGCCATGTCTGTACAGGACTGTCAGTACACTCAGCCTCAATGCAGTTCTGTTTGAATGCTAGATACAGGAGAAGCCATGGCAAGCATTTTGGCCCTTCACAGACTCCATACCTGCGCTCCTCTGACATGCCTAGGCCCTGAGAGACGCAGGAAGGGAATGAGAGGATATTAGAGATGTATGAATGCCTTCTGTACTGATGCGTTTTCAAATCTTAACCGCTATATTAAAGTCGCATTGTTTCAAATCTAACCCCTATATTAAAGTCACATTGTTATACCATGTTTCGACAGAGGTTGTGTATCATTTGAGCTCATTTGTTTTTGTGTAGAGAGTGGAATGCATTAATGCTTTAATTCTTCTTTTTTTTTTTTTTGATGTTGGAAAACAGGAGGATGGAATGTTTGTGTTGTCGGCACAGCCTATTTTAGCAGTCCAAGGTGTAGCTTGTTGCCATGGTAGCAAGCAGTAAGTCAAGGCGAGCTTAAAGTGATGTGTGCAACTCAAGGCTGTTTTTCTCTTTCTCTGCACCAGTTCATGCGTCAGGCTATAGTGAGTGTGTGTGTGTGTGTGCTATAGTGACCTGCCTGGAAATACCAGCATCCACATCACCTTCTCACTTCTGTGTGCTTGTGTTTACATTTACATTTAGTCATTTAGCAGACATTTTACATTGACATTGATGGCACACTGTACATCAGGAGCAATTAGGGGCTAGTGTCTTGCTCAAGGACGCTTCGACAGGGAATCGGACTAGCAGCCTTCTGATTACTAAACGACTTCTCTACCTCCTGTACCACTGTTTGAGTAGTTCTATTCAGGGTGACCGCATTACTGTAGAAATGTCAACATTCAATGCAATGAGGAATATATTTACAGATGGATAAAAATATCAACATTTAATGCAGAGAAGAATGTTTTTACAGATGTTGAGGGAATACTACATTTCCCATGATGCATGTTGGCAGTTATTCCGCTCCACTGGCCAGGGGCCATCCCTGTGTCAGATCTAAAAAAAAAAAAAAAAAAAGGCAAAAAAGAACGCGTCAACTTATTTCACCACCAAAAAGCTGAACAGTCATTCATGTAGTGGACGATCTTATCCAAAGTGAACTACAGTGCAGGTGTACAGGTTATCGTTGTGTGTGCGCCCTTGAAAGTCAACCCCTGATCTTGGCTGGACTATTGGAGCAAAATTAAACCAACATGACCTCAGTGTTTTAAGCAGCTGGCTCAAACAAAGAGGCTTTTACAGGAAGCCTGTCACCTGATGAGTGCTGATTGATTACTGAATGACGTCATAAGGAAGACTGCAGCAGAAAATTATGGGTCTAATTTCCTCCCAAAGGTTCTGGCTTATGATGTGTATGCTTTCCTTACTGGCTTATGGTGTGTTTGCTAACCTAGCTGTCTTATGGTGGTGTGTTTGCTAACCTAGCTGGCTTGTGGTGGTGTGTTTGCTAACCTAGCTGGCTTATGATGTGTTTGCTATCCTAGCTGTTTGCTAACCTAGCTGTCTTATGGTGGTGTGTTTGCTAACCTAGCTAGCTTATGATGTGTTTGCTAACCTAGTTGGCTGATGGTGTTGTTCCTGCTAACCTAGCTGTCTTATGGTGGTGTGTTTGCTAACCTAGCTAGCTTATGATGTGTTCGCTATCCTAGCTGTCTAATGATATGTTTGCTAACCTAGCTGTCTTATGGTGGTGTGTTTGCTAACCTAGCTCGCTTATGATGTGTTTGCTAACCTAGCTGTCTTATGGTGGTGTGTTTGCTAACCTAGCTGTCTTATGATGTGTTTGCTAACCTAGCTGGCTTATGTGTTTGCTAACCTAGTTGGCTGATGGTGTTGTGCCTGCTAACCTAGCTGTCTTATGGTGATGTGTTTGCTAACCTAGCTGTCTTATGGTGGTGTGTTTGCTAACCTAGCTGGCTTATGGTGGTGTGTTTGCTAACCTAGCTGGCTTATGATGTGTTTGCTAACCTAGTTGGTTGATGGTGTTGTGTTTGCTAACCTAGCTAAAAAGCCAAGCTTGGACATGAGAGATGTAAAAGGGTGATATTGGACAGGAGGGATGTAAATGGGTGAAGGTGAAACTGTCCATCCTCGTCCTCACCTGACTCCTGGTACTCCACTTGCGTAAGGAAGAGCCCATGGGGCGGGGCCATGAGTTTGGGGGGGAACGCCAGCGAATCACGTGCCTCCAACAGGTCCTGAATGTCAGAGAGGCGGAGCTTTCCTTGACCCACGGCCACCAGCGCCCCAGCCATCCTCCTCACCTGAGAGTGGGAGGGGTTAAGAAACACACCTGAGAGTGGGAGGGGTTAAGAAACACACCTGGGAGTGGGAGGGGTTAAGAAACACACCTGAGTGGGAGGGGTTAAGAAACACACCTGGGAGGGGGAGGGGTTAAGAAACACACCTGGGAGGGGGAGGGGTTAAGAAACCAGCAATGCAAAATAATTCAATTCAATTGTATTTATATAGCTAGAACAATAACATCTTCTCAAAATACTAAGCCACTCAACATTCAAGCAACAGTGTCTTAGTGACTGTCAGTGTTAACACTAGTCAGCACTAGTCTCTAACTATACCATAAAGGAGAGATGCAGTAGCCTGGCTCTGCCTGCCTACTGTGAAAAAGCATAGCTGCAAAACTACCATTATACAATGGATACAAATAATACAAATATTAATTATAAAAATGATCTCTCTGTTAAAACATTGTTTGGTCAACAATGCTTTTGCTGAAGGTCAGGCAGTGATTGTGTATGACCATACCAGCCAAGGGATTCAATACCCTTTGGTATTGTAATGCATATTACTGTCCACCAGATGGCAGTGTGTACTTGATGGAGTGGAAAAAACAACCGCTCACCTGTCTGTACAGAAATGACCTGCTTTTGAAAGTGAGGTCCCAGTGCTGAATATTCCTGAAAAAGAGCAGGTATGCACGTAAACTTAACCATCAACAATGACTACAGGGGAACAGTTCCTTTGAGGCTGTTTCAGCATTGCGTTGCGTTTGTTGTAGTTAACAGCGGTTCTAAGGACGGCAAGGCCTCGTGCTGGAGTGTGTTTGCCTGAAACTGTGAGTCTGGTGTGACTGTAAACGTCATGGTGTGTGGTGAGACTGAGTCTGTGACCGCAAACATCATGGAGTGTGTTTGCCTGAGACTGTGACTGAGTCTATGTGGCTGTGAGTGTGAGTGACACTGTGAGTCTGTGTGGCTGTAAACGTCATGGTGTGTGGTGAGACTGTGTGTGTGTGTGTGTGTGAGAGTGGGACTGTGAGTCTGTGAGTGAGACTGTGTGGGACTGTGTGTGTGTGTGTGTGTGTGTGTGTGAGAGTGGGACTGTGAGTCTGTGGGACTGTGTGTGGGACTGTGAGTCTGTGTGAGTCTGTAAACGTCATGGTGTGTCAACCACATGCCTGCTTGTTTTCTGCTCCCATGAAAAGGCCACGTGTTTCTTGGGGCATTTCTTATGATGAAGCACAAGTGTGTGTGTATGTGAGTGTGAATGCGTGAGAGTGTATGTGTGAGAGTGTATGTGTGTGTGTGTTTGAGTGAGTGTGTTTGTGTGTGAACATCCCCGTGCATCAGGCAGTGGTCTATTGAAGAAAGGTTAAAGCAGGTTGCATGAGGGATGTTTGCGTGTCTGTTAGCAAGAAGAATGTGACGTCTTTCAAACTGCACTCAGTAGTGTAGTCTCAGTAGAGTGAGTGTGTGTGTGTGTGTGTGTGTGTGTGTGTGTGTGTGTGTGTGTGTGTCTGCAGGACGAGTGTGTATGTGTCCGTGTGTGTGTGTGTGTGTGTGTGTGTCTGCAGGGTGAGTGTGTGTGAGTGTGAGTGTGTGTGTGTGTGTGTGTGTGTGTGTGTGTGTGAAAACTGCACTCAGTAGTGTAGTCTCAGTAGAGTGAGTGTGTGTGTGTGTGTGTGTGTGTGTGTGAAAACTGCACTCAGTAGTGTAGTCTCAGTAGAGTGAGTGTGTGTGTGTGTGTGTGTGTGTGTGTGAAAACTGCACTCAGTAGTGCAGTCTCAGTAGAGTGTCTCAGGATGTCCTGCTCATCCTGCGGAGAATGTAAACACACACACACAACAACAAATGTGGTGCTCTTCGGAAACACACACAAAAATCAACAACAAGCCTTTAACGTTTCTATTCAATTCCATTGTATTGATTTATATCGAACCATTCACCACTGACATTGAGTGACTCGCCAGAGACCGAGGCTTGAACCCTTCAGAACAGGCGCAAGGCTACGGTGGCAAGGAACCTCTTCTATCACCAAGAAACCTAGAGCAGAACCCAGCCCAGAGGGGACCCACCATCACGCCGCAGGCCACACACACACACACTCAGTCTCCTTCTGTCAAACACAGCCAGACACACACACACACACGGTACAATTAGAAGCACTCTCTCATGCAGAGGGAACATCTCTGGAAGAATGTACCTCCGACTTAAACGGATCAAAATCAATCTGTAATGGACCCGGGCCTGAGCTGTGTTTCAGAGCTGGTCATCATGTCTTAGGTGAGAGGCTGTGTGTGAAGCACACACACACACACACACACACACACACACACACACACACAGCTGTGTGTGAAGCACACACACACACACACACACACACACACAGCTGTGTTTCAGAGCTGGTCATCATGTCTTAAGTGAGAGGCTGTGTGTGAAGCACACACACACACACACACACACACACACACACACACACACACACACACACACACACACACACACACAGCTGTGTCTCAGAGCTGGTCATCATGTCTTAAGTGAGAGGCTGTGTGTGAAGCACACACACACACACACACACACACAGCTGTGTCTCAGAGCTGGTCATCATATCTTAAGTGAGAAGCTGTGTGTGAAGCACACACACACACACACACACAGCTGTGTCTCAGAGCTGGTCATCATATCTTAAGTGAGAAGCTGTGTGTGAAGCACACACACACACACACACACACAGCTGTGTCTCAGAGCTGGTCATCATGTCTTAAGTGAGAGGCTGTGTGTGAAGCGGGAGCTTACCGAAGAGTGCTGTATTGATTACGACTCAGAGGCACAGGAATGGCCTCACACTCAAACTCACCCAAACCCTTAGACGTGTAACACACACACACACACACACACACACACACACACACACACACACACACTTCAAACTCACCCAAACCCTTAGACGTGTAACACACACACACACACACACACACTTCAAACTCACTCAAACCCTTAGACGTGTAACACACACACACACACACACACACACACTTCAAACTCACTCAAACCCTTAGACGTGTAACACACACACACACACACACACACACACACACACTCAAACTCACCCAAACCCTTAGACGTGTAACACACACTCACACACACTCAAACTCACCCAAACCCTTAGACGTGTAACACACACACACACACACACACACACACACACACACACTCAAACTCACCCAAACCCTTAGACGTGTAACACACACACACACACACACACACACTCAAACTCACCCAAACCCTTAGACGTGTAACACACACACACACACACACACACACACACACACACACACACACACACACTCAAACTCACCCAAACCCTTAGACGTGTAACGGCTGCTGAGATAGATGAGGGACTGTCAGCCTCAGGGAGGGAGGGTGGCCTTTGCTAAATGATCAAGTCATATATTACTGTGTGTGTGTGTGTGTTAGTGTGTTCATGTGTGAGTCTGTGTGTGTGTGTGTGTGTCTGTGTGTGTGTGTGTGTGTGTGTTTGTCTGTGTGTGTGTCGGTGTGTGCCGGTGTGTGTCGGTGTGTGTTAGTGTGTGTGTGTGTGTGTGTGTGTGTGTGTGTGTTTGTAGGTGTTTGTATGTAGTCTGGGTCCTTAGGTTTGTAGGTGTGTAGCCTGGGTCCTTAGATCTTTACTCCGATGAACACATCATTAATGAACCCCATGGAAGATTAGAGATGACATCATCGGGGTGCACAGATGGATGTGACAGAAGGCCATAATGTGTGTGTGTGTGTGTGTGTGTGTGTGTGTTTGAGAGAAGGAGACTGAATGTGTGTGTGTGTATGCCTGTGTAAACTACATGACCCAAAACTAGGATTTCATAGCGCCTTCAACGAGACATGTTGAATTTGTCCAGGCATTTTTATCGATGCCTAATAAAAAAAGAGGATGATTTCCAGCTGTGGGGCTGGACTCAGACACACACACACACACACACACACACACAGCTGTGGGGCTGGACTCAGACACACACACACACACACACACACACACACAGCTGTGGGGCTGGACTCAGACACACACACACACACACACACACACACACACAGCTGTGGGGCTGGACTCAGACACACACACACACACACACACACACACACACACACACACACACACAGCTGTGGGGCTGGACTCAGACATACTGAATAGTGTGACAAAACACAAACACTGTTGGAAGTGTAAGATATCTGAGATATAGCCAGACTTGGAAGGTTTTGACCAACTGAACAAGAGGAAAAGAAACCCCAAGACAAGCAGTCTGGGTCAGGCATAGACAGCACCCCATCGCTGGACCGACTGACCTCACGTCTTCCATCAGAAAAGAAGCATCATGTTACAGATAAACACGCCATCGCATCAGACACTCAGTGACCGTGTGTGTGTGTGTGTGTGTGTGTGTGTGTGTGTGTGTGTGTGTGACCTCACGTCCACCATAATGTTACAGATAAACACGCCCTCGCATCAGCCACTCAGTGGAGGCCCTTGCAGACGTCTATCGCCATGGTTACATGTGTAATGGGTAGAGTGGAGGATGATAAACACACAGATCAAGAGGGACAGTGTTCATTCATGAACATTTAAATGTAAATGCACCAAATTATAGCCAAAAGGCTAGTTTCCATTGGCAGTCCCCCTGCCAGAGTGAAAAAGGCTATACAGTACAACCTAAAAAAGGCATTAAAATACCCATCATCTCTGCCAGCTCATACCCATCTCTACCAGCTCAAGGCCTTCCCATCACCCGGCTGGCATCACTCTTCCTAAAGGCCACAGACCTCCTCCATAGGAGTGAGCCCGTCAGCAGACTGGCCTGGACATTCTCAGCTTCACAAAACAACAAAAACACTTCAACGGTAGCCTGCTGTCTATCTCAGGGACTCTGTTTCTACTGGGCCGTACACAGGAAGTGACATCACATGTGGATTATGCCCCTCCCATACCGACTCTGATATTATTGCTGCTAGACCACAGTGTTGAGGCAGAAAAGAACAGTAGTTGGCTTCGTGCCTCGAGACGCCTCTTTAAATCTCTCCAATCTCTCCCTCCCTCCACCCTCTCTCCCTCCTCTCCACTCCCCGAACATGATCAGACAACGTCGTAACCCACACAGGAGTCTGGAGCGCCGGGAGTCAGGAGCGCTGGGATCTACACGCCACGAGTCATCTGACGAGCATTTGAATCAACTCATGTCACGTCACGTTATGCCATATGTTGGTGAGCAGTTCTCTCTCTGATCTAGTTAGTAGTGTGTGTGTGTGTGTAGTGTGTGTGTGTGTGTGGTGTAGTGTAGTGTAGTGTGTGTGTGTGTATTTGTGTGTGTGGTGTAGTGTGTGTAGTGTGTGTGTGTGTAGTGTAGTGTGTGTGTGTGTGTGTGTGTGTGTGTGTGTGTGTGTGTGTGTGGAGTGTAGTGTGTGTGTACACGTTGAAGTGTTGCAAGGCGAAGGACACAGCAGGCTGTAGCTGAGCCGTCTGAAGGGTCTTCACTGGGCTCTTGAGCGGAGCGTGTGTGTGTGGTGTAGTGTGTGTGTGTGTGTGTGTGTGTGTACCCGTTGAAGTGTTGCGAGGCGAAGGACACAGCAGGCTGTAGCTGAGCCGTCTGAAGGGTCTTCACTGGGCTCTTGAGCGGAGCGTGTGTGTGTGGTGTAGTGTGTGTGTGTGTGTGTGTGTGTGTGTGTACCCGTTGAAGTGTTGCGAGGCGAAGGACACAGCAGGCTGTAGCTGAGCCGTCTGAAGGGTCTTCACTGGGCTCTTGAGCGGAGCGTCTGAGCTGAGCGAGCGGAACGTGCTGAAGTCACGAGTGCCCAGCAGGAGGGTGCCCGCCTCTCGCATCGCACCCACGTCCAGCTCACTGAGGACAGGGGTGGAGAGAGAGATGGAGGGATGGAGAGAAGAGAAGTGAGGAGAAGTTAGGAGAGGAAAGAGGAGAGCAGAGGAGAGGAGAGGAGAGGGGAAAGGAGAGGGGAGGGGAGAGGAGAGGAGAGGAGAGGAGAGGAGGGGAGGGGAGGGGAGGGGAGGGGAGGGGAGGGGAGGGGAGGGGAGAGGGGAGAGGAGAGGGGAGAGGAGAGGAGAGGAGAGGAGGGGAGAGGAGGGGAGGGGAGAGTTAGATATCACAGATAACAGCTGACCCTGTCCATATCATGCACGGTATCAATGTCCAGTTCACACACTCAACCACACGGCCCTGCAATGTCTTCTGCTCCTCTCTGTGGATCTCTTACTGAAACTGAACTCTGGCTTGGAATAATAATAATAAAGGTAAAAAGTTACTCTTCGCCCTCGTGTGTGTGTGTGTGTGTGTGTGTGTGTGTGTGTGTGTGTGTGTGTGTGGATGCATCTGAGACGTGGGTCAGCTTGTGTGTGTGCACTGAAAAGATGAGGGACGAAGAGGAGGAGAGAGAGGGATGAAGAGAAGGATAGAGAGGGAAGAAGATAAGGAGAGAGAGGGATGAAGAGAAGGAGAGAGAAGGATGAAGAGAAGGACAGATAGGGAGGAAGAGAAGGAGAGAGAAGGATGAAGAGAAGGATAGAGAGGGAAGAAGAGAAGGAGACAGAGGGATGAAGAGAAGGATAGAGAGGGATGAAGAGAAGGAGAGAGAGGGAAGAAGAGAAGGAGAGAGAGGGATGAAGAGAAGGAGAGAGAAGGATGAAGAGAAGGAGAGAGAGGGATGAAGAGAAGGAGAGAGAGGGATGAAGAGAAGGATAGAGAGGGAAGAAGAGAAGGATAGAGAGGGATGAAGAGAAGGAGAGAGAGGGATGAAGAGAAGGAGAGAGAGGGATGAAGAGAAGGATAGAGAGGGAAGAAGAGAAGGATAGAGAGGGATGAAGAGAAGGAGAGAGAGGGATGAAGAGAAGGAGAGAGAGGGATGAAGAGAAGGACAGAGAGGGATGAAGAGAAGGAGAGAGAGGGATGAAGAGAAGGAGAGAGAGGGATGAAGAGAAGGACAGAGAGGGATGAAGAGAAGGAGAGAGAGGGATGAAGAGAAGGAGAGAGAGGGAGGAAGAGATGGACTCGTTCAGAACCAGAACACATTCCTACAGGCTGAGACGGTTCCCCAGTATTGTATCTGGAACAAGAAGACTTCTTCTGAATGAGAGTACAGAGGGAGGAGGAGTGTGAGAAAGAGAAATATATAATATGTGTGTGTGTGTGTGTGTGTGTGTGTGTGTGTGTGTGTGTGAGGGGGTGTTGTTCTGCGTCAGTAAAAGCCTGAAGCCTCTCCTGCCCTACTTTTCCAAAAACATGAAGCGAGAGAGAAAGAAAGAGAGAGACAGAGAGAGACAGATAGAAAGAGAGACAGAGCGAAAAACCCATTAATGTTCCCACGTCGCCCTTAGAGACGAGCTTTCTTAACTGGTACTGCCTTTCTGAACTCAACAGAATGCATGCACACACACACACACACACACACACACACACACACACACACACACACACACTTGCTTGTTGAGACTAACGCCCTGTTCCTGCTCCTGTCCCTCTGTGTGTGTTCCTGTCACTGCCACAGATCAGCCTTTTTGTGTGTGTGTGCGTGTGTGCGTGTGTGTGTGTGTGTGTGTGTGTGTGTGTGTGTGTGAGTCACTCACGTGTTGCTGAGGTGCCAGCAGAGCTTGCTCTCGGTCAGGGGTGCGTGTGTGTGGTGGCAGACGCCCGTAGCCAGCCGGTAGACGTAGGTACGACAGACGGCCCTGTAGCGCGCGCTGAAATGACTCCCCACTCGCCTGGCCCTGGTCACCCTTTACACACCCAGAGGGGAGAGGAGGAGGAGAGGAGGAGGAGGAGGAGGAGGAGGAGGAGGAGGAGGAAAGGACAGGAGAGGAGGAGGAGAGGAGAGGAGGGGAGAGGAGAGGAGGACAGGAGAGGAGGAGAGGACAGGAGGGGAGGAGGAGGAGAGGAGGGGAGAGGAGAGGAGGAGGAGGTGAGGTGAGGAGAGGAGAGGAGGATGAGGAGAGGAGAGGAGATGAGAGGAGAGAATAGGAGAGGAGGAGAGGAGAGGAGGGGAGAAGAATGGAAAGAAGGGAGAAGAGGATAGACATGCTCAGTCACAAATACTGTCCATCTATTTGGGATGGTCTTACCCTACAAATGAAACAGGATCACATTCTTGAAACATACAAAAAAGGAATAATCAGACTTTCCAGTTCAAGGCTACTTCTCTTCAAAAAAAAGTATCATTCAAAAAAGTATAAAGCATGCCCCAACTAGGCAATAAATCTCTAGTGACTTTCACAGAAATGTAGTCTATCTTGAGTATATTTAAAGTGCATTACTTTGAAGAACTTGAACAACTAGCGAGTGTCAATGCTCTTGAAATATGAAAGGCAGACTCCCGGAACAGAGGGGCTACATTCTATTATTCTGATGTCTCCATCTTCTATTTTTCAGAGGCCTGCGGCTGAATAGAGAGCCTTCTGATGTGTGTGTGTGTGTGTGTGTGTGTGTGTGTGTGTGTCTGTGTGTGTGTGTGTGTGTGTGTGTGTGTGTGTGTTGAATAAAAAGCATTCTGACATTAGCAGCAGGCCTTAAGTAGTGGGGATGAATGTTTCACTAGCCGAACCAGCATGCTACTGATGGATATTTAAAAGCCACGTCACACAGAATCACAAACTACTGGGCCTCGTGTTTGAAGCACTGGATCCTGCAGTGAAGCCAGTCTAACCTCTTTCTCTCTCTCTTTCTCTCTATCTCTTTCCTTCATTCTCTTTCTCCCTTTCTTTCTCTCTCTCCCTTTCTTTCTCTATCTCTCTTTCATTCTCTCTCTCTTTCATTCTCTCTCTCCCTTTCTTTCTCAACCAA
Organism: Sprattus sprattus; assembly: GCF_963457725.1. Lineage (NCBI taxonomy): Eukaryota > Metazoa > Chordata > Actinopteri > Clupeiformes > Clupeidae > Sprattus > Sprattus sprattus. The sequence continues at coordinate 3,353,263 of NC_137908.1, read as the reverse complement.
TGTCATGAAATAAATATGTTGGAAGTCCATTTCACAAAATATCCCCATGCCTTTACTCCATGCACTTATCTTCTCTAAGACTAGGACTAGTTCATTTTATCACAGTGGGTAAATGGGCAGGACACTCAGTCTATGAGTCTAGTGGGCAGGGTTATTGCAAGAATTAACCCATATAGTACACTATTATTATTATAATTAGTAGTAGAAGTAATAACAATATTGATGAGGTCATTTTGGTTGTAGCTATTGGTCAGAGTTCCAAATTGAAAGATTAGTATACTTTACGAGACTGATTTATGAGACCCTATGAAACTTTATTTCATAGGGTCTCTCTTTATTTTGACCACTATGGTAGCGCCCACACTGCGTGGCAGCCCCATGTGTTCAACTTAATTGATCTGCTGTTGTGTTGAATTGTTGATGTCTATCCAATCAGGTGAAATCTCCAACATTATCTTGGTGGCCCTCATGAGAAGATTTTGAATATTAATGCACCCATATTAACTCTGCGCTCGTCCACAAGGTAAGGTACCTCCCAGCGGCGTAACAATGTCTTGACGGGAAATTCAGTGTGCAATTCATGTCAATGGGCCCCCTTTACCGTCGTAACGTCAGGTGGACACGATGATATTGCAGTCTAGTGAGACGCATGTACAATACACATTAAGGGTTGCTACAATATGTTGTCATGAAAACACCCATGAACACAGTATTTCATCGATCAAACTGATTTTGGAGAAACAGTGTATAATGAGCTGATAGACAACACATGGGAAAACATTAATACCACTTCTTCAGGGGGCTATCAAACATTATTCTGAATTACGAACATTTACATGGATTTATGGGAACAGCCGCTCAACAGCGGCTCGTCTGCTGCAACCAATTACAAAACAAACTTCCTCCAACAATATCTCGTAGACCAATTCTAAAGTAACTTATTCTTTTAACGACATTGACGTGAAAAAGTACATTTCAAGTAGCATTAGGCGTGTTATAAAACATAACATGCATGATGTTTAGAATGCCATTCTACGGTAAGAAACAATAGCAGAGCCGTGCACACCTCGCCAAATGCTGATGTAACCGAGTGGTTATCCACAATCTGAGCTTTTGCTATCTGTGGCACTCATAACTGCTGAGAGATCGCTGCTTGAAAAGCAGGTCGTGAACTATGGGAGTTGACAGTATATCAGACAGTAAACGCTATGTGATTAGCCTACCCTGGTGGGCCTCATTGCCGTTGGGCTGGGGGTCAGAGACGTAGCGTTCTCCTGAACACTCTTCGCCACAAATCCAAATGAAGATAATTTGGGCAGTTTTGCCACCCTTTCATCCTGCTCGTTGCATTCATGCAACATTAAGTGAATCATGCCACTGTTGTTTTTGAAGGGCATGGGGTAGCCTACTTATCGCTTACTCAACACGCAATGCAGCAGAACACAGGATGGGAAACAATCGCAACATGTTTGGGTGGGCTATAGAATCTTTGACAACAAAATTACCCACACACCCTTGCTATTTTTCGATGGCAATATTACTTAATAAAAACGAGACTCGTTTCATTCAGCAAAAGGCAAATGAGGCTAAATTAATTATTTGCTGTTGTCAAGACTGACTATTGTTAAAATGGTTATTGGGCAAGTGATAGCTCATATTTGTGAATAACTGTCACCGTAATTGAGAAATGTTTGCGAATTGATGGGACTGGATCATACACAATTTCCGATGTGTCGGGCATGGCGGGGGGCCCGGTCAGTTCTTCAATGACTCGCTTCCGCGTTGAGATTGAGGACGGGCCCCCTTTCGCCACGGGCCCTAGTGCAGCTGCACTCCCTGCACTCCCTATAGTTACGCCACTGGTACCTCCATTATTCTGCGCTCGTCCACAAGGTAAGGTACCTCCATTACTCTGCACCCACATTAACTCTGCACTCGAGCCCAAGGTAAGGTACCTCCATTACTCTGGTGCCCGTGTAAGGATGGTACCTATTGTACCGACATTAACAGAACATTTTCCAGGATCCTTTGAGTGCATTTTCCTATGGGGTCGGTCTGGATGGCATCTCGAACCATGCCCCTCAACCCATCCTCTGCCCGCTGAGGTTGCCAGGCTGTGCCAGGCTGTGCCATCCTGCGCTGATGAATCCCGTGCCCCTCTACCCATCCTTTGCCTGCTGCGGATGCAAGGCTGTGCCCCTCTACCCATCCTCTGCCCGCTGAGGATGCCAGGCCTTGCCACTCTACCCATCCTCTGCCCGCTGCGGATGCCAGGCTGTGCCCTCTACCCTTCCTCTGCCCGCTGAGGATGCCAGGCTGTGCCATCCTGTGCTGACGAATCCCGTGCCCCTCTACCCATCCTCTGACCGCTGCGGATACCAGGCTGTGCCATCCTGCGCTAACGAGAACCTGCGTTGGCATGAATCATTTACTGGCCAGTGGTAATCGCTGCTAACGGGGTCTGCTGCATAAAACATCAGCTGGGACTCGAGGAGTGTGTGAGTGTGTGTGTGCATGAGGAGTGTGTGTGTGTGTGCGCGCGTGAGGAGTGTGTGTGTATTCGCATGAGGATTGTGTATGTGTTCGCATGAGGAGTGTGTTTGCGCGAGTGCGATTGAGGAGTGACTGTGTGTGTGTGTGTGTGTGTGTGTGTGTGTGTGTGTGTGTGTGTGTATATGCGTGTTTAAGGAGGCCAAGTTGCTCTGACAGCCTCCACATGACAACATTGCATTCTAAATCATCATGCTTTGGGGACACAGAGGAGGGAACTGGACACACACACACACACACACACACACACACACACACACACACACACACACACACACACACACACACACACACACACACACACACAGCTTTGGGGAAACAGAGGAGGGAGCTGTGGTGTTTT
>NC_137908.1:3327870-3337870 GCF_963457725.1 Sprattus sprattus | reverse complement strand
GTTTGTGTGTATGTGTGCTTGTGTGTGTGTGGCTTGGTGTTGATGCGAGGAGACTCTGTGATTCCTCATCTTCGTCCCAGGCCCCTGACGCTGTACTGAGCATGCTCAGATGGAGCAGCGGAGAGGGAGGTGAAACGAGGACGGGAGAACTCAAACGGGAGGGTGAGAACACGCTCACACTCACTCCCACACTCCCACACACACACACACACACACACACACGCTCACACTCACACACACACTCCCTCCCACTCCCATACTCACTCACACACACACACACACACACACACACACACACACACGCTCACACTCCCTCGCACGCACACACACACACACACACACACACACACACACACGCTCACACTCCCTCGCACGCACACACACACACACACACACACACACGCTCACACTCCCTCCCACACTCTCACACATATCAAAGCTGTCACTCTAGACTCTAGGCAAGATGCAGAGATTCATCTATCAACAGCTAGGCCTCATCATCTGCCCCAAGGAAATAGAAAACAGCATTTGGCTGAACAGTCTTCCTGACACTCTACTGTGCAGCTGCAATCAACTGCATGAATCAGGAAATTTGTATCCCTGCATTCTTTATTCTGTGTGTGTCTCCGAAAGACAAAGAGAGAGAAAATGTGTGTGTGTATCAAAGAGAAAAAGCGAGATAGAGAGAGAGACAGTAAAGAGAGATAAAATGTGCGAGGGGCGGGGGGGGGGGGGCGGGGGGGTAGGAAAGGGAGAGAGTATGTGGTAGAGGTGCTAGCGCAATGAACTATCTGCGTAGCACGTAGAGAGGACGCTATCGCAGATATGACAGATAACCAACTGAGGAACGGATCAAGCCCCGATCAGGTGCAAGTCCATTGAGTCCACTCCACATCTGGGCCACACCTGGGCCACACCTGGGCCGCATCCGAACCGCATCAGAACCACATCTGCTCCAGTGTCAGGTGCCATCAGGAGGCAGCTGTGGCAGATCGAGGTCACATGATCCAATCAACCACTGGCTCTTGCAGTTGAGCAAAATCACGTTTCAGTTTTCGGAGATGCTCTACTCCAGTCGGGTCTGGGCCACCCGGGGCCGTCAGGCCTCAACAGATGCACAACAAGCAAAGACAATGTAGCTCCCTGTCTGTTTCAGAACACTGTGTTTTCCCCATACAGAATGCATGTTGGAGCAAAGCCTGACGACTGAGTGGAGACTCTCTCTCTCTCACACACACACACACACACACACACACACACACACACACACACACACACACACACACACACACACACACACACACACACACACACACACACACACACACACAGCTAATACCATTTTGGTATTTCTTCAGGCTATTGAGTCACTACGTTTGATGGTTCCACTACTTTAAAGTGGTCAGACATTTTGTGACATATATCCCAAAGCGACAACCAAAAAACTCTCCCCAAATGATGCCGTCTTTCAAACAAACCTCTGAATGTCCGCACACGGAGCCACATCAGAGCAGCTCTCTGCTTCCTCGCATTAATGGCTCGCATAGCTGCGCCCGACCACAAGAACAGGGCCCTTCTAGTGCCAAATGCAGTGTCATTTCAGTGACATGCTAGTCACTTCAGCTCTCTTCACACACACACACACACACACACACACACACACACACACACACACACACCTTGGCTGATCTGTGTCATTTCCAGCACAGACACGCAGGGCCAGAGCTGGGCTGGCACCCAAACACTGAGCTGGTACACTCATGCACGTACAAATGCTTTCCCTGATTGGAAACAGAAGGTCGGGCCCAACTGTACGCTTTACTCTTAAACACACTCTTTACTCTAAAACACACACTTTACTCTAAAACACACACTTTACTCTAAAACACTCACTTTACTCTAAAAAACACTCTTTACTCTAAAACACACACTTCACTCTAAAGAACACACACTTCACTCTAAAGAACCCACACTTCACTCTAAAACAAACACTTTACTCTAAAACACACACTTCACTCTAAAGAACACACACTTCACTCTAAAACAAACACTTTACTCTAAAACACACACTTTACTCTAAAACACACTTTTTACTCAAAAACACACACTTCACTCTAAAGAACACACTTTTCGCAGTGGAGACACACCCCTTCAGGTAGCCTAAAAACAGTTTTTTAGTTTAGTTTTGACTTCAGAAACGGGGTTTAATTAAATACACAGAAACTGACCTCCAGGTAGTTCTGAACGCCCAGGACGGGTTGGTGAAGTGGGACTTTCATCACGCCTCTGTTGGTAAAAAAACGAGACAAGAACAGACGTTTTTTTTTCCAGTCATTCCTCTTTCATGTTTACGTGGAGGTTTCAGAACAGGGGAGACCAGGTACAGTTGTGACTTGTCTTGTTGCATAAACAATCGGCCTAAGTGCCACCTTTCATTTTAACATATACGCAACCTACATCTTGCCACAAGGAGTTTTTCCCTTGCCCCTTTCGCCGTCCTGTGCGCTCTTAGGGGGTCCAGGCTCTGTAAAGCACCTTTATACAATTTAATTGTTTTGCCACTATATAAAAAAATATTGAATTTTACTGAATCTTTGATCTCTATATTTACTTCACTATTTTAAGCACACAGGGCTTACTTTTTCTCTAATTTTTTAGAAGTCAAAATTAAGGCAACAGCTATGCAATATTAAAACCACAATAGTGGTGGATAAGATTTTTTCTGTAAAAAGTAGTCTGTGAACAGTGAGACAGTCCCTTACAAACCAAGGGTATCACATTTTTCGCTAGTTTACTTTCACTTGCTGGTTGCAACCGATGCATTAAATGCATTTTAAGTTTCCCCTGAGACGACCTCTCCAAATATTCGATCAAATGAATGGATAAAACACATGTATGCAGCTAAAAATTATACTAGCATCTAGTTAGGAAATCTCTGGATCACAACCACCTGTTACTGTCAAATCGAATCAATTCTGCGAATCAACTCCAGCATACAACTTAAAAGTTACAAATGTGCCCCACATCTGCTGTCTGCGGATGCGAGTTTCGTCGCATTTACGTTAGGCAAGAGCTGGTAAATTTAGCGTGTTACAACTTCTCCTGGTCTCACCTAATAGTAAGTTACACACAATATATATAAACTACCTGTACTTTGTCCCAATGTACTGAAAAAAGATCAGATAGCGGGTAGGGCTTTGTAGCATCATGTCTGGTTTGTCAGTGGCAACTCTGTCGACCCATTCGTCCTTTACAGCTACTGCAGCATAGAGGTCGTCAGTTTCCACATGGTGCCACAACGCTACAGTGTTACATCCACAGAGATTACAAGAGTCTACCGTAACTAGTGAGACTGACTCGCTTCATTCAATCTGCAGGCTACAGTATAAAGATGGTCATGCTGACGAAATATGAAAACCTCCATTCAAAACAACACGGTGAACCACGGTGTCATTACACCGATGCGTGCTTGTTCTCGCTATTACTACAATGTCAGGCTGAAACGATGATAACTCTAAGAACTGGCACTCAAACAAATGGTTTATCGTCGATGCGAAGGCTGGCCACAGCTATATTAATAGATAGCCTACAATGTGCCTCAGAGAGAAGACATTTTCAAAGGAACCAGCAGACTTTCAGAAGCTTGATACAGCACTCTTCCCGTCACACATGCTCCGCGCTTCTGGTGACGTTTCACGGAGAAGATTACTCCGCCTCTTTTTCAAATAAGGCATCATCTAAAAAATACCTTTTCTGACAGAAAGCGAATTCATACTTGTAGGCGCTTAACTCTTCTAATTGACTCCAATTTACACATTACTGTTTCAGTAATCATTACGCATCACGCATGTAATTGTTGAAAAGAATGTCCGAGCTTTCCACGCTAGCTCTGAGGCTACAAACCTAGCTGTATGATGCTAGCTAGCCATTCATGGTATGGTAAGCATATCAAAGCACAATTTGAGAAACCATAAACCATTGGCTTTATCTGACCATTCAATTGTATTTGACATAAATCAGCTAATGTAGAATATTAACCCATATTGCCTATACTGAATAGAATATGAGAATATGGGCCAATATATACATTGCTATATTGTCACAAAATACTTTTCCGACAACAAGCTACAGCAGGTTTATTGTCCTTTTAAACGTAATGTGGAAAAGTGTAATGTTTGTTTGTGTTTTGGCCTGTGTGATTCCGCCCACTGCCAATTTCTCCAGTACCAAGAGAACGTGAACACAGCGTACGACCACCCTAGAAGTAAGATAATTAACTGACACTAACCAACACAGATCATGTTTTATTCCATACCAATCATAAAGACCTTGCCCACGGGTGTTTACTACCTTAGCAACAACCAGGGTGACAGAAATATACGACACAAACGTACAGCTCACAACAGAAGGGAAAGGTTAGGTGGCGTCAGTTTGTCAGTGACAAAGCCCTCTGTCACAGGCTCACAAATGTAACAATATGCTTGTACGTGTTGACATCTGTGTGTATGTGTGGTTGGTAGGGATGGCTCACAGATTTCAGTCATGTTAACTTAACAGGTATTCAGGACCTGCACTCTCTCTTCTCTCTTTTGCTCTTCCTCTAGAGACCATGCTCTCCACCATTTTGAATTTGAAATGCAGTACCGGTTGAAAAGGCTTGGTGTCCAGTCTGCAGATAGCTCCTTTAACATTGTAATAACACATGTGGACTCCAGGTGCTCACTGTGTGTAGTTACAATTTCATGACAGGTCTGACATAACTTTGTTTACCTAACTGAAAAGAAACTAATTGCAATCTACAGTCGTGCAATCGTGAGGCCATTCCAGACCCATTTCAACCTCTGTGGCACTAAGGTCTCCCTACCACTGAATTGTCCAGAAATGCCTCCCTTGTTGTTTGTATCAAATTGTTAAGTGCGATTATGATATTATCCACAGTTTTACTTATGAGTGCCCTGGCTTCAATATGCTTTTTACGTTCTTCATGTTGAACAGAGCTTTGTCGACGGTCCCTTACCCGAGTCCAGCGTCGGCAGTAGTACATTGAAACGCGCAGGAGCTCAAGTCTGTGTCACAGTGTCACTGTTTAACTGGGTGAGCCGCTGCCACTGCCGCTCTTCTGGAGGGAATAGCCAGCCACTGACTCTTCTTACAGCTCCTGATTTAAATTGCGGGACATGAAATAAACAATCTAAAAAATTCAAACGGAATACGAATCAAACATGACGGTGGATTTTGAAGAATGTATCAAAGATTCGCCGAGGTTCAGGTAGGTTAAGCCAATACAGAGGGGCGGGGGAAATGTATGCGCATTTCAAAATTCTTTCTGATTTTGTCAAAACCTTTCTGGCTCTTAAACGCATCATCACTATTTCCATCGATCTAGTTATGCTAAGACATTTTTATGAAATGTTTCACGCTCTAGTAGGTTACCGATGACAGGGGGACATAACCAATTTCTCTTTTAACGCGTTAATTTATACGTCTTCTAGAGCAGGGTAAGGGAAAGAAAATGCTGAAAGAATATCATTTTATTGTACCTCAAAGTACTGTTTCGGCCTGTCTTTAGAATAGAGCATCACTATGCATGTGTCCTTCAGATAAACCAGTTGAATGAAGCCGGCTGAGCGCTCGATCGTCCTTGTGGATGTCGGTGGTAGGCGATAGTGGGTATAGATTCTTATCAACGGCAAGATAGTAATTTTCAGTCAACTATTTAGCTTTTCTGTCGGTCACACCGAGCCTTAAATATGTAAGCTTTTTTTGATTTATGTCGTGAAGTCTGTTAAGACCATCCTTGACGAGTGCGGGCAACCTTGACATTCTATCATGTGGTGAGAAAATAATCAGAAATCACAGCAACGCGATCTAGGATTGATTCGCATAACGCATGGTGGTACAGTTTATGTTACATATGGAGTCAGAGCCTCACATCCATAGACCATAGCAGGCCTATACACTGCCCGCGGTGGGTAGGGGGCGTTTCTCTGACAGTCTGTGATACGGGGGAAAATGCCAACATGTGGATCTTATCTGACTGGCGGCAGCGAGAGCCTAGCGGAGCGCATGGTTTGGCGCTCCTATCTGTGGTAGATGTCCGTAGTTTGACGGCGTTGAACGTGTTCTCATGGTCTGTATGCTTTTGAGAAGAAGGAGAAGAAGAAGAAGGAGCACACCCTGTTACCCTGTAATATGGTTTCAATTATGTCTTGATCCCTCTCCTGACATCCTCCCTGTCTGCGCGCCATGGCAGGGATCACGCTGTGAAGTCATTCAGGGTGATATCTAATAAATCTTTGGTTTCCCAACGGCTACGTGTGAATTTTAGGATTTAGGGCGGTTGGCAACGCCCAGCGCACACTCTTCTATTTCCCCACTAACTCACAGCTGCGGTGTGAACATGTTATTATTTAGACTGCAAGCATTTGGTTTCCTCACTTCAGTAGTCCTCATTGCGGTTTTTGTGCTTTGTAAATGTGTTATCTGAACTTGCCTTCGCTCTCTTATCATGTAATTGCATGGTCCGTTTTTTTTTATATATATATAAACCCGGTGGATGTTAACCTGGTATCGATGAGACCGACTTAATGCGCAGGGAATACCAGGGATTTCTCTGGAGTACACTTTTATCAATAATGCATTTCACACAAACCAACACGTCTTGACCTAATGGCGTCTGGAATCATTACAGAGCTCCGGGTGGGTTAGCGCACCTCATGGCAAGCTCTTTGTCAGTTATAGACGCAGGGTACCTCGGGTTAAGGCCAGCACTAACTCTCTCCCTGGCTTGCTGACGGCATAGGTCCCCAGGGGCATAGAATGGCCTGTAACCTCATACAATATGTCATCCACTCAGGACGTTATATTGGACCCCAGAGGGCCAAGGACTAATTTACTAAGACCTTCAGGCTGTCACCATCTCCGCTAATGGTGTCTATCTCTATTAACTCTCTCCTACTTTCTCTTATGAACGAATCAATTCTGTCACACTCTCTATTAAGCTTTCAGGGTTTGGGTTGGCTATTTGTTTTTCGTCAGCATTTCTTTATTTAGCCATTTATTTATCCACAGTGACATTTTTTCACACACCCTAGATAACAGCGAACCCAGGCTCAGCTGCCTTGCGCAACTGCCCAGCAGTTGTGTTTAAAATGGAGGGGCACTAAGTCGTCATGCATTTAATAAGTCTAACATTATTCTGTGGATTGAGGCCACGACCTTGGCTTTATTGTCCCATACCGGTGTGTGATCCACTTACTATATTACATCTGGCCAGCTGTTGTAGGTCAGGAAAGACAGTGGTGTAGTGGGCCCTGGAGAAGTAGGTATACTCTTAATTTAGCATTTTTTTTAAAAATCAGCCCATACAGCACAGGATACACTTTTGTTGGGGGGGAGGAGTGGGTATAAACACAATGCTGACTTAAAAATAAGTGGGTATACTACCTGCGTATACCCTGGACTACACCACTGAGTTAAGAGAAACCAATGTTTGCATTTGAGTGTGAGTGTGAATGTGATCATTTAGATGATTCTTCAATCAACTCTAATGGACTTACTGCAGGTCGCCCTGTCCAGCATATTTGTGGAATTCAGGTCTGCCGTGTCTGTAACATATTTGTGGAATTCCCTTGGTGATCTGGCCCGTGACTTTGGCTGTTGGCAGCGCCATGTGCTGTGTGCCCAGTGCCGGAGTGCCATGTGCCGGAGTGCCATGTGCGGATGTGATATGTCCAACTGCGGCGGGCACTCCCTGGCAGATGCCCTTGAGAGGGGCCTGGCAGAGCAGGCGCTGGGGATGGGGCTGTCCCGAGGGACGGGCATCGGAGGCTGCGCCAGTGTGCTGCAGTTACAGTTTCAGAGGAGAGGAAAGGACAAACACACACACATATATACACAAAACACACACACACGTACACAAAACACACACAAACCCACGCACACACACACATACACATACACAAAGCACACAGACGCAGACACACACAAAAAAGATTGTGCTTATTTGTAAACACATACACACACTCACACACTCTCTCACACATACACACGCACAAACACACACATGCACACACACACACATCCTCACTCACTCTGCTGGTTGGCACACCTCCAGTGTCCTTGTGAGAGAGGGATCAGGCTGTGCTGAAGCCGAGGAATCTGCTGCATGTTTTAGCATCAGCACTGATCTCTGATCTCTTCACTCTCACACAACTGCTCACTCTCTCTCTCTCTCGCTCTCTCTCTCTCGCTCTCTCGCTCTCTCGCTCTCTCGCTCACTCTCTCCCTCTCTCTCACTCTCTCTCTCTCTCTCTCACTCTGGCTTTCACACGACTGCTCACTCTCTCTCTCTCTCGCTCTCTCTCTCTCGCTCTCTCGCTCTCTCGCTCTCTCGCTCACTCTCTCCCTCTCTCTCACTCTCTCTCTCTCTCTCTCACTCTGGCTTTCACACGACTGCTCACTCTCTCTCTCTTTCTCTCTCTCTCTCTCTCACTCTGGCTTTCACACAACTGCTCTCTCTCTCTCTCTCTCTCACTCAGCCAGATAATCCCCTTCATCTTGCAGTGTCTGCACTGATCTCTTCGCTCTCACACAACTGATCACCTTCTCACACTGAGACCAGGCAGCCTCTCCTGCATCTTCTAGTGTCTTTTAGTGTCTGTCTGGTTCTGGTCCGCAACTCCCTATCACGTCACCCGCTGCTTCGTCACAGAGACTCCAGCACCGCTCAGCTGGTGGGGCTTCGACCCATTTAGCCTAGCGCTGCTCAGTTGGTTGGGGTTCCGCCCATTTAGCCTGGCGCTGCTCAACTGGTGGGCTCTGGCCCATTTAGCCTGGCGCTGCTCAGTTGGTTGGGGTTCCGCCCATTTAGCCTGGCGCTGCTCAACTGGTGGGCTCTGGCCCATTTAGCCTGGCGCTGCTCAGCTGGTGGGGTCTGGCCCATTTAGCCCGGTGCTGCTTCAGATGTTTTATTCATGCCTGGGACTCCATGGTAGATGGTGGCCCTTCTTACATCACCCCACCGCAACCCAATGTGCTGATTGGATCAAGCAGACACTCAACCCAATGTGCTGATTGGATCAAGCAGACACTCAACCCAATGTGCTGATTGGATCAAGCAGACACTCAACCCAATGTGCTGATTGGATCAAGCAGACTCTCTTTTCATTCATTTCATTAGTTTGAATGTGGACATGGGGACGTGTTGGACTAGCTGCTGCTATTTCATCCTGCTGGAGGACATGATGCTGCTTCATGGAATTGAAAAATGAGCCCTAGTGACTAGTGGCTGTTTTTTTACGGCAGAGACAGTGACACACACACACTCTGAATTTTATCTCTGCATTTTACCTATCCAGGGTAGTGATACACACAGTGATACACACAGTGAAGCACACTAACCCGGAGCAGTGAGCTGCTTTTGAGCGCCCGGGGAGCAGTGATTGGGGTTAGGTGCCTTGCTCAAGTGGGCATGGGAGAGCAGTGCTCTACCACTTCCCCCGCCCACATTTTTCCTACCGGTCGGGGATCGAACCGCCATTCATTATTTTGTGTGTGTGTGTGTGTGTCTGTGTGTGTGTGTGTGTGTTAGGGATGCGTACCGGTACGCCGGACCGGTTCTGGACTTGTAAAAACGTTTAGGTCCAGGTCCAGAAAAACCGAAACCCCAGTGATTCGGTACTGGACTTGTAAAAAAATCTAGCACTCACATACTATGTTCTTTTCGTTCAAGACCATCTTAAACCTTCCATAGGTCGCGGAATTCGCGGTGGAAAAAGTCATTCCTATACCCAGACCGAAATGTCACGCAGATTTCGGTGCCTGAGCCGATTTAAATAAATAACAGGAACAAATCATGCAGCTAAATCTTGAAAACTTATGTAAAATGTTGTCTTATAAACAGGAATTATTTCAGGCTGCAACATGAAACACAGGGGCTGCTTCCAAAACAGTAGAAAACTAGCGATAGCTAACTAGCAGTAACGTTAGTGGTGTCACT
>NC_137908.1:3312870-3317870 GCF_963457725.1 Sprattus sprattus | reverse complement strand
ATTCAGGACTTGTGGTTCCTTTTGTGCTTAAAGTGTACATGCATACATGGAAAAGAGTGTGAGGCTGGTAGTGTGTGTGTGTGTGTGTAGGAGACAGGAGAAAATAAACAGCCTGTAATCCCTTATTGGAGTAAACCATGGAGAAACTGCCCGCAGTTTATAGCCAGCAAACAATCCTCTGCTCTCATAGAAAGCAGCTCTGATGGACTGATGGGGTAGCCATGACGATGATCCTCTGCTCTCATAGAAAGCAGCTGTGGACTGATGGGGTAGCCATGACGATGATCCTCTTCTCTCATAGAAAGCAGCTCTGGACTGATGGGGTAGCCATGACGATGATCCTCTGATCTCATAGAAAGCAGCTCTGGACTGATGGGGTGGCCATGGCGATGATCCTCTGCTCTCATAGAAAGCAGCTCTGATGGACTGATGGGGTAGCCATGACGATGATATTTTGCTCTCATAGAAAGCAGCTCTGATGATCCTCTGCTTTCATAGAAAGCAGCGCTGGACTGATGGGGTAGCCATGACGATGATCCTCTGCTCTCATAGAAAGCAGCTCTGATGGACTGATGGGGTAGCCATGACGATGATCCTCTGCTGTCATAGAAAGCAGCTCTGGACTGATGGGGTAGCCATGACGATGATCCTCTGCTCTCATAGAAAGCAGCGCTGGACTGATGGGGTAGCCATGACGATAATCCTCTGCGCTCATAGAAAGCATCTCTGGACTGATGGGGTAGCCATGACGATGATCCTCTGCTCTCATAGAAAGCAGCTCTGATGGACTGATGGGGTAGCCATGACGATGATCCTCTGCTCTCATAGAAAGCAGCTCTGCACTGATGGGGTAGCCATGACGATGATCCTCTGCTCTCATAGAAAGCATCTCTGGACTGATGGGGTAGCCATGACGATGATCCTCTGCTCTCATAGAAAGCAGCTCTGGACTGATGGGGTAGCCATGACGATGATCCTCTGATCTCATAGAAAGCAGCTCTGGACTGATGGGGTAGCCATGGCGATGATCCTCTGCTCTCATAGAAAGCATCTCTGATGGACTGATGGGGTAGCCATGACGATGATCCTCTGCTCCCATAGAAAGCAGCTCTGGACTGATGGGGTAGCCATGACGATGATCCTCTGCTCTCATAGAAAGCAGCTCTGATGGACTGATGGGGTAGCCATGACGATGATCCTCTGCTCTCATAGAAAGCAGCTCTGATGGACTGATGGGGTAGCCATGGCTGAAGATGATTGTTTATTTTTCCTGGAATTCTGTCAATGTTTGGGATTAGCGATTGCATCCTGAGACTAAGAAATAGCATAGTTCAAAGGTCAGTGACCATCAATAATAGAAGAGGATAATGATGTACCCTGTGGTGCTTCTAGGGTCACTTCCACACTGCTGGGAAAATCAAAAATGCACAGGCGCACACACACACACACACACACACACACACACACATGCCTCAACTGAGAGTTTATCCCCTGTGTTAATCTGTGAAAAGCAGCAGGCGTTCAGCTGTAGTCTGATATAGATGCGCGGCACAACTCTCAGACAATCCCCCCTCTGTGAAACAAACACAATCTTTTCTTGTAAACACAATCTTTTCTAGTAAATAAGTCTTAACCCACGTGAGCGACAACAATAGAAACATCTCGCGTCCATCTCTGAGTTTCAAAGCTGATTATGCTTGTCTGCCTCCGACCGAGTGGGATTTTGAGTGGCATAGGAATATGGAGCATTCACAGGCTGGTACTAGACAGAAAGACTTTACTCATTTCATTTCATTTCAATTCAATTCAATTCAATTCAATTTTATGTATATAGTGCCAAACCAATACAATAGTATCAAGGTGCTTTACAGAGCCCAGGGTTTCAATCTGAGAGGTGTTCTCGAGGTGAACATGTTCCGCTCATGTGAGGTGTTCTCGAGGTGAACATGTTCCGCTCATGTGAGGTGTTCTCGAGGTGAACATGTTCCGCCCATGTGAGGTGTTCTCGAGGTGAACATGTTCCGCCCATGTGAGGTGTTCTCCAGGTGAACATGTTCCGCATGTGTGAGGTGTTCTCCAGATGAACATGTTCCGCATGTGTGAGGTGTTCTCCAGGTGAACATGTTCCGAATGTGTGAGGTGTTCTCCAGGTGAACATGTTCCGCATGTGTGAGGTGTTCTGCAGGTGTGTGAGGTGTTCTGCAGGTGTGTGAGGTGTTCTGCAGGTGTGTGAGGTGTTCTCCAGGTGTGTGAGGTGTTCTCCAGGTGTGTGAGGTGTTCTGCAGGTGTGTGAGGTGTTCTGCAGGTGTGTGAGGTGTTCTGCAGGTGTGTGAGGTGTTCTGCAGGTGAACATGTTCCGCCCCTGTGAGGTGAATATGGAGGTTCTAGCTGCAGCTCGTGGTTGTGAGGCCTTGCCTTATGGTGGGTGTTTGTGTGTGTGTGTGTGTGTGTGTGTGTGGGTGTGTGTGTGTGTGTGTGTGTGTGAGGCCTTGCCTTATGGTGCGTGCAGTTGCTGCAGAAGCTGAGGCTGTAGACAGTCGCTGGGCGGGTGTAGAGGTGGTTGTGTGCGTGTGTAAGTGTAACTTAGATCTTGTGTGTGTGTTATGAGTGTAGAAGTGGCTGTGTGTGTGTTTGAGCGTTGCTTAGATCTTTAGTGTGTATTTTGAGTATAGTAGTGGTTGTGTGTGTGTTTGAGCGTGACTTAGATCATGTGTGCGAATTTTGAGTATAGTAGTGGTTGTGTGTGAGCGTTACTTAGATCGTTGTGTGTGTGTGTTATGAGTATAGTAGTAGTGGTTGTGTGTGAGCGTTACTTAGATCATGTGTGTGTGTGTTATGAGTATAGTAGTGGTTG
Organism: Sprattus sprattus; assembly: GCF_963457725.1. Classification (NCBI taxonomy): domain Eukaryota; kingdom Metazoa; phylum Chordata; class Actinopteri; order Clupeiformes; family Clupeidae; genus Sprattus; species Sprattus sprattus. The sequence continues at coordinate 3,315,016 of NC_137908.1, read as the reverse complement.
TGTTTGAGCGTTACTTAGATCATGTGTGTGTGTGTTATGAGTATAGTAGTGGTGGTTGTGTGTGTGTGTGTGTGTGTGTGTGTCACGTCTCATCATCATCTCTGCTCCATTTCACTGGAACCTTTCATGTCACTCAGATCTGGGTCACTGCATACTGTGTCCTGACATCACACCACCACACACACACACACAGAAAACACATGACACAACACACACACACATACACACACACATCACATCACACCATAACACACAACAAATAACACATTATGATATAATACACAATACAAACACACATATACATACACACACATAATACATGAGACAATACACACACACACACACACATACAAACACACATAATGCATGACACAATACACACGCACAAACACACACACACAAACACTTCTGTTGTGTTCCCAAAGACACACACACACACACATACACAACCAAACACTGCTGCTGTGTTCCAAAAGACACACACTCCTCACACCATGCTTGTCACAAGTCTGCCTGCTGTGCCCTGTGTGTGACCCCAGAGCCACCACAACACACACACACACAGCTGAATATGATATTATACACACACATACACACACACACACACACACACGTCACAGCAGTGTGACCCCAGCGATGAGGCTGGAGGCCAGATGTGTGCGTGCACAACCAGAGTGCTCTGGACAGCACTTCATATTTCGAGTCACAGTAAAACTGCATCAGTTCCAGATGACTCTCGATTGAATTCAGATTCTGTTCCAGATTCCAATCCATTTCCAGATCCAGATTCAGATCTGCTCCAGATTCACCTGCTATGTGGAATAAAATAAAATACTAATTTAACCAGGATAGATGTACTCACAGCAGCAGTGTGTGGTTGGTATACCAAAGATATGTTCCCTTAAGAAGACGCTCTGTTTCTCCGTGGTTGGTAAACCAAAGATATGTTCCCTTAAGAAGACGTGTTTGGGAAGATTTGATTGACACATGTGTCAAAATGAGTTGCATGACCTTATAGTTGTGGATGGATGGGTGTGTTTTATAAAGTGTTGGAGGTTCATAAACAGAAGCTGTTGTTTTTGTCACAGTCTTCCTGGACGTTCTGATTCTGATTCTGATTCTGGAGGTTCACAAACAGAAGCTGTTGTGTTTCTCACAGTCTCCTTGGACATTCTGATTCTGATTCCGATTGTGATTCTGTAGGTTTATAAACAGAAACGGGTGTGTTTGTCACAGTCTTCTTGGACATTCTGATTCTGATTCTCTAGGTTCATAAACAGAAGCTGTTGTGCTTGTCACAGTCTTCTCGGACGTTCTGTGCCATATTGGACCCTGCTTTTCACTGCCAGCTTGAAGTTTACCAGTCCGTCTCTCACTTCACAAGTCATCTGAACTGAATACATCTCATAGGCTTACATTAAGGGGCAGGCGAGGGGTGGAGAGAGAGAGGGAGAGGGAGAGGGAGAGAAGTAAAGAGAGAGATGTTAAGAGAGATGTAAAGAGAGACGAGATATGAGAGAGAGAGAGAAGCGAGAGAGATGAAAAGAGAGAGAGGCAGACGAAAAAGATGTAACGAGAGAGAGAGATGTGAGAGATGTAACGAGAGAGGAAGAGAGAGAGAGAGATGAGAGGAAGATTGCGAGGAGGAGAGAGACGAGAGAGATGTAAAGAGAGAGTAAGAGAGAGAGAGAGATGAGAGGAAAATTGTGAGGAGGAGAGAGACGAGAGAGAGGAAGAGAGAGAGAGAGAGATGAGAAGAAGATTGCGAGGAGGAGAGAGACGGGTTCTGTTTGTCCCTGGTCATGCTGGCAGTCTGTTTGGGTATTCAGTGACCACATGGCATGTGGAAACATGTGCTCCCGTTCAGAAGAGAACCCTCATCGGAGCGCCGGAGCGCCACAAGAAGGAGCCGGGGCTGGGGCTGGGAATGTCGGGAGCGTCGGGAGTTGGCCCTAAATGAATCGGTACAATCTGAAATGCTTAATAGACACAGACAGGAGGAATTCAGCTGTGGGCAAATCCACACACACAAGGACCATGTCTCTGGCGTGTCCTCTCTACTCCGAGAGATGTAAGAAATACACACACACACACACAGACACACACAGACACACACACACACACACACACACTCATCCGTATTCAT
>NC_137908.1:3260370-3265370 GCF_963457725.1 Sprattus sprattus | reverse complement strand
AAGTGAAGAGTCAGTAAAGAGTGAAGTGAGGAGTCAGTAAAGAGTGAAGTGAAGAGTCAGTAAAGAGTGAAGTGAGGAGTCAGTAAAGAGTGAAGTGAAGAGTCAGTAAAGATTGAAGTGAAGAGTCAGTAAAGAGTGAAGTGAGGAGTCAGTAAAGAGTGAAGTGAAGATTAAGTTAGGAGTCAGTAAAGAGTGAAGTGAAGAGTCAGTAAAGAGTGAAGTGAGGAGTCAGTAAAGAGTGAAGTGAAGATTAAGTTAGGAGTCAGTAAAGAGTGAAGTGAAGAGTCAGTAAAGAGTGAAGTGAGGAGTCAGTAAAGAGTGAAGTGAAGATTAAGTTAGGAGTCAGTAAAGAGTGAAGTGAAGAGTCAGTAAAGAGTGAAGTGAGGAGTCAGTAAAGAGTGAAGTGAAGATTAAGTTAGGAGTCAGTAAAGAGTGAAGTGAGGAGTAAGTTAGGAGTCAGTAAAGAGTGAAGTGAAGATTAAGTTAGGAGTCAGTAAAGAGTGAAGTGAGGAGTAAGTTAGGAGTCAGTAAAGAGTGAAGTGAAGATTAAGTTAGGAGTCAGTAAAGAGTGAAGTGAGGAGTAAGTTAGGAGTCAGTAAAGAGTGAAGTTAGGAGTCAACTAGAAAATGCATTTCCTGAAGGAAATACCAGTGCATGAAATGCAAAAGTTAGGAAAGGAAGAAGAAAAGAAAGAAGAGTGAAAGAAGGAAATAAGAAAGGAAAGAAGAGTGGGAGAAAGAAAGAAGAAAGGAAAGAAGAGTGAAGAAAGGAGAGAAGAGAGGATGAAGGAAAGAAGAGTGAAAGAAGGAAAGAAGAAAAGAAAGAAGAGTGAAGAAAGGAAAGAAGAGTGGAAGAAGAAAAGAAACTAGAAAATGCATTTCCTGAAGGAAATACCAGTGCATGAAATGCAAAGGTTAAGAAAGGAAGAAGAAAAGAAAGAAGAGTGAAAGAAGGAAAGAAGAAAGGAAAGAAGAGTGTAAGAAGGAAAGAAGAGTGAAGAAAGGAAAGAAAAGTGGAAGAAGGAAAGAAGAGTGGATGAAGGAAAAAAGAAAGGCAAGAAGAGTGGAAGAAGGAAAGACAAAAGGAAAGAAGAGTGAAGAAAGGAGAGAAGAGTGGAAGAGGGAAAGAAGAAAGGAAAGAATAGTGAAAGAAGGAAAGAAGAAAAGAAAGAAGAGTGAAGAAAGGAAAGAAGAGTGGAAGAAGGAAAGAAGAAAAGAAAGAAGAGTGAAATAATGAAAGAAGAAAGGAAAGAAGAGTGAAGGAAGGAAAGAAGAGTGGAAGAAGGAAATAAGGAAAGAAAGAAGAGTGAAAGAAGGAAAGAAGAAAGGAAAGAAGAGTGTAAGAAGGAAAGAAGAGTGAAGAAAGGAAAGAAAAGTGGAAGAAGGAAAGAAGAGTGGATGAAGGAAAAAAGAAAGGCAAGAAGAGTGGAAGAAGGAAAGAAAAATGGAAGAAGAAAATAAGAAAGGAAAGAAGAGTGGAAGAAGGAAAGAAGAGTGAACAAGAGTGGCTCTGGATGAAGAGATAAAGAGAGAGTGAAAATATTGAAAAAAGGAGATAAAAATGGAGTGAAGAAGAGAGATTGAGTGTGAGAGAAAGTTGACAGAGAGAAAGATGGAGAGATGGAGAAAAAAAAAAAATAGAGAATGGATGGTGTCTTAATGTTCCTAGTTACAGTTAAATTGAGAGGGACAGAGAGAGAAGAGGTTCTTTGGATTTGGCACAGGTGTCAGTGAAGCATACTAAGGCAGAAGGCAGTAACTTCTATGTTAAAGCTCAGTGGTATGATAACAATGGAATAATGACCCTATTAATTAATCAGTAGTAATACTATTTCATTTATCACAATTACCAATACAATGATTATCACACACACACACACACACACACACACACACACACACACACACACACACACCATTGAATTATCACATTAAGCACATAAAACAATGAACTTGAATTGTCACATGAAACACATAAAACATCTATGTCAGTCCATTGGGGTGTGTGTGTGTGTGTGTGTGTGTGTGTGTGTGTGTGAGAGAGAGAGAGAGAGAGAGAGAGAGAGAGAGAACGATAGAGAATGAGGCCCATTTTCCCCCTCCACATGCCCCCGCTCGCCAAGCGAAGTTACCCGATTTAGATGCACCTTTTTCGGACTAGCCACAGGCACTGGGTGGGGGAATAGCCCGATAGCTTAGCATATCTGCCATGCAATTCTAATGGTAATGCTACCTAGCTTGGTATGCTAACTGTCGGTAGCCTATACATCGTGAAATCAACCAAAATACTGATGTCACTGGCTTTAATTTGATAATGGCATGTTAGTAGTACATTTAATATCAGTACATTTGTTTAATTACTGCTGATATTTTACAAATACGTCAAAAACTCATTTTTGACCAAACTTGAAGTTACGGTCTTTTGCCTTAGCACGGCAGAGTAAAGCACAGGTGCAAGCCAGTTTAAAGACCCTATTATGATGTCATAATGGCCCAATGTAAGTCAATGGGAGAAATTTATATTCGTTTTTCTTTAATATTTTAAAAAGTATAAAGTTTAGAAAAGTGAAAAATACATAGCATAAGTGTCGTTTACAAGACCTACGCGACAAAGTTTGAATGAAGTTTCTACGTTAAGTGGTTCGGGCTGAATTAATCGCAGAAAAAGGTAACAAGAATAAGAAGAAGAAGCCTAGGAATAACAATACAGGGCATTTCATGCACTGTAACAAGAGTGAAAAAAGGAAAGAAGAGTGAAAGAAGGAAAGAAGAAAGGAGAGTGAAGAAAGGAAAGAAAAGTGAAAGAAGGAAAGAAGAGTGGAAGAAGGAAAGAAGAAAGGAAATAAGAGTGGAAGAAGGAAAGAAGAGTGGAAGAGAAAAAGAGAGTGAAAATATTGAAAAAAGGAGATAAAAATGGAGTGAAGAAGAGAGATTGAGTGTGAGAGAAAGTAGACTGAGAGGGATAGAGAGAAAGATGGAGAGATGGAGAGAAAAAAAAATAGAGAATGGAAGGTGTCTTAATGTTCCTAGTTACAGTTAAATTGAGAGGGACAGAGAAGAGGTTCCTTTGATTTGGTGCAGCTGTCAGTGAAGCACAGGTGCAAGCCAGTTTAAAGACCCTATTATGATGTCATAATGGCCCAATGTAAGTCAATGGGAAAATGTAGATTCGTTTTTATTTAATATCTTAGAAAGTATAAAGTTTAGAAAAGTGAAAAATACATAGCATAAGTGTCCTTTACAAGGCCTACGCGACAAAGTTTGAATGAAGTTTCTACGTTAAGCGGTTCGGGCTGAATTAATTGCAGAAAAAGGTAACAAGAATAAGAAGAAGAAGAAGAAGAAGCCTAGGAATAACAATACAGGGCATTTCATGCACTGTAATTAAGAGTGAAGTGAAGAGTAAGTAAATAGTAAGTGGAGAGTCAGTAAAGAGTGAAGTGTGTGTGTGTGAGAGGGTAAGTGGAGAGTATGTTAGGAGTCAGTAAAGACTGAAGTGTGTGTGTGTGTGTGAGAGAGAGAGTAAGTGCTGTCCTCTCTTCTCTCCCGTCTGCAGATGCTGTCCTTCATGCATGCCCAGTACACACTCTTTCAGCAGGGCTACAACCTGCTGGACCAGATCGACCCTTACATGAAGACACTAGCAGCAGAGGTCAGTGCAGCTCATCAGTGTGTGTGTGTGTGTGTGTGTGTGTGTGTGTGTGTGTGTGTGTGTGTGTGTGTGTGTGTGTCTGTGTGTGTGTGTGTATGTGTTTGTGTCACCTTTAAATGAAACATACTGATTGACAGAGACAGGCTTTGTTTTCTCCTGATGTGTTTTCAGTGCCATTCTACCAGACGGGGAGAACACACACACACACACACACACACACACACACACATACAGAGAAATAGGTTAGTCTCCCTGCTGGAGCTGGGCCTCTTACTTATCCCACATAATCTCACTGCCACATTACACACACGAAAATGTGTTAGTGTGTGTGTGTTTGTGTGTGTGTCTATCTGTGTGTCTGTGTGTGTTTATGTGTGCGTGTGAGTACGTGTGTGTGTGTGAGAGAGAGAGAGAGACAGGGCTCCAAATGTTGCATATGACATCCATTTGTTGACACTGTGTGTGTGTGTGTGTGTGTGTGTGTGTGTGTGTGTGTGTGTGTGTGTGTGTGTGTGTTTGTGTGTGTGTGTGTGTGTGTGTGTGTGTGTGTGTGTGTGTGTGTGTGTGTGCTCTTTGCACGTGTTGCAGTTGGATCAGCTGGTCATTGATTCTGCCGTGGAGAAGAGAGAGATGGAACACAAGCACGCCATCATTCAAAAAAGGGTAAGACACTTCTCTTTTCTTCTCTTCTCTTCTCTTCTCTTCTCTTCTCTTCTCTCACCTCCTTTTTTCCCCTCTATCCTATCCTCACTTCTCATCTCCTTTTTTCTCCTCAATGCTGTCCTCTCTTCTAAACGCCTCTCTCCTCTCTGCCCCTCCCCTCCCCTGTTCTCCTCTCTTCTCTCCTCTACTCTCTTCTCTCTCTCTCCACTATCCTCTCTCTCTATCCTCTCTCTCGCTCTCTCTATCTCTCTCCCCTCTCTCTCTATCTCTCTCCCCTCTCTCTCTATCACCGCTATCCTCCCTCTCTCCTCTCGCTCTCTCTCCTCAGTCTCCTTTTGGGCTATAAATAGGAGCATAGATGATGATGATGATGATGATGTGTTGTATCCATATGACGTTGGGACCGCCTTGAGAACTTGATCCTGACTGAACCTGATTCTAGAACAGTTGTGGCCTAGGTCTAGCCCAGTTCTTGCCCAGGATCCAGTATGGATCCCCCCAACCCGGGCCATACCTGGACCTGGACCTGATCCATTAAAGAGACCGCCTCTAGCAGGGGAGACTCAGATAAGATTGATGAAGTACTTAATAGATAGATAGATAGATGGATACTTTATTGATCCCGAGGGAAATCAAGGTCATCCAGTAGCCTACATTTAACACACAAACATACATACAGTACATGA
>NC_137908.1:3250370-3252870 GCF_963457725.1 Sprattus sprattus | reverse complement strand
CAGGGGTGGCACAAGGGGTGGCACAGGGGGGGCAGGAGAGGGGTGAGATGGCACTGTGCCCCACTACAGCAGGAGAGGCTCTTTTTCACTCGGATTCTTTCACTTTTTTTCACTCTCAATTTTCTCCCCCTCCTTCTCATCCTGTTTGTGTCTTTACTTATCTCTATATCTCTCCCTCTCCCTCTCCCTCTCCCTCTCCCTCTCCCTCTCCTTCTTTCTGTCCCGCGTTTTTATTCACTGTCATGTGGGGTGGCTGATCTACGGTCGTCCCAGCTGTTTCAGACACACGCACACACACCAGCCCTGCAGAGCATCTGCTACACACACACACACACACACACACACACACACACATAAACACATACAGAGTCCTTTATGCAGGCGTGACTTTATTGTGGCACCCTTGGGACTATCCCCGCCATTCTTTCACAGAGTTATGGTATGTTCAGTGTGGCCCAGCAGCTGTGTGTGTGTGTGTGTGTGTGTGTGTATACACTCATCTATGTTTACTTTATGTGTGTCTGTCTGTGTACAAATTTTCAAAAGGAGAGTAACCTTTCCCATGTAAAAATGATTCTACTCCATCTTCTGTCTTCTGAACCATCTATAGAATATTATTCAAAAAAGAACTTAACATATCACAGGTTTGGCATGACGACGTATTCTAGTTTGCCTTAACGGTTAAAATGATGACAAACTTCCGGGCCAATATTCTCAGACACAGTTGCAGGCTGTTTCAAAAGGTCACTCTCAAACGTTCCTTCTTCTAATTTCATTCCCTTGTGCTAACAGAATCTATAGATAATTTGTAAAACTGATCTCCCATGGTTCTCGATGTGAAGGTGCCATTGTTCTCAGCCAGACTTTAGAACTGGTTGCACATGTATTGGAGGGGGGGTCGATCAGGGCCGTAATGTCTGCTCGATTAAGCAGGAATGGTTTTGTCGACTGTCAGACAGATGGACGCCGACCACTCCAACAGTGAACTACCCCCGCCGAGCCCGTGCGGGCGGGGACTGTGCCTCGAGGCAGGGGGAGTGACACCGGGCACGGGGGCACTCGTAAATTCGCGTCGCGGGCAGAGGGTGCTGGGCAGCTCCTGTGTGTGAAGTAAATGTCTGCGGTGTGTGCTGAGGCGCAGGTCATGTCGGCACAGAAGAGAGCTGTTGCGCACGAGGCGACAGCTGTATGCTAATCGCGCGTATAAGCTCAGTTGCGCGTGTCCCGCGCGACACAAGGCGGTAAAGCAGGTGGCGGCGGAGGATCACGCGCAGCACAAGCCAGAGGTTTTAGGTGGGAGTGTATTTGCGCTGATTTTGAAGTCAGTTGCTCACTCAGTCGCTGCCGTCGAACTGACAGTGGGATTTTGAGGAACAGAAGACGTTTTGATGGGCGTTCGCGTTCCTTGCGCAGTAGTAGAGTATTTTGAAAACTCAATGCGTCTGCACACTAACCTTTTAAAAATGAAGATATTCGGAAGATTGGATTATCACCTGGTGAGTTTAGAGAAAGTTGTATTCCTCTAAATTGAGTAGGGTACTTTAGAATGTCAATCGAAATACGGTGATTTTCGATCTAGTATCTTGTTTTAGAAGCAGTTGTCTCTAACACCGTTATGCTCTTTAATGTCAATATTGTATGTTTGCTTACGAACAAACTAGAACTGTTTTGTAGATTTACGATAAGGATGTATTGCAGGAACAGTACAAAGATAAACTCATGTTTCTCAATAGCCTCTTTGCTTGTATGCAGACTAAGTCAGTCTTGGTTGCACTTTATTATGCTCCCAAAATGTAAGCAAGTCTGACAAACATGCACAGAAATGAGATGGATAAATTAAACAGGAATACAGGGAAATGTAGTCTATTGATCATGGTCTCAGAGTGACATAAGTCTTAAAGGTGTAGAGGCATTTTCCAACAACAAAAACACTATTTTTAAAAAGCAACAAATATTTTTCCCTTGCCTAGTTAATACATTGGACACAGTAAGTTAATTTATTTCTATTCAAGTCCTTCCCTTCTTTAGTTCAAACTCTAAAATATCAGCCTAATATAAGCTGATAGGGTTTAGTTTATTTAATGTTGAAGTGTAGAACCAATACTGTTAGCACTGGCTATTGAAATATCTTAAAATATCTGAAAGTTAGAGTACTTACATTTCTTTTATATGCCCTAACAAAGTCCATCATATGTTTATGCTATATGATAGTTTAGAGGTTTTAAGATTATTTTGGATTTGTTGACATCTTGATGTGAAGATTAGGCAGCCAAATGTCCCTGTGTGGAGATATTATATTCATCTTCATCTGCATTTCACCCATGAGCCACCTGAGTTTCACCAGAGATGCTGCCATGCTTAAGCTTTCAGTGAGATCTGCTGATGGCATGCTTAAGCTTTCAGTGGGATCTGATGATGCCATGCTTGAGCTTTCAGTGAGATCTGCTGATGGCATGCTTAAGCTTTCAGTGAGATCTGATGATGCCATGCTTAAGCTTTC
>NC_137908.1:3242870-3245370 GCF_963457725.1 Sprattus sprattus | reverse complement strand
CACACACACACACACACACACACACACACACACACACACACACACACACACACACTTGTCTGGCATCTGTTAGACACCTGGCCCTCTGTCATCAAATGGGACTCAGGCACTCACAAAGTTCAAGGATCCGGCATTATCTAAACTCACTGTGTGCAACACAGCACACCACATGCACCACACACACACACACACACACACACACACACACTCCTGCATATACACACACACAGACATACTCTCTCTCTCTCTATCTTTCACACACACACACACACACACACACACACACACACACACACACACACACACACACACACACAAACACACACACACAAACACACACACACACACGCCACGCTTAAAGCGTGTTTTAGCCCTGTCAGCCCCTGTAGAGATTAAAGGCAGTAGACGGGTAATGGGATTAAATCTTCCCAATCTGCTCCCACACACTGATAGGTAGGCCTATGTCCGCTCACCCAGATTAGATCATACAGAGGATCACAAACACCACCCCCCTTCAGCCTACATGATCTCATAACAGCACTATTGCAACCATTACTATTAGTTTACCTCATAGCAGCGCTAATGCTACCATTACTATTAGTTTATCTCATAGCAGCCCTATTGCAACCATTACTATAAGTTTACCTCATAGCAACGCTAATGCTACCATTACTATTAGTTTACCTCATAGCAGCACTATTGCTACCATTACTATTAGTTTACCTCATAGCAACGCTAATGCTACCATTACTATTAGTTTACCTCATAGCAGCACTATTGCTACCATTACTATTAGTTTATCTCATAGCTCATTGCTACCATTACTATTAGTTTACCTCATAGCAATACTATTGCTACCATTACTATTAGTTTATCTCATAAGTTCATAACAGCACTATTGCTACTATTACTATTAGTTTATCTCATAACAGCACTATTGCTACTATTACTATTAGTTTATCTCATAACAGCACTATTGCTACTATTACTTTTAGTTTATCTAGTGCTATTGCTACCATTACTATTAGTTTATCTGATAGCAGCGCTAATGCTACCATTACTATTAGTTGTAGTGGAAGCACTAGAGGAAGTAGTATCAGTCTTAGTAAGTTTATCAGCAGTAGTGTTAGTAACTGTAAGAGTTGTAGCAGTAGTATTTAGCAGTTCCAGAACCATTAAGAGACGGATACAGTGGAGACACTTTAATTTCTAACAACACTTATGCCATGGGTTCATGTACAAATACTAAGCACACAATACTAATATGTGCAAACAAGTGTGTGCTGTCATCTAATGTGTATCATATCTCCTGGATGTGTGTGTGTGTGTGTGTGTGTGTGTGTGTGTGTGTGTGTGTGTGTGTGTGTGTGTGTCCTGTGCAGGAGTTTGGGGGTCCACTGCTCTAAGGTGCGCTCTCTCACACTGGATTCATGGGAGCCTGAGCTCCTCAAGGTGAGTTAAAGGGCCTCTGTACCCCTCAGGAACATGATGGAGCTTAAACACACACACACGCACACACACCTAGGGAGCATGATGGAGGTCAAACACACACACACTCACACACACACACACACACACACACACACACACACACACACAGACCCCTCAGGAACATGATGAAGGTCAAACACACACACACACACACACACACACACACACCCACAAACACACACACACCTCAGGAACATGATGGAGGTTTAACACACACACACACACACACACACACACACACACACACACACACACACGCACTATGTATAAATATAAGCAGCTCCCACCAGCTCCCAGTACCCTCATGTCCTCAGTCAAGTCCAAGTATGCTGTTGATACATTAAACCTTCATCATGATGCAATGTATGAAAGATATGCTCAAAACATGTTCCACATTATAGACATACCACTGCATGGAGGCAAATAGATCCCTTTGTTATGATGTGTGTGTGATCTTGTGTGTGTGTGTGTGTGTGTGTGTGTGTGTGTGTGTGTGTCTGTGTGTGTGTTTGTTCCCCCGTGTAGCTGATGTGTGAGCTGGGTAACGGCGTCATCAACCACATCTATGAGGGAGCGTGCGAGGAGAGAGGTCTGAAGAAGCCGGGTCCGTCCAGCTCACGGTGAGACTGACACGCACACGCACACGCGCACACACACACACACACACACACACACACACATACACACACACACACACACACACACACACACACACACACACACACACACACACATAGCTCTAGAGAGGTATGTGTATGGATAGTAACCTCCATTATGATTCTGGAGAACTCCACTGTGGCTGAAAAGATATTTGCTGTGTGTGCTGCTAACTGCTACCGCTAACAGGTGAATAATTACATGCTGTGGTAAAATGTCTAGTTCAGTTTGGCAAGAGGCCATTGTGGGCTATTAGAGAAGTCAGCGCTCACAATGGCGGAGAATCATGATTCTGACCTTGTCCCAGAGGCTCCAGAGGGGTGCTTCAGTTAGGCTTTTAAGTGTTTGTCTC
>NC_137908.1:3147870-3235370 GCF_963457725.1 Sprattus sprattus | reverse complement strand
ACAATGGATGAAGCTACCAGAATCTTCTCTTGACGACTCTTGGGTTTTTATTTCTGCTTTCCAATAGCTAAGTAGCTAAACAAACCATCAGTTAGATAGAGTAAAGTATTTCAATATCAGAGAACCTCAAGTGAACCTGAGGTCCATACCCATGTATGAAAACCAGTATTAAATGACGCAGCCTGTATTTACAAGATGACCCCTCTGAGAACTGCCTCGTTTGACCTCACCAGTGACCCCAGTGACCCCAGTGACCTGAGTGTGTGCTGGCCCATTCTGCGCTGCTGAGAGCTGTAACCAGTGACCTCACAGGCCTCACCTGTACCCCCCCCCTACTCCACACACACACACACACTCCTTTGGTCATAGTGGAAGAATACACACATGTCCCCCCCCCGCCCAGTCCGCTGCAAAAAGAAAAGACTCACTTTTACGCAAAGTAACCCCTCGCCCAGTGGGTGGGGATGTTAAAAACCTGTGAAGCTGTTATAACTGGTTTATAGCTGTTATAACTGCGTATAGCTGTTATAACTGTGTATAGCTGTTAGTAGTGGCATGATGTCCAGTGGCGTCTATTAATGTGTTGTCATGAGGGTCCGGAATCCTCGCGTCGTAAACCTGAGCATCTGAGTGGCTGTGGCAGATCTTCAGGAAGCACTGGGAGAGCCCTCAGTAGCCAATCAGAAGGCTGCATGAGTGGGCAGGAAGTCCCACTTTGTGAGCTCTGCCAGAGAGAGAGAGATAGAGAGCAGGATTGGAGGATGCTGTAATTTCTTAAGGAATGCTAAAACGTGGAGACGTCTTTTTTTTTTTTTTTAAATGCAACTGTGTGCACTTTTCCTTCGTACGGTATTTTATTGATATTATTTTTGTATCATTTAATTTCTGTCTGGTTAGAAAAGTGATTTGTGTCATTTCGTCTTGTTTTTATTTATATTTGTTTGTTGTTTTCTACCCAGAGGACTCGTGCAATGATCACGGACATGTGCCGAACAGCTGTGTTCCTGTGATTTTGTTGTTGTTTTTCCGTACCGTATCGAATAATGTTTTGCATTTAATAGATATGTTTTCTTTTTGGCCTTGCTTTGATAGCTCATGCACACAGTAGACTGTTCCCGCAGAGTTCTCCGCAACGAAAAACAAACACGGCACTAGAGTTCCAATTAGAGACGATAAAAATTAGAGATGGTCTAATTTATTTATATAGATAGTGATTATGCGGTTAACATATTTACTTATATTTTTATGTCCCCTGAATGCATATGCCTGATGGCGTTTGGTGTTTTGATATAAATTTGACGTACTTTTCTCAGTATTTCCTTGCATTGCATGGGTGGATCTACCCTGTTATAATACTCAACACTGTCAGGTTTTCTCCTAGTGATATCTTTCATACTGAACACCCAGTATGTTGTGTATGCTTTAAGATTATCATTGTCAGAGGCTGTCTAATTTTCCAGCTGTCGCGCAAATCCAAATATCAGTAACAGCGTCTGTTTTGCCACAGCGTAACTTCAACAATATAATTTAGCATGGTGCTCTCTGAACAGACTGGAATGTTCTGTTTGAGCTGATAGCGAACTTACCCCTCTCGGCTTTTGTGCTAGCTGACGGTTTTGTAAGCATGACCATTTATCAGACACGCATACAATCGTACCATCCTGTGGAACTGCACGACTCCCTTTGCCATGATTCCAGTTAATTTGTAGTTGACTGTTAGTGTTTACTTCAGACTTCAGCTCATTTACTCTTTATCAGCGAAAGCTTAGCAGAAAAACCGGTCATTGGTAGAGTGGCTTAAGGCTATAGATGGTGTTTGATGATGGTAAAAAAAAAACATTCTCATGTGGAAACGCCTCTGTTATTGTAAGTATAACACATCCAGTGGAAGATATTGTTCATTCTAGAGACAGTGAATTAAACTAACTTCTATTTTTTTATATTTTTCAAAAATATAACATTTTAATTCAATTGACACACATCCCTGATAACTAAAAAAAATCCCAACATAATTCGACCTTTCTTAAATCTGTGTGGTTCTTAAGGGTCAGTGGCCACCAGAAATGTAAACAAACACAAAAAACGACTGGTGAAGCGCTCTGGCCCTTGTGTGGCTGAGATTGGGCAGATCTGTGTTGGAGTCCACTGCTGTCAGTCTGCAGTGCCTGTAATGACCAGTGCCTGAAGAGCGTAACAGTATCTTCCCCTGACAGTGAGCGCGGAGTGACTGTAGAGGACCAGCAGAAGTGTTATGTGTTATGTCTTTGGGTCTGTGGGTAGGAAGCAAGCTTCCATTAACGTGTTGTAAATACGACCAAAACCTCTTGTCTTCTTTATTAACTGCTCAGCTATTTCCTGTTCTGCATTCTCCTTAAGCTGTCTTCACACTCTGTCTTATGCTTGTTAAATGATGGTGGTGGTCTGGTTTGGAGACGTCTTACACGTGTTTAATTCACACTCAACTGAAAAAACTTCTTCAAACCTTTCCTCCAGTCCTGGAGACGCTGAGAAACACAACAAAGAATAAAAATTAAAAGAAGGAATAAAACACTTCACCCATTGTCTCTGCTTCTTTTCTGTCCTCCTGATATTCTGGTGTTGATCACAGACTATCCTTCATCTGAGCATAGTTTCTGGTGGAGGCCATTGTGGACTGCACCACTTCTCACACTGCAGGGGTGGCCAGGGTTTCACTATCTCACACTGCAGGGGTGGCCAGGGTTATACTATCTCACACTGCAGGGGTGGCCAGGGTTTCACCATCTCACACTGCAGGGGTGGCCAGGGTTATACTATCTCACACTGCAGGGGTGGCCAGGGTTTCACTATCTCACACTGCAGGGGTGGCCAGGGTTTCACTATCTCTCTCCAATGGGCTTTGGGTTTATGCCTCTGTATCATCTCTGCGCTTTGCTGTACTCTGATGTCATGGTGGTGGTTGTGATCGATTCATCTCAAGAAGACACAACACTCAAGTGCTTGTCGTTGCTGGTTTTTAAAGGGACACATGATAAAACTCGCTCACAAACATCTTTACAGGTCACACACATGTTTTTCATCACACTCCAATATATTCCATAGTGTGTAGTATAGTGTATAATGCCATAAACTATAGACATTGTCTCAAAGTGTTTTACAGAACTCAAGGCCTGAGCCCTGAACACACTTAAGTTCATGTATACATTTGTGGACATATTCCTCTTCCAGCATTCCTCCTAATTTCATTTTAAATCTGATGAGACATTTAAAAAAAAGCGAAATGTGTTCAGTTGCTTCCCTCAAGTGTGCGTGGCCACTGTGTGTCTTGGTTAGTTTGTGTAATACAACATGCAGTCACTGGACCAGGCCCCCACAGAAGAGATATGTGACAGTGGCGACAGTGGTACAGGAGGTAGAGAAGGCGTTCAGTAATCAGAAGGTTGCTAGTTCGATTCCCTGTGGAAGAGTCCTTGAGCAAGGCACTGAACCCCAATTTGCTCCTGAGGTGTGCCATCAGTGTAAAAATGTAAAATGTGTGCACATCCTTGTGAGTCGCTTTGGATAAAAGTGTCTGCTAAATGACGAAATGTAAATGAAATGTTAGATGACCCAGCTTTGTTTGAGGGACATAGGGGGATGGTGGGAGCCATGTGTTCACTCTTCCTCTCGTTGTTTCGTACAGCTGACAGAAGTCCTGTCTCTCCAAAAGTGAAGCAGAAGGATTTCCGAGGCCGAGTGAGTGGCATTTCCTTGTTGGTGTTGGGATTTGGGATTGGGATTCTGCTGGTGTGGTGATTTCCCTATGGTGCTAAAGGGTTCCCTTTGCTTTAATAGGCCTACAATCATTCAGTCAGCTTAAGAGAATTGTATATGTTAACACAAGGATACAAATAAAATAAACAATTTAGTTGGGATTTGAACCTCACCTTTATAACCATGTGCTGGAGCTTCAGTCACAGCTTTAAATGAGCCCAAATAACAGGTAAGCGAATTTATAAAACAGCGAGAGGCTTTAAAGAGATGTTTCCCCCTCCTGATGTAGTCACTGCATGCACACACTGTTCTTTCCTCAAAGTCTTTCTAGTCTAAACTCTTCCTGTGGCCCTTCCTGCGCCCTCTAGTCTAGTGGTCTTCACAAATACATTCCTGTTCTTTGCAAAGCTGGGTCTGCTGAATTTATACATGAAAGAACATGTAAAAAGGTTTTCCATTATAACATGAAATGCATCTGTCTGATGTAAGACTCCAGCCTAGTATGATAGAATGAAACATACTAAAATGCAAGAAAAAGGCTATAACTGTGACCCACTGAGATAAAGCTGTTTACTGGGTATTGCACAAAGTTCTCTTTCACAAGACTACTATAACAGTATGAAACTGGGATTGATCCTGTGGCGTCAGACTACTATAAGAGTATGAGAATGGGATTGATCCTGTGGCGTCAGACTACTATAAGAGTATGAGACTGGGATTGATCCTGTGGCGTCAGACTACTATAAGAGTATGAGACTGGGATTGATCCTGTGGCGTCAGACTACTATAAGAGTATGAGACTGGGATTGATCCTGTGGCGTCAGACTACTATAAGAGTATGAGACTGGGATTGATCCTGTGGCGTCAGACTACTATAAGAGTATGAGACTGGGATTGATCCTGTGGCGTCAGACTACTATAAGAATATGACACTGGGATTGATCCTGTGGCGTCAGACTACTATAAGAGTATGAGACTGGGATTGATCCTGTGGCGTCAGACTACTATAAGAATATGACACTGGGATTGATCCTGTGGCGTCAGACTACTATAAGAGTATGAGACTGGGATTGATCCTGTGGCGTCAGACTACTATAAGAGTATGAGACTGGGATTGATCCTGTGGCGTCAGACTACTATAAGAGTATGAGACTGGGATTGATCCTGTGGCGTCAGACTACTATAAGAGTATGAGACTGGGATTGATCCTGTGGCGTCAGACTACTATAAGAGTATGAGACTGGGATTGATCCTGTGGCGTCAGACTACTATAAGAGTATGAGACTGGGATTGATCCTGTGGCGTCAGACTACTATAAGAGTATGAGACTACTATCAGACTACTATAAGAGTATGAGACTGGGATTGATCCTGTGGCGTCAGACTACTATAAGAGTATGAGACTACTATCAGACTAGCCTACTATAAGAGTATGAGACTGGGATTGACCACTGATGTCCTTGCTGCAGGTGTCACCATGCGGCCTGACCTCTCTGGGGAGTTTTCGGATGTGGCGCCTCCCCTCCCCCAAAAGTTGAACAGAAGGAGTCTGCCCCTCGTTCCGGACTGCACCAGCCAGCGACCTACCTCCATGCTGGGGCACCTTTATTACCTTTGAAGAGCGTTGGCATGGAGACGACCCAAACAACTTAACCTGTCAGTGTCCGTCCCGTTCTTACTTGAAGAACTGACTAGCGGCTTGGGACATTTTGGTGACTGTTTTAAATAGCCGTGGCCTGAGACACGCAGGTGCACACAGGAGAGTCTGAACAGAGGGCTGTCTTTCTTAGTCTGACCTACATTTTTCTCTCACAGATCATTAGATATGTGTGTGCTCAAGCTAACAGATGAGGACATTAACTTTATAATTTCCCTATTAAATAACTACCTATTTACGTAACAGTGACGGTAGTAGTAAACTTTGCTATTAGTATTTCTGTAGTATTTCTTCTCCCAGTGATGCACACAACGTTATAGTATTGACCATGCAAAGATTTAAGATGACCTAATGCATATGATTTATGTATTACACTTACATGTTGTGTTATATTGCACTTAAACGTGTTATTTGTTCTTAAACATTATACTAAATGTCTAATGATGAGAAACCTTGGATAAAATTGAGAAAACAGAGGCAAAGTGTTTCAATCACACCTGTATTTGACATGATTGTCCTTGCTATTTACTACAGACAGTTATATTTACCATCCCCGAACAGAGATGGTATATCTGTGAATGTCCATATGATTTAACTACTGCGCTGGAGTCTATGTGATTGTGTATGTGATTGTTACTGAATGTCTTCCTGAGGACAGTTGAAGAATGTGCCTGCGCCCTCTAGTGGTCTTCACAAATACATTCCTGTTCTTTGCAAAAGCTGTACCTGCTGAATTTATACACAAGAACATGTAAAAAGGTTTTCGATTATTACATGAAATGCATCTGCCTGAAAAAGGCTATGACCCACTGAGATAAAGCTGTTTACTGGGTATTGCACAAAGTTCTCTTCCACAAGCCCATACTAGCTGTATTGGAAAAGTGTCAAGAATAACACAAGAGGTGAACCGAATGCATCCTTTCTAGGTTTGATCCTTGTTTATGATAAATAAAATATATTGTATGCAGTAGCATCCAAGCATGTGAGGCAGTGGTATTCTCAACTCTGAGACTTCAAAATACAACTGGGGGCGACAGTGGTACAGGAGAGAAGTCGTTCAGTAATCAGAAGGTTGCTAGTTCGATTACTCCCTGTCGAAGAGTCCTTGAGCAAGACACTGAACCTAATTGCTCTTGATGTGCAGTGTGCCATCAGTGTAAATGTAAGAAATGTGAATACATCCTTGTAAGTCGCTTTGGATAAAAGCGTCTGCTAAATGACTAAATGTAAATGTAACTAAGAAAAGCATTAGCTGTCACCTCACTCTAAATATAGATAGACAGTTTGGTTGCTGCCGTGATATCTTTGATATGAGCATGGCTTTATTTCTGCCGGAGTTTCTCAAGAAAATAAGAAAATCTCTCAGGGGATTTCTGTTACCAGGGAAACTACTGCAAAACACCCCAATTTAGTTCTGTAGTTATCCATGTGTACATTACGATTAAATTATATGACATCCTCCCAAACGTGTCACCATACAAAACAGCTTCTTACATACATTTGTGGTGGTTGGACCCACAGAAGTAAATGATAAAACAAGTACTGTTATACTGGTAGGACATTTTTCAGTTCACCAGGTTACTAATACTTGTGAATTGCTTAATATGTCAGGCAGAGTAGTTCAACTCAGCCTATATAAAACTACAGGGCCAAACTGGAAAGATTAAAGGGGGGGCTCACACTGGCGAAGGCTAAAACACACCAGCCAGTATAGTTTGTTGAAATGTAGATTTAGAAGCTAAAGTCCTGCAGCTAAAATGGCCCGGAACATGGCACTAGGCAGTGCCCCAGATATGTGTGTACGTGTCACCTCCTTGCAAGTTCAGGAAAGATCCAGTTTGAAGGGCCGCTACTTGTAGGTGAACATGAGGAACTTCCAGATCAGACTGCCTGAACACTT
The DNA here is from genome assembly GCF_963457725.1 of Sprattus sprattus. Lineage (NCBI taxonomy): Eukaryota > Metazoa > Chordata > Actinopteri > Clupeiformes > Clupeidae > Sprattus > Sprattus sprattus. Next base: position 3,228,082 of record NC_137908.1, on the reverse strand, counting down.
CTGCTACTTTTCGGTGAACAGCAAGAAAGGGGTCAAACTGGAATTGGGCAGGGAGCCAGTCTCTCTGACGTGTATGTCAAGCTGGCTGTCTGAGACCAGGACTGAAACCTGAACTCCGGGGTGCTTTTCATTTAGACCTAGATACATGACACAAAAAGCCACTTGTATAAGATTATATTCTGTTAATAACGGTTCCCAAATCTGCACAGGCACTTTTGTAATGACTTAAGATGTATAAATAATTTGACATCTTCTTACATCACTTCACAAACCGATGTAAGTGGCCGGCTGATTGTTGCTATTGTTGTGGGAACATCTCCCTCTATCTGTGAGGAAACGTAATAGAAATACAGTGGGAAGCCAGTTGATTGCTGTGTGGTGTCGGCTCCACATTTTCTGTATCACGGATTTGATATAGTCTGGCGCTTTGTCTAGCCATCGACAGACTTCTTCTGGAATCTGTGAAGGTAATTTATCCTATTAACTTTGCTTAAATTCAAATATATTGGTTACACGTCCAATTAACAATAAAGTAGAGGAATTAAAGATAACTGTAGCGGCATCAAGTAATGTTCGCTAGCTAAACTAGCCTGCCAACTAAAATGTACTGTGATGCTGCTCCAAACTCGTGGTGGCTGATGTTTACTCCTTGTTTTATATAAATATGACAGCCTACTGTCAATGTAGACATCTTTAGGTCCTTCTAGCTGTGCAGAATTGGTTGGGGTTCTGGTCATTCCGAGACAGCTCTGCAATTTTAAACCTGGGCGGCTAACTGATTAGTATATAGACAGCTCTCAAGCTAACTATCCTGGCTAACATTGACTGAGAAAGTCGACGACAGAACTAGCGACCTTAAAGCTTACTAGGATAGCTTGCCAACATTATCGCGGTGTCGTTTGGTTTAAAGGTAATAACAAGTTTGCTTTTACATTGAAACGCCTACATTCTTCTAGTTGTGTCCGGTAGTGTAATGTTGTTTTCGTGTAGTATATAGGAGAAGGACTTCAAATGAATGGTAAAATAAATAAAGCGTTAACTTAAGTTAATGACCCTCTCCAGTTGACTTACCTAAGCCAGTTGTATAGCTAGCTGATGTTAGCATGATGGCCGTTTCAACTAACGTTAGCAGGCACATCAGCCAGATTGTCAACAGTAGCATAGCTAAATGTGCGAAATAACGACCTCGGTTAACCCAGCTTACTATCAGACAAAAACAATGAGTTCTTTAGCTCTGGTTGTGTCGTAGGTAAGATGTACAGCACTGTTAAGACATTTGGTGAAGTATTTCAAGGAAGCTGTATGTAAGCGTAACTAACGTTAGCTGTCGCTAGGTACCTATGCATAAACGTCATTTTTATTCCTGCGCTCTTAACAACACTGCGTTTGTTCTAGAAATGTTAAGTGTAACTTTTCCACACCACGTCGTTCTGTGCTAAATGGTGGATGCCTGGATGATTTTAAACATGGTGTAAGAAGCATTAGGGTTTGTGTGATTCACATGCTGAAACCAGACTGTTGCTTGGGGAGACGTGATCTGTTGTTATAATTGAGTCCATAGGCTTGTTTGGCCTGTACTAGGAAGTGTATGGAGCAGGAACACAGTTCCTTTTTCAACTTTCTTTCACCTTACACATTCCGAGGATACCCGCTGTTTTAGAGATTGTGATGTGAACTGAACAGTGGCAAAAAAAAAAAACAGATTGAACTCGGTGGTAATACCAGATACATTATTCCGTGTATTTATCTTAAATTTGCACAAACAAAGTAAAGCAGTGTCTTAAAGTGACTCGGTGTTTGTGTGCCGTTGCTGTTGTTGAGTGCCCGTCCCGTCCCATGTGATTTGGTCCACCGGGAGCGAACCTGTCACAGATTTACTGGTGAAGCGGGACGGGAGGGTGAAAGATTACGCCTGAGATGTAATCAGTGCACTGTAGATTTGAGACCCATGACCCACATTCTCTGCTTCGCCGGGTCAACACAGATTAACACTGCATTTGTATTTATTCAGTCCCCCTTTGGTACCAACCTCATGCTAGTGTCTTTACCTCTGCCCCAGATGAACGGCAGTGCCAGCAAGAGGGCGCCCACCACAGCAACGCAGCGACTGAAACAGGATTACCTCAGAATCAAGAAAGACCCCGTGCCTTACATCTGTGCAGAACCTCTACCCTCCAACATTCTGGAATGGTACAACTTGTTCTCCAACCCTGTGGTTCTAATTGTCTCAGTTCTGTAGAAGGGGTTGCTATCATGTTTAAATGGGTAACCTGTATGCTTATCTGTTGAAGATGATCATTTTTAAATCACCTGATATGATATTGTCTGAACTAATGTATGATTGACCAGTCATGGTCATACAATATCTAAGGTCATCATACGTTATGAAGCAATCAATATCTGTTGAAGACGATCATTTTTAAATCACCTGATATGATATTGTCTGAACCAATATATTATTGACCAGTCATGGTCATACAATATCTAATGTCATCATACGTTATGAAGCAATCAATAGTCGTATACAAACTGTGTTCTAGGCATTCTTTTGGACCCCTTACTGATATGTGTCTTTCCTCCTAGGCATTATGTAGTTCGAGGCCCTGAGAAAACTCCATATGAAGGTGGGGATTACATGTTTTATAACCTTACACTGCGACAATAGTTTAATTCACACCCTAATTCATAACATGTTTCTAGTATGTGTTAGAATGTTTTATTGCATATATCGGCTTTAGATGAAGTAATGGAGTAGCAGAATAGTCGGCAGAAAAAGCAGGCGTGGTGCTGCTAGATGGGTGCTGCTATAAAGTGACACACACACACACACACACACCCCTCAGAAAAGGCAAGCGTGGGGCTGCTAGATGGGTGCTCCTATAATGTGACACACACACACACACACTCAGAAAAGGCAAGCGTGGTGTTGTTAGATGGGTATTTCTATAATGTTACACACACACACACACACACACACACACACACACACACACACACACCTCAGAAAAGGCAAGCGTGGTGCTGCTAGATGGGTACTCCTATAATGTTACACATACACACACACACACACACACACCCCTCAGAAAAGGCAAGCGTGGTGCTGCTAGATGGATATTCCTATATAATTCCTATAATGTAACACACACACACACACACATCTCTCAGAAAAAGCAAGCGTGGTGCTGCTAGATGAGTACTCCTATAATGTTACACACACACACATACACACACATACACACACACACACACACACACACACACACACACACACCTCTCAGAAAAGGCAAGCCTGGTGCTGCTAGATGGGTACTCCTATAATGTTACACACACACACACACACACACACACACACACCTCTCAGAAAAGGCAAGCGTGGTGCTGCTAGATGGGTCCTCCTATAATGTGTTGACATAGTTGTGTTGTGTCTCGTTCTTGTAGGTGGCTATTACCATGGAAAACTAATATTCCCCCGGGAGTTCCCCTTCAAGCCTCCGAGCATTTACATGATCACACCAAACGGGAGGTTTAAGTGCAACACACGGTAATAATCCCATTAATTATTACCATATCTCAACATCTATGCTTGGTTATATTATATTGCATAGCATGTGATAAGTACTGTGTGCACATGGATATGTTGTCTTAAATCGAGCTCTCTGGGAATCCAATTCATTGCCTTTACATTGCAATTTTAACCCTGTCTTCATTTTTTTTTTTTTTTAAGTTTTTGTTGCACATCTCATGAAATTGATTAATTAATTGAGTAATTAATATTCGAAGGGGCAGGCAGAATTTGTAGTTGTGCAACAATAGCAATTGGAGATATGTTGAGGATGGTTAACAGTCACATGTGGACATTTTGTCTTGGTTGAAGGTGCACTAGACTAGAGCTATGAATTTTCGCTCGTCTTAAAAAAAAGATGAACCATATTTTATTAAAAATTTATATTTATTTGTCACTCTAGTTATTATGATCCAGATGGTGATTTGTCTGTGACGAGTACATTTGTTTTTTTTTTCTCTCCTGGGCTTGTTGAAGCAGATTTGTTCATTTGTTTGTATGTTTGTTTATTTGTTTGTATGTTTGTATGTTTGTTCAGGTTATGCCTCTCCATCACCGACTTCCACCCAGACACCTGGAACCCTGCGTGGTCCGTCTCCACCATCCTGACGGGTCTGTTGAGCTTCATGGTGGAGAAAGGCCCCACCCTCGGCAGCATTGAGACATCAGACTACACGGTACGCTGGTGTGTGTGTGTGTGTGTGTGTCTGTGTGTGTGTGTGTGTCTGTGTGTCTGTGTGTCTGTGTGTCTGTGTGTCTGTGTGTCTGTGTGTCTGTGTGTCTGTGTGACACGGTACGCTGGCGTGTGTGTGTGTGTGTGTGTGAGACGGTACGCTGGATTGTGCAGAGAGAGACCGGGTTGCAGTGACCGCTCTCAAATGCATTTTATTTATTTTTTTAATTAAAAACTGTAATTAATTATAATTCAATGTTGATTAATTATGCATATTCTACTTTGCATACTTCTGGAAATGTTTTAAAAATATAAACCACTCAGAATTATGTTCGTCACATAGTCTTTAACATGACTGAACACAGGAAGTTTATTAATGATTGTTTTCCTACCAGGGAGCTTATTCATTTGGTAAAATGTATATTGTTTTTACCACAGAAACGACAGCTCTCTGCCCAAAGCCTGGCGTTCAACCTTAAGGACAAAGTGTTTTGTGAACTGTTTCCAACAGCGGTTGAGGTAAGCTCCCCTGCATTCCACAACAAACTCATGGGTAAGGAGACTATAGCCACTCCAAAAGATTAGAAACGGGTCAGAATGATCATGTTTGAATGGTCTGTCCCCACCAGCGATGAACCCTGATCCGTTGAACTGAACGAATTTCATGGCCAGAGTTAAATACTTAGCCAAAAAAAAAGAGTGTATATAGGATGAGTGCATGCTAGATCATCTGCCCCATTGAAGAAGATTACTACACAAGAGATAAATCCATTCATAGCAATGCTTTGTTCTGTGCCAAATGCAGAAGAGGAGCTAGCCAAAGCATGGGAGGACTCCATGATGCATTTGCTCGATCTGTTTGATCATTCAGTGACATAGGACCACATTATGCAACAATTTTCCACTTTTTGAAGCATGTTTTATAAGCAACTCGTCCTGGTTTCATCTTCAAATGTAATGTCATGGTTCCCGGTCATGTGAAGGGCAGATTACCACACCTGCTGTTCCAGCTAGCCGCTTGGGCTACTCGCTGTGCAGTTCCATAGGTGCCCTTGTTGGACCACTCTGCGAATATGAAAAATAAATAAAAATAATGATAATTCAAAAGCACGGTTTCGCTGGCTACGTTAAGTGTTAGCATGCTAGCAAGCCTTTCATCAGTGCCCACTGTGCTTTTTTTTGCATGTTAGATTGAGAATGTTTTCGAACCAAACTCCTTACTGCTGCTCTAAAGGAATGAATGGCCTAGATTTGCTAACGAATTGAATCTTACTGGAAATTATTCATTACAATAAGCGCGTCATCTGGTCACCTAGCAATAAAGGCAACTGTGGACAAAGAAAGACTTTACATGTCCTTTGCCTTCTCGTCAAGTCAAAGTCTTTTATTGTCAGATGCACAGTACAACAGAGTCGGACTGGGCACTGAAATTCATAGGACAGGACACCATACCACACTACCATAACAAAACAAGACATAACATAACATATGAGTACTCCACATGATATAACATAACATAACTTAACAATAAGTACTAAACATAAGATATACCTATGAAAGACAAATAATAGTATACCAACTAGATAAACAATAAATATGCCATATAGATACACATACCTACATGTCTTACACTAACTGCTAGAGCTATACTGAACATATAATACACGTTATAGCCATAATAGCCTTCTGTGTCATATGGTTTTTATTGCGAAGCGAGTTTCCAGTGTAATTTGTGACTTTGTGTCTCACCTCCAGGAGATCAAGCAGAAACAGACAAACTGTTTCTGTGTGTGTGTGTCTGTGTGTGTTTGTGTGTGTGTGTGTGTGTAATCTGTGTTTTTGTGTCTCACCTCCAGGAGATCAAGCAGAAACAGAAGGCTCAGGAGGAGCTGAACTCACGACCCCAGGCCCTGCCCCTGCCCGATGTCGTACCAGACGGCGACGGGCATCACGCCCACTACGGGGCGCCGGTCCTGAATGGCCACGCCCCCCTTGCACCCGGTGTGGCTGTGGCCCCCGGCGCCGGCGGTCTCCAGGCCAACCGCAACCATGGACTACTGGGCGGGGCGCTGGCAAACCTGTTTGTGATCGTGGGCTTCGCCGCGTTTGCGTACACGGTGAAGTACGTGCTGCGGAGCATAGCCCAGGAATGAGTGGCGCCCCGGGGGGAGGAGAGGCAGCCCAGTGGGGCTTCTAGAAAAAGACATGATGGCAAGATGAGATGAGATGAGACGAGACAGACAGTGAGACGAGGACGAGACAGGGGGGCTCCCATTCTCCAAATAGGCTACTAGAAGAGACGAGACGAGACGAGACGAGACAGCGGGCACCCATTCTCCCAACCACATGCACAAAGATGGCAAACCTGCTGCCCGCTCTAAACCACAGAGGGGAGGGAGGGAGGGAGGGAGTGGGGAGGGAGTGAGTGTGAGGGGAGGGTGGGGTGTGGTTGTGGTGGCAGGAATGAGTCTCGTCCCCTCATGTGATTGGCCTGGCTCTGCGGAGAAGCAGACACACTCAGGCAGAGGCTCATGGGTAGGAAGAAAAGGCCTAGCGATAGGGCTCCCAACTCACCGGCCCATGTTAAGACACACACACACACACACACACACACACACACACGCTCGACTGTAATCTCCCTGTACTCACTCTTCTGTTCTGTTCGGCTCCAGATGGATCATGGTAACACTGTCCGACTCTCTCTCTCTTTTCCTTTTGATTTCTGTAAAACAGAACGCTTCTGTTCACCTGGTGAAATTAAACACTTGTCCTAGAATAATCAGAATCGAAAAAGCCTTACTCACGAGGCTGAAAGTAGCAGAGCTGTCTTCGCAACAGTCTTAAGATTCCTGGGGTATTTAATCTTGTACGGCTCGGTGCACGGACTGTACAGCTCTGTCCAATATGTATCAAGAGCAGGATTTTTGCTCCATGACCAGTATACTCTGCTCTGTACTCTGCCCGGGACCTGACGCCCATGTTTCTGTGTATAAATGACTTTCAACATTGTGTGAACAGTACATCCCTCTTGTAACTTGTTCACACAGGACGTTCCACTCCTTCACTTTATAATAGGACAGAGTAGAATAGATTAGACTACTGTAGAATAGATTAGACTAGTGTAGAATAGCCTTTTTCAAATGTTCAAATTCACCTTGGAATTACAAACTGGTGAATAAAAAGTACATCAATGTGTAATAAAAGCGTGAATAAAAGCGTGAATAAACAACACAATACAACAACATGGCACTAAACACAAGGTCTACACACCATGAAGCTTGTAAGCCACCAGGCGGCTTAAGTTATGAGTTTAGTATATTCCTGAAATGAAAATCCAAGGAACTGTTGAATACTTTTTAAATGACTGTTCGAGCTCTTTGATGGGATGGGATGGGATGGGGGGGGGGGGGGGGGGTGGGTGGTAGTGATGGAAGTGAGTGTTATTACAATAAATTATATTCCGGTTTCAAACAGCCAGTGTTTATTTAGCCTTAAATTGAATGAGGAATGAGGAGTTCAAATCTTTTTTTTCCGCTTTGGTCCATTTCTCAGATCCGAATTGAAATTCTCTTGTTCAACCTCCACATCATCTAGTCACCTGTGTACATGATAACTGCAATTTGTCATAGTTTGGAACAAATTGGAAATGCTTTGACTAACATTCATGCAAATTAGTTTGTCAAATTGTCTATAGTTACCTACACTAGCAATTGTCATGCATACGTCATGTTGATCAAAATGTATTTTGCACCTTCTCTGCTGAATGGTCATAACCCCCAAAACATCTATCCATGACATGCAAAATGGTTAAACCATTTACTGTTGTTTGTCAAGCATTTATTTCATCAGTGTCGTTGACACAGTGTTCTTTCATTTCTTCATTTTATTTATTTCTTCAGAGCCTCGATGGATTACTGTCAGTTTGTCCAAAAAACAGGAAGTGTGGGTCCAAAGGGTCATAGGTCAGTCAGCCAGAGTGTATGTGCAAGGCCAGCATGAGGGAAACGTACAGTAACAGCACGTGCCACTATGGCTGAAAACAAGTCAGTCCTGTTGTCCAGTGATATTTCACCATTGGTCCAACAACACACAAAGTGTACCCTCCTGGGAATCAGCTAGTGATCTCAGCCCTTAGAGTGTCAAAGGTTTTGTAAGGGCCAACATGCTAAATTACTGTATGAAGTTATTTGGGCCTATGAAGACTTTTGCTACACAAACACCATCCAGGAATGGTTTGCGGCCTCAAAAAATGTTGAATACTGTTGGCTCTATTTATTCTTTTCAATATTGCAATATAGGGGTTCTTTTTTGAATTACGAGGGAAAGTCTATGATCATCAGTTTCGTCACTCACAGCAGTAGAATAACTCGGTTCGTAGGGAATGTTAGTAACATGCAGTAAGAGCTGTAGAATGACTCGGTTCTTAGGGCATGTTAGTAACATGCAGTAAGAGCTATAGAATGACTCGGTTCGTAGGGAATGTTAGTAACATGCAGTAAGAGCTACAGAATGACTCGGTTCTTAAGGAATGTTAGTAACATGCAGTAAGAGCTGTAGAATGACTCGGTTCGTAGGGAATGTTAGTAACATGCAGTAAGAGCTATAGAATGACTCGGTTCGTAGGGAATGTTAGTAACATGCAGTAAGAGCTACAGAATGACTCGGTTCTTAAGGAATGTTAGTAACATACAGTACGAGCTACAGAATGACTCGGTTCGTAGGGAATGTTAGTAACATGCAGTAAGAGCTACAGAATGACTCGGTTCTTAAGGAATGTTAGTAACATGCAGTAAGAGCTACAGAATGACTTGGTTCGTAGGGAATGTTAGTAACATGCAGTAAGAGCTTCCTGTTCACTCAGCAGGGTTGGAAATGAGAGAGCTGTCTGCTTTCTCCGATTAATGTTCTGCATCCTGTTACTACATTCTTACAGCATTAAACCACTTGGAATAAAGATTAGTGACAGGTATAACCTTCAATTTATACAACATAATGTTCAGTTAGTCTGGAGACGAGTTACAATGATCAGTCATTGTTAGTGAAAGAGATGGACAGTACAATGGACATTTGGAAATAAGGAAAATACTACTTTAGTTCACTATTACATTGACTTCATGACTTAATATTTTGACTATCTTGCTCATAAACGATGACACAAATTAATTTAATGCTGATGACGGCACCGACATGTTTGACAGAAAAAAACAACATGTCGACTTGTTTTGAGAAATACATTTACTGTTTTGAAAATGTTTAGTTTGATTTCAGAAATGTACCAAAGTGACTGAGAAGAACTGTAAACTGGCCACTGGACCACTTAAGGCTGCGGGGGCTTGTCAAACCACAACAGACAAACTAAACATAATGTGTGCTCTCTTCTAATGTATTTTCAATGACATGAATTGTTTTTGTCATGGTCCGGTTTGATGAATTACATTGCAATGTTATATAGGATGTGTGGGTCTGTAAAAATGTACAGATTTAAAGGAACTACTACATTTGTTGGAATAGCTCTGTGTAGTTCTGGCTATAGTCCATACCATCGACTGGTGCCAGTGAGCACACACACAGATGTTTGGTTTGCGCTCACGAATCAGCGTCCCCTCCATTGCAACACAGACCTGGATTAACCTCAACATAACATCAAATCAAGAATAATGGGTGAAGAGACATTTCATTTGCCGGATGTGATATGGACTGAGAGTGGGCGGGGCGGGGGGGGTGGATCTGTCCTGAGATCTCAGGCGGGGTGAAGAGTTCCGAGTGGCCCTGGCTGTCTTCCTCCCACCCATGAGCCTGTCAGCCGTGTGTGTGTGTGTGTGTGTGGGTGGGAGAGTGTGTGGGTGTCCTGTGTCCTTGGCAATGGATTAGTGACCAATAGAATTAAATCTCCAATTGGCTTAACTGGCTGCCCTCTCTATAGAAGTTCTGAGTATGACTCACTTTGGGATCCTACAGTGTATTTTTCTTGTTCATTTTGTATTATAATTGATATTAGTTCACTTTTATTTATGATTTATCCTAATATGCTGTATTGTAAATGCGGAACATTTTATTGTACTATTGTATTTTTTGCTTGAAAACAGTGAAAAAGATATTTTCCATTTGACAAAGGCAGGGTGAAGATTATTATTATGATTGAATCAAAGACATACGGCTAACACTCAAATTTCACCAACATTTCTGTGAATTTGCAAAATGTCTCTTTTCATAGTCATTTTAAATAAAATATCCTGTTTGCAGAACGTTTGGAGTAAAAACTAAGTCCAATCTCACTCATACTAGTGTCACAGTGAACATCATAAATACCATATCTATAGTTAGGCCTATAAAATTGTAACGTTATAACGTCATCTTTTTTCCATCATTTGATAGAACGTTTCTGGTAATGATTCCAGTTTAGGTCAGTTCTCATTATGATCGTCATGAATTACTCTCTTACGTCAGTCTGCTTGAACATAGGCAGTGTATAAACGATAAGAGTTGTTTTTTTCCTATCACGGATTTGCTGTCCGCAGGTTGCGTAACGCTGAATCTCAGCTCCTGCTCAGAAACGTGTTCGGTGGGGGAGGGGGCAGTGCGCAGGCGCGTTCGGCTCCAGTTCAGGAAGTCGCTCTTAAGCAGCTGATGCCGAGACCTCTGCTGTTCCGGTGGAAGGAGGCTTAACGACTCTCAAAAGAAATAGTAAAAGAAATGTTTCCATCGGAAAAACGGAGTACAGCTTGAGAGAACGAACTATTTGGAATGTGTAGAGGAGCCTGTGTTGTTTTATAAGACATTAATGGTGTGTCTTCGGCTAAATAATAGCCCATTGAGCTGTTTTTGTCGTGGGCCGGTTGGTTGTCGTGGGATCTAGACTAACAATGAAGGCCTAACCTTCTAACTCAGTGGGATTTAATCTTCGGATTGATCTGTCGACAGATACGTTAACTGCGCATCTTGGAGAAAGGTATGAACACATACATATTTGCACACTACATGATATTGTGTTTTGCAAAAAGCTTCGTAATGTTAAATATACTTACTTACTATGTTGAAAATTCCTTTCTATGGCTTTGGATTCCATGGGCTGTCCTCTGGTTATGTTGCTAGCTAGCTAACCTGCAATGGTAATTATCTGTCGTAAAGTAACATCATCTCACGCTAACCTATCTACCTATAAAACTAATTGCACCACCACATGAAGTAGGTTTTGTGAACGCTTTGTATTCACACAGTTATAATGTTTAGTAACGGATGGCGTACGTCTCTGGGGTATGTCGGGGTAGTCTGGAAAATTTCGATCCAGGCCAGTGTTGTAACCAAAGCCTTACTTTACCGTCATGAAATGGGATGGAATGGCCGATAGCAAGACTGTAGTCACTTGAACTTGCTATTTTGCAACACATATTTTCTGATTTGTATGTTTTGATTTGTCGTTCTCTAAAACGACATGATGAAATTACTCAATGTCATTAACGTAGCACTGAGTCGCTTTAGCCGGCTATCGTTGTTTTCCACCAGTAGGGTGGAGCCACTGCGCTGGAAAACATTAGCTGCCTAGCGTGACTGTATCTCTTACAAAACCCGACCAGCAAGCTGAGAGTTTCCTCATCTCAACTGGAATTTTTTCGCTGTTTCCTTCGCTAAATCATAATCGGACCACCTATTAATGCTTAAGGCGACAGAAAGCTCTGGCGCAATGGTAAAATGCGAACTGTCATACGCGAATCCTCTGAGGCCCACGACGCCATTGAATGCGCTGTATTTCGAACGGAGTCTAATCTAGTACTGTATAAAGACTTGTGCAGCATATTTTCCTGCTTTATATTGGTCCCATTAATACATTAAAGGGTGATCAATTGGAACTCTTTCGTGTACATACAATTCAGCTAAATATGTTGATGTGCTTTAATGAAGTATGTAGATTGGATGTCGATTTAGTTTTTATATCTGTCTTGTGCATGTCTTTTAAAATCTAGCAACTACATTTGATCGTTTATACATTATCACTAACATGGTGCATTGATGATTGTATACCCGACGGTTATGGTATTATTATTTCACCCCCATCCTCAATTGGTTTTACTTGACTCCACATACCTAACATCCTCCCGGCCATCTCCCCCTATTGTGCAGGTTTAGGCATGGCCTCCCAGCTGCAGGTGTTCTCTCCTCCGTCTGTGTCCTCCAGTGCCTTCTGCCGGGTGAAGAAGATGAAGGTGGAGAGCTGTGCGTGGGAGGTGGCTGCTGAGCCCTACGGCTCCGTGGGTCAGGCCTACGGCTTCACCCCGGCGGCCGCCCTGCCCTTCACCGCCTCTGGCCTCGTGTTCCCCCCCGGCGGGGCGGCCCGGGGACAGGTGGTGGTGCGGGCGGCGGACAGCACCGGCAGCCTCCCTCGCACCTCCCACAACAGCAACAACAATAACAACAACAACACCAATAATAACATCAACAACAACAGCAGCAGCAGCAGTCACCACGGCGACTCCCACGGCAGCCGGGGGCAACGGTACGGCCTGAAGCGGAAGAACGAGGAAGTGGACTCGTCGAGCGGCGGGGGCAGCGGGAGTGGCAGCGTGCAGATCCTGGAGGAGCTCTCCGCGCCCGCCTTCTCCGCCCGCACCGCGGGAGGCGGGGGCAACACGGGCCAGTCCATCGCCAACTCGGCCCCCACCACCAAGAGCAGCAGCTCCAACGGCGAGGGCGACTACCAGCTGGTGCAGCACGAGATCCTCTGCTCCGTCTCCAGTAGCTACGAGGTGCTGGAGTTTCTGGGGCGGGGGACCTTCGGACAGGTCGCCAAGTGCTGGAAGCGCGGCACCAACGAGATCGTAGCAATCAAGATCCTCAAAAACCACCCCTCGTACGCACGCCAAGGCCAGATAGAGGTAGGTGGGATGAGCGCGCGAACCACAGCACCTCCCTAAACACCCTACTCAGCCCGTGACTCACCATGGGGTCGCGTGGGCATGCTGTTTGTATGTGTGAGATGCACCCTTGAGACGGGGGTTTTGCAGTGCATTCAAAATGTCACATGAGGTGTTCCACTGGTTTCAAATGAAGTCATTCATATTAGCATAGGCCTCGTCTTGAGGGGGATGACGCCACGTACACAAAGTTATGTACATAAAATTTTGAATCGAGTTGACGTTAAGCAACAGATCAGTGTTTGTGTGTGTTAGTGTGTTTGAGTGTGTACGTCAGTGTGTGTGTGTGTGTGTGTGTGTGTGTGTGTACTGGGTTTTTGGTTTAACCCAGCAGAAGCACAGATGAGAACAAGTAATCACATGAAGACATGATTGATGAGTCAGGCGTACCTCTCCTGGGCTGGAATGAACACCTGTGCCCACATTTTCTTATTAGTGCGGCGACAGTGGTTCTGGAGGTAGAGAAGTTGTTTAGCAATCAGATTCCTCCCTGTCGAAACGTCCTTGGGCAAGACACTGAACCACTAATTGCTCCTGAGGTGCAGTGTGCCATCAGTGTAGATGTAAAATATAATAATGTAATATATATACATCCTTGTAAGTCGCTTTGGATAAAAGCGTCTGCTAAATGACTAAATCTAGTGGGTAAGGGTTTTGCTCTCGTTACAGTCTTGTGTTATTTCCCGTCTGTGCAGGTGAGCATTCTAAAGTGTCTGAGTGCGGAGAACGCGGACGAGTTTAACTTCGTGCGCTCGTACGAGTGCTTCCAGCACAAGGGCCACACGTGCCTGGTGTTCGAGATGCTGGAGCAGAACCTGTACGACTTCCTGAAGCACAGCAAGTTCAGCCCGCTGCCCCTGCGCCACATCCGCCCCGTGCTTCAGCAGGTGGCTACCGCCCTCATGAAGCTCAAGAGCCTGGGCCTCATCCACGCCGACCTCAAGCCCGAGAACATCATGCTGGTGGACCCCATCCGACAGCCGTACCGGGTCAAAGTCATCGACTTCGGCTCGGCCAGCCACGTGTCCAAGGCCGTCTGCTCCACGTACCTGCAGTCACGCTACTACAGGTGAGTTTGGCGTCAGGGAAGGTGGTGGTGGTGACGCAAACTTTTTAAAGTTTATATAACAACAACACAACTGAAGGAACCGGTTTGGGTTTTGCTTTTCAGGAGCTCTGTACCCTGTGCTCTTTAGTTCAGTACACTAGTAGTTTTTCGAGTTCTCCAAAAATGTGTTCTAGGTTACTGTGGACAAATACCAGAAACCTTCTTTTTTTTGTTGTTATGCTATTTTATTGATGACCTCTAGATGTGCTCAGGTTAACATTAGACTCTTTGAGAGACCCACTGATGGAGTAGATGGGCAGTCACTGACATGTTTACTGATGGAGTAGATGGGCAGTCACTGACATGTTTACTGATGGAGTGGATCAGCAGTCACTGACATGTTTACTGATGGAGTAGATGGGCAGTCACTGAGGTGTTTACTGATGGAGTAGATGGGCAGTCGCTGACGTGTTTACTGATGGAGTAGATCAGCAGTCACTGACATGTTTACTGATGGAGTAGATGGGCAGTCACTGACATGTTTACTGATGGAGTAGATGGGCAGTCACTGACATGTTTACTGATGGAGTAGATGGGCAGTCACTGACATGTTTACTGATGGAGTAGATGGGCAGTCACTGACGGGTTTACTGATGGAGTAGATGGGCAGTCACTGACGGGTTTACTGATGGAGTAGATGGGCAGTCACTGAGGTGTTTACTGATGGAGTAGATAGGCAGTCACTGACATGTTTACTGATGGAGTAGATGGGCAGTCACTGACATGTTTACTGATGGAGTAGATGGGCAGTCACTGAGGTGTTTACTGATGGAGTAGATGGGCAGTCACTGACATGTTTACTGATGGAGTAGATGGGCAGTCACTGACATGTTTACTGATGGAGTAGATGGGCAGTCACTGACATGTTTACTGATGGAGTAGATGGGCAGTCACTGACATGTTTACTGATGGAGTAGATGGGCAGTCACTGACATGTTTACTGATGGAGTAGATGGGCAGTCACTGACATGTTTACTGATGGAGTAGATGGGCAGTCACTGACATGTTTACTGATGGAGTAGATGGGCAGTCACTGACGTGTTTTCCACCCCCAGAGCTCCTGAGATCATCCTGGGCTTGCCCTTCTGCGAGGCCATCGACATGTGGTCGCTGGGCTGTGTCATCGCTGAGCTCTTCCTGGGCTGGCCTCTATACCCCGGAGCTTCAGAGTATGATCAGGTGGGTCCCCCTAACCCCCCCCCCCCCCTCCCTCCTGCCCTGGCTGCTGCTTACCCAGCATCCTCTCTACCATTTCACACAATTTACAGTGCCTTGCATAAGTATTCACCCCCTTGGATGTTTTACCCTTTTATTGCTTTTATAAATCAGTCATGGTCAATATAAGCTTTTTGGACCAAAAAAAAATGACCCAGGATCCTCTTTACCAGTGCTCAAACTTGCACATATTTCACACAATTTACATTATACTGTATGAATCTCATGCACACATGTTGGCTTATTAACCTTTATTACATATGGTCTGTAGGTATCAATTTATACTTAATCTTGTTATTAATAAGCTGTTACACCTGATGGTGCTCCTTACTTTAATGTAACATGAACTGATACTACCTAAGTATTGTTTGTACCTTTTACTCATCCGCTGTGAATTGATCGGCTGTCTTTCAGATCCGGTACATATCTCAGACTCAAGGCCTGCCAGCGGAGTACCTCTTGAGTGCCGGTACCAAGACCAGCAGGTTCTTCAACAGGGGTCCAGACTCCAGCTACCCGCTCTGGAGGTTAAAGGTCAGTGTTGGCAGCTGTGAAGGGTATGGATCAGGAAGTGTACGTTTCAGCCATTTTGATTGATCATTTTGATTTCCGCAACAGCCGTATTTAAAGTGTGGTTTTGGGGATTTTCTCCCAGAGTAAGCAGTTACATTAGTCTCTGTACTCTGTGATGAGTTTCTTGTATTTTAACGATCTACAGTTTCTCCAGGTTCTCTTCAGCCCATTGATGATACTGTGTAAACACATTTGTTAAAATTTCTGCAGATATGTTCCAAATTGAACCGTGTTTTCAGAAACGTTCTGATGGCGCTGCATAACGTTGTGTATTGATCTGGATTATTGGGTGTACTGTCAGTAATCCAGGTAGTGTGTGTGATCACTCTGCACCGTGACTCACTGGTGTCATTCTCTCGTGTGTTTCCCCTCAGACCCCGCTGGAGCACGAGGCAGAGATGGGCATTAAGTCGAAAGAGGCTCGGAAGTATATTTTTAACTGCCTGGACGACATGATGCAGGTCAAAGTAAAAGTAAGAGTCCCCATTTCTACTCTACACATCACACGCCAGTGATAGTCCAGCCTCCTAAAGATGGCTCCCGTTTCCATGTCTTATAATAATAATAATAGTAATAATATATAATAATTGTATTTATTTGTTTTGCACTATATCCTAGTTTTTCTGTTTATTTGATGTCTATTTTTAAGTATTTGCTGTAAAGCACTTTGAGCTGCATACTTTTGCATGAAAGGTGCTATGTATATAAAGTTTATTATTATTATTATTATTATATCCTGTCCGGTGTGACCTGATTAACATCCACACTGTCTCTGCCCCTCACCTCCAGGTCAACCTGTCCACTCACCTGGAGGGGACAGACATGCTGGCGGAGAAGGCTGACCGACGGGAGTTCATCGACCTCCTGAAGAGGATGTTGCGTCTGGACGCCGATAAGAGGATCACCCCCTCCAAGACCCTGGCGCACCCCTTCGTCACCATGAGCCCCCTACTGGACTTCCCACACAGCTCCCAGTGAGTCTACCCCCCCTGACCCTGATGTATTATATACCTGTGTTTGATTACACACTAAGTTAAGAGATAGAAATACTTTTGTTTGTGAAACATACACTCAGAAATGTGAGTCACTCACATTTGAGTTATACTTCGCGTAGGATGCTTTCTTTGCTTCACTGAATACTGGAGGTCTGCTGTTTCAGACCTCATTCTGTTGGTAGCAGACAGGTTTGCTGTTGTCTGCACTTTGGTTTGGTGTCCTTATCTCATTCTTACTGTGGTATGAGGTGTGATTACGTACGTAGTATGTACTTACTTGGTTTACTTATCCGATTCTCTTGGTACGAGGTGTATGCACGTAATTACTTACTTAGTGTACTTATCAGATTCTTACTGTGGTATGTGGGCATGCTGATTGCTGTCCTCATAATCCTTTATTTGTTTATTGATTTATTTCGGTGTGCGGGTAAGTCATTGAGTCCGTTGGCTTGTGTAACTATTAGATTGGAAAATTAACTTAAATTGTATTCAATTATAGATTAGAAAAGTCATTTTTATTTGATGATTGAATTATATACAAAATGCGTGTGCTGATTGGTCAGGTGAAGGGAAGTGCCTAATCTCTTGCTCTCCTCTCCTCTCCTCTCCTCTCCTCTCCTCTCCTCTCTCTCTTGCTCTCCTCTCCTCCTCTCTCTCTCCTCTCCTCTCCTCTCCTCTCCTAAACGCCAGTGTCAAGTCCTGCTTCCAGAACATGGAGATCTGTAAGCGGCGGAGCAGCTCCTATGACAGCGGGAAAACCCTGTTTGCTGCTAACCCTGTCGCAGGAGCCGCGGGGAACCTTACCGTGACCTTCAGTAGCCAGCTCAACCAGCACAACCAGGTAGGAACCTTCAGTAGCCAGCTCAACCAGCACAACCAGGTAGGAACCTTTAGTAGCCAGCTCAACCAGCACAACCAGGTAGGAACCTTTAGTAGCTCAATCAGGTAGGAACCTTTAGTAGCCAGCTCAACCAGGTAGGAACCTTATGTAGCCAGCTCAACCAACACAACCAGGTAGGAACCTTAGGTAGCCAGCTCAACCAGGTAGGAACCTTCAGTAGCCAGCTCAACTAGGCAGGAACCTTTAGTAGCCAGCTCAACCAACTCAACTAGGCAGGAACCTTTAGAAGCCAGCACAACCAGGTAGGAACCTTCAGTAGCCAGCACAACCAGGTAGGAACCTTCAGTAGCCAGCTCAACCAGGTAGGAACCTTCAGTAGCCAGCTCAACCAGCACAACCAGGTAGGAACCTTCAGTAGCCAGCACAACCAGGTAGGAACCTTCAGTAGCCAGCTCAACCAGGTAGGAACCTTCAGTAGCCAGCTCAACCAGGTAGGAACCTTCAGTAGCCAGCTCAACCAGGTAGGAACCTTCAGTAGCCAGCTCAACCAGCACAACTAGGCAGGAACCTTTAGTAGCCAGCTCAACCAGGTACGAGGGAGGGAAGCGCTCTCAGACTCGACCACTCACAGGATTAAGAGAAAGCTAAACATAATGAGAGGATCATAGGATCTATCTCTGAAGACCAAGGTGTGAAGAGGAGTCCACTGAGCTGACTGACCACGACGTCAAAACATTTATCAGTTCCATTAGAGTTATGAGTTGCCAACTGCTTCATCAGTTTCATCCTTTAACTGTCATCAGTCCATATCCCTCGTCCGGGATATTTTTTTTTTTTGTAGGGTATGTTTACATTTGATTTAAATTAAACCTTTTTTACTACATTCCTTTTACTTACATGATATTATTGCTGAGGTCTTCTAGAATATATAATCAGATAATCCATTTGTTTTTAGTTAAGGAAAATGTACAAAATCATCAAGGCATGTCAGACAACTTAGAAAAGTCTAAAAGGCATTGGACTGTAGAGAGACTATCGAGGGATTGGACTGTTCTCCAGGCGCAGAAGATGGACGCGAGGACCTTTCTGTCATTTGCCCATATATGTTTTCTTATCTAACAGATCTCTTGTTGCGTTGTGTGTCCCAGGTACCGTCAGCAGGGGGCGCTGTTCCGCTTCTGAACTACCAGCCTGCACTGTACCAGCAGGCCACCATCAACATCCCCGGCCTGGCCCAGCCAAGCCTGCCCATGCAGGCCCGCACCACCCAGCTCTGCACCCAGCCAGAGCCCTTCCAGCAGACCCTTATCGTCTGCCCCCCCACCACCATACAAGGTGAGCCTCATCGTCTGCCCCCCCACCACCATACAAGGTGAGCCTTACACCCCCCCACCCCCTCCATACTGGGTGAGCCTCACCCCCCCACCACCATACAAGGTGAGCCCCCCACCCCCCCATACAAGGTAGGCATAATCGTCTGCCCCCCCACCACCATACAGGGTGCCTCACCCCCCCCCCCAGGCCCCATACAAGAAGCCTCATCGTCTGCCCCCATCATCAGCCAAACAGAACTCCCTCACCTCAGCATTGGGTCCAGATGTGTGTGTGGTCCTGGCCTTGGTTCTGTTCATATGCCAGCTAGTTTGGCATTCTATGGGTAGTGCCATTAACGAACGCTATTTCCTTACCACAAAATGAAATGCTCTCTAAATGGGTTTAGCAAGTGAAGCTTACCACTATTAATTAACTGATTATTTATTCCCTAAGTGAAGCTTAATGTTATTAATAAACTGATAATGAATTCCCTAAGTGAAGTTTTCTATTATTTATTAATCATTTTTTTCTAAGAGAAGTTTACCATTATTAATTAACTAATTATGTATTCCCTAAGTGAAGCTTACCATTATTAATGAACTGGTTATTCATTCCCTAATTGAAGTTTACCATTATTAATTAATTAATTATTCATTCCCTCAGTAGGTGCGTTTCCATTCAGCTCGTTCGCATTAACGATTCGCATTCACGGTGATTCGCATAAAACAAATGCGCATTGAGCGACCGTTTCCATTCACCCGAGTCTTTAGTCTAATTTGGAGGAAGAGTTTTGTGTACGCTAGAATGGACGCCCTCCTCTCTGCCGTCGGGACTAGCAACTAGTTGTTTGCGTTGATAGTTGCTAGAAGGAGAAGGCGTAGAAAGTTTTACAAACTCGCATAGCAGCGAGTTCCGTACCCCGCAGACGTCCACATCTGGGAACAAGCACGGTCTAGGGATTTTTTTAATTTGGTGAAGGCCCACTTCACTGACCAGCTGTGGGTCGAAACGGATAGGCCCTGCTGTGTTGCCTGAAAGTATTTGCTGCAGAAAGCCTGTCCCCACCCACGAGCCCATTGCAATTGCGCTTTACAAACTTGCAACATGCGCGGAATACCGTGTTGTGGGCGAAACGTTCGCCGTCAGCAAGACCACTGTACATAGATGTTTATATGCAGTATGCTTTGCCATCCGAGTACAAGCTAAGAAATATATTAAGTTACCATACCTGGGCTAGGCGCAAGAGATTGCAGACCGAAACAACCGCAGGTGTTATAGAATAAAATCAATGATGACAAAACAAAAAAAAAACAATAATTTACAACAACAACAAAAAAGTACGTCTGGGGAGATAACATGTCAACGTAGTTTGCACGTAATTCAAGTTAATCAGTTAGCCTACAATAAACTGTAATGATGATGTTCAGGGGAAACAACAAACAGAAACCATTGATATATTATAGTATATAACAGCAAGTGCATGCTGCATGAGGTGTGGTGTATTAGCTGGCAGTTTGAGAAGCAGTAGTAGAGGAACATCACATTCGGGGCAGACAGCAGCACGGTTGTCTCTCACTGCAACAGGACGTAGTCTACAGTCCAACTCCGAACATAAACAAATACACAAAAGACTCGAATCGCTCGAAAAACTGTTTCCATCTAAGTTAAGCGCATTAACTAAATTCGAATAACTAGTTAATCCACCTCCCTCTGGTGAATCGAATTTCTATGCGCATTGGGGAAGTTAATGCGCATCGCACGCGTTTCCAACCAGGATTAAATATTCGCATAGAGATAATGCGCATTTAGACATGGGATGGAAACGCACCTAGTGAAGCTCACCATTATTAATGAACTGGTTATTAATTCCCTAATTGAAGTTTACGGTTATTAATGAACTGGTTATTCATTCCCTAATTGAAGTTAAGCGTTATTAATGAACTGGTTATGTTTCCTGTTAAAGGGCTCCAGTCTTCCAGTAAGGGCTCTGCTTACCCTCTGAGGATGGACACCTCCAATCCCCTGGTGCAGCAGAACCAGTCCTCCCAGCCTCTCCAGCTCCAGCCCAGTATGCTCACGCAGGTAAACGCCTGTCTGTGTCTGTGTCTGTGTCTGTGTGTGTGTGTGTGTGTGTGTGTGAGACTCTCTGCCTCCTCGCTCCCTGTGACGTCCATCTGGGTTGTGTGTTCTGGAAAAACGTGCGTCTGTCTCCAGTCACTAGCCATGGCTGCCAGAAGCGTCTGTAAAGCTTTTGCCTCGGTCATATCAACCGCTTGGGCTCACGGTGAGATGAGCCTGTGAGTGTGTGTGTGTGTGTGTGTGTGTGTGTGTGTGTGTGTGTGTGTGTGTGTGTGTTTGTGTATGGATGGGGGTTGTTTGTTTTGTATCCTGACACACTCTGACCTCCATGTGACCTTTGCCCTCTCCCCCCTCGGTGACCCTGCCTCCCTCCCCCCAGGGCTCCTGCACGCCTCTGATGGTGGCCACCCTGCACCCCCACGCGGCCGGGGTGGCGCCCCAGTACCCCCTGCCCCTGGCGCTGGGCTGTGGGGGGGCGCGGCCTGCACTCCTGGAGCAGACGGCCACCGTGCTGGTAAACGGCCTCGCCCGTCCCAGCGCATCCAAACACCCTCCTAACCAACCAAACGCCTCTCTCTCCTTCACTCGCTCTCTCTTTCACTCTCTTTCTCCATCACTCTCTCTCCTCCTCTTTCTCTCTCTCCTTCATTCTCTCTCCTCCTCTTTCTCTCTCTCCTTCACTCTCCCTCTCTCTCCTTCACTCTCTCTCTCTCTCTCTTTCACTCTCTTTCTCCATCACTCTCTCTCTCCTTCACTCTCTCTCACTCTCTCTTTCTCCTTCTCTCTTTCTCCTTCACTCTCTCTCCTCTTTCTCTCTCCCACTCCTTCACTCTCTCTCTTTCTCTATCTCCCTCCCTCTCTCTTTCTCTTCCACTCCTTCACTCTCTCTCTCTCCCTCTCTTTCTCTTCACCTCTTTCTCTTTCTCTCTCTCTCATTTCTCCTCCTTCCTTCTCTTTTTATTCCTATTTTCATTGCTTTTGCTTCTTTTTCTTTTTCAGATCTCTTCCTTTTGTTCTTTCTCTTTTCTCCTCCCTCCCCCGGTCTCTCTCTATGCAGGTCTGCAGGCATGGGACGCATGCGCTGACTCGTCTGTGCTTTGCTTGCAGCGTCTCCCTCCTCCATGTCTCCCCATCCCCCTCTTTCTCCTCCTCCTTCTCCCTCCTCCATGTCTCCCATCCCCCTCTTTCTCCTCCTCCTTCTCCCTCCTCCATGTCTACCCTTCTCCCTCCTCCATGTCTCCCCATCCCCCTCTTTCTCCTCCTCCTTCTCCCTCCTCCATGTCTACCCTTCTCCCTCCTCCATGTCTCCCCATCCCCCTCTTTCTCCTCCTCCTTCTCCCTCCTCCATGTCTCCCCATCCCCCTCTTTCTCCTCCTCCTTCTCCCTCCTCCATGTCTCCCATCCCCCTCTTTCTCCTCCTCCTTCTCCCTCCTCCATGTCTACCCTTCTCCCTCCTCCATGTCTCCCCATCCCCCTCTTTCTCCTCCTCCTTCTCCCTCCTCCATGTCTCCCCATCCCCCTCTTTCTTCTCCTCCTTCTCCCTCCTCCATGTCTCCCTCCTTCTTCTCCTCCTTCTCCCTCCTCCATGTCTCCCCATCCCCCTCCTCCTCCTTTCTCCAGTTCTCAGGGGAGGAGATGTTGTTTGGCTGCAATGACGTCACCCTTTCATTCTAGATCTCTCTGTCTCTGCTACCTCCTTTCCTTCCTCTCTCTCTCTCTCTCTCTCTCCCTCTGTTCCCTTCCTCCCTCCGTCCTGGTGCCAGTCTATCCACAGGTCCTCTGACTTGGTCTTCGGGCTTTGCTGGTTTAACAGGGAGCCCCACAACCACGCCCCCTCTTTCTCAGCTCTTCAGTGATTTTGGTTCTTCCTCACAGGGCAACTCGACAGTTGATGTCTGTCTGCTTTCCCTTCCACCAACCCATCCCCCCCCCCGCCCCATCTCTGCACTGCTCATTTGGTTGTATTGCATGCCATGCTTGGCTTGGCTTAGGCCTGAGGGATGGTCTCTTAACGTTCCAGATTGTTTCAGGTCAGCCGCGGGAAGGGACAAAGACGACCTCTGCTTGTGCGTTTGCGAATTGTTGACCTTTGGTGACTTGACGAGAATGTTGATTCAACCCCCCCCCCCCCCCCACCCCTGTGTTGTTAACTGTGTCTACGGTGCAGCATTCTTGAGCATGTTGGCTGAAGCCCCAAGCAGTCTTGTGCATGGCGCTACGGCTTTCCAGTGACCCTCCCCCCCCCCCCATAGCAGCTGAATCGGCCCACACCCGCTAGTACAAGTACATGGTTTGGTGATCTAACCTTGATAGGTTAATTTCATAAAGTGGTGAACCTCCTAATAGAAGAGCCTTATGGCTTCATTCCCCGAACCCCTAGGGCTCTTCTTTTAGGAGGCTGACGACTTACTCTTTAGTTTGTCACTGAACCACGTACTTGGACTACCCCCCCACCCCCAGATCCGTACCGGATCATAGCAGCCGACTCTGGCGTTTGAATCTGCCCTCAACCACCAGGTCCGTGCGGTATCTGGACCGGGTCGGCGTGTATTGGGAGCGGGTCGGTGCTGGGTTCAGCTGCTATCTGGGGCCGGAGGTACCACTGCCTCTCTGGAGCAGCATGAGTCTGACGAGCCTCCACACCTCCTGGCCTCTAACACCCCCTGGAGGCCCGGTGGAGGTTACACACGTCAGGTGTGCTCTCCAGACAGGCCTCTGAGACGGACGTGGCCAGTGGAGCTAACGCCTTTTTTCTCTGTCTGTTTTCCTGTGTGTGTGTGTGTGTGTGTGTGTGTGTCTGTGTCTGTGTGCGCGTGTGTGTGTGTGTGTGTGTGTGTGTGTGTCCCAACAGCAGGCCTGGCCGTCGGGCACACAGCAGATCCTCATCCCGTCGGCGTGGCAGCAGGTCCCGGGCGTGGCCATCCACAGCGGGGCGCACCAGGCCGTGGACTCCTCCTCCCTGGAGGCGCTCGTGACGGACTCCTCGGCCCAACACGCCTGGAGGTGAGATGAGAACACACACACACACACGCACGCACGCACGCACGCACGCACACACACATATGAGATGACACGTCTGGAGGTGAGATTCATTCATCATTGTTTATTCAGGGAGAATTGACTGAGCACAGGGCTCTTTTGCAGCAATGCCCTGATTGAGGCTACAGAATACAGAAGAACAATAAATAAACAAACCATATCAAAACAAAACAGACAAAATAAATAAAGTAAACACATTAAAAAAACTAAGAAATTAAGTATAAAAAAAATAAATAAAAAAATTTAGATGAGAACCGAGACGCAAAGGAAAGAGGCAGACAGGCCGCTGATGGTTTAATAACTCTGGAGGAACACACACTGAGACAAAGAAATCCTATGTGTGTGTCTGTGTGTAATATATGTAAGAGGATGATGACTGGGATTTTATTCTTCAGTCCCTTGGCAATTTATGTATTTATTTATGCGTTTATTTGAAAAGGGACAGTATGTAGGAACCGTACATTGATAAACATTTCCCAGAAAAATGTAAATGCACCGGAATTAGCTTGTTTAGCTAGTTTTCATCCGTTGTCCCTTGGCAGGGCAGGGCATATGTGGGCAAGGTGTATGTATGTATATGTCACTCATTTAGGATATAGCATATAGTGTGTGTTCTCAATCACTGGTGGTCTGTATGTGTGTCACTCCTTTAGGATGGAGCATATAGTGTGTGTGTGTGTGTGTGTGTGTGTGTGTGTGTGTGTGTGTGTGTGTGTGTGTGTGTGTGTGTGTGTGTTTCACTCACTCGTGGTGTGTGTGTGTGTGTGTGTGTGTGTGTGTGTGTGTGTCAGTCATTAAGGATAGAGCATATAGTGTGTGTGTGTGTTTCACTAACTGGTGGTGTGTGTGTGTGTCACTCCTTTAGGATAGAGCATATAGTGTGTGTGTGTGTGTGTTTCACTAACTGGTGGTGTGTGTGTGTGTGTGTGTGTGTTTCACTAACTGGTGGTGTGTGTGTGTGTGTGTGTTTCACTAACTGGTGGTGTGTGTGTGTGTGTGTGTGTGTGTGTGTGTGTGTGTGTGTGTGTGTTTCACTAACTGGTGGTGTGTGTGTGTGTGTGTTCCTCAGGGGCTCCCACGGCGGTCAGCACAGCGGGGTGTTGCAGCAGAACCCCCACATCCTGGGGGGGCATCTGACCCTTGACCCCGTGCAGTCACTGGGCAGAAGTGGGGGCCACGGGGGGCGGTCCCAACCAGAGGGCAAGAGCAAGAGGAACAGGGGGCGTCGCCAGGAGAGCAGGAACGGGTACGTGTCACTTCCTGTTGGACCTCACGACAATATATACATTTATACTCCATGGTTAGGGATGTTCTCTTGTCCTAAGACTGTTTTTAGGGTTTAATTACTTTTATTCCCCTTATTCCTTTTATCATGATTTTAGTAATCCAAGTAGCCTATCAAAACACCAGGTTCTGATACGATGTAGATCATTTTGTATTTATCTTTTACTCCTTGTATTGCTCCTGCTGCTCGCTTTTAATGATTTTATGTAAAGCACATTGAAATGCAACTCTTGTAGGTAATGTGCTATATTAATAAAGTCCTATGTACTTACGTACTTGCTAAGAGGGTGGGGTGCATATAGAAGCAAAACCACTAAGGCATTTTAGGATGCTGTATAAGCTTTGACCGCTTATTGGTGTGGGTGTGTGACCCTAATGCTTCTGTGTTCTCCATAGGGGCCCTCTGATTGGCACACCAGCATACAACGCCGCACTCTCCCAGCCAATCGTCATCTCCGACACACCCAGCCCTGCCGTCAGTGTCATTACCATCCACAGTGACACTGAGGACGAGGACGAAAGGAAGTTCCACCCAGCTAGGTGAGGTCACTTCCTGTAGTTATTCTACCACCTCCACTGCTTATTTGATGATGAGGCCTTCACGTTTGCCTGTGTCAGTGGGGTTTGAATATAGTCTACCATGGCATGTTATTCTAATTTATTTAATACATTCTACCATGTCTTTGAAGATGTCTAGCGCTGTCTTGCTAATTTTATGATAGACCACAGTAACAGACGGTAAATTCAATTTTGCACAATGGATTCATCTTGTTTCTAATGCTGCATGAGTACATCACCGTGTCCATTTCTGTTGTCAGCTGTGGGCCCAACCAGCGCGCCAACGTCATCAGCTGTGTGACGGTGCACGACTCTGATTCGTCCACGGCCAGCCCCCTGACCCCACGACCCCGGCACGGCCTCCTGCGCGGGGCGTCTACCCGCGGGTCCAAGTCGCTGGCAGTGGTGGCACCCTCCGTCAAGACCCAGCAGGGAGACGGCGCCAACACCAAAGGGGCATCAGTGACGGGTCAGTCACACTAGTGTATAGGACAGCCAGTTACTATAGCTACCATAGCTTATGGACAGCCAGTTACTATAGTTACCATAGCTTATGGACAGCCAGTTACTATAGTTACCATAGCTTATGGACAGCCAGTTACTATAGCTTATGGACAGCCAGTTACTATAGTTACTGTAGCTTATGGACAGCCAGTTACTATAACTACTATAGCTTATGGACAGCCAGTTACTATAGTTACCATAGCTTATGGACAGCCAGTTACTATAGCTAATGGACAGCCAGTTACTATAGTTACCATAGCTTATGGACAGCCAGTTACTATAGCTAATGGACAGCCAGTTACTATAGTTACCATAGCTAATGGACAGCCAGTTACTATAGTTACCATAGCTTATGGACAGCCAGTTACTATAGCTTATGGACAGCCAGTAACTATAACTACTATAGCTTATGGACAGCCAGTTACTATAGCTAATGGACAGCCAGTTACTATAGTTACCATAGCTTATGGACAGCCAGTTACTATAGCTAATGGACAGCCAGTTACTATAGTTACCATAGCTAATGGACAGCCAGTTACTATAGTTACCATAGCTTATGGACAGCCAGTTACTATAGCTTATGGACAGCCAGTAACTATAACTACCATAGCTTATGGACAGCCAGTTGCTATAGTTACCATAGCTTATGGATAGCCAGTTACTATAGTAACTATAGCTTATGTAAGAGTTAAAGCAACACTATGCATCTGTTTGATACATTTTGAGGTATGGTTTTATCGGCCAACCAGTTTTGGTACCACCCTCTAATTCATTTTGATAGCATATGGTCATACGAAGGACAGATATCCATCCAGGATATGCACTATGTAGTTTTGTGTTTGGGGCTGGAAACACCCTGCAAAAATGAAAGAAAAGCTTTCACAGCATGACATTGTCAGCTATACTGCCAAAAGACACCAGTTAGTGTGTGTGTGTGTGCGTGTGTTAGTGCGTGTGCGTGTGTTAGTGCGTGTGCGTGTGCGTGTGCCTAGCTAATCACAGCCTTATTCCTCTGTCGCCCCCTACAGGTCACTCCCAGAGCGGCTACATGAAGCCCAAGCGCTCCGCCACCAGGCAGCCCTGCAGCTCAGGGGAGAGTGGAGAGCGCCACCTGCAGGTGCCCAGCAGATCACAGCCTCTGAACCTCAGCCAGGTAATTAATCACCTTCCTACCGACACTAGGGGGTGTGTGTGTGTGTGTGTTTGTGTAGCTTATCAGCCCCTGAACCTCAGCCAGGTACCTACCTACTGATACTAGATGGTGTGTGTGTGTGTGGTATGGGATGTGTGTGTTTGTGTGTGTGTGTGTGTGGCTTATCAGCCCCTGAACCTCAGCCAGGTACCTACCTACCGATACTTGACATTAACATTTAGTCATTTAACAGACGCTTTTGTCCAAAGCGACGTACAAGGGAGAGAACAGTGAAGCTTAGAAGAGCAACAAAAAGCTGGTGTTACAATAAATACTACTTTACATAAGAAATAGAAAAACGACATAGATAAGAGAAGAAAAAAAAAAGTGGGAGCAGAACCAGCAAGCACTCTGTATGGCAAGCATAAGTGACTTGAGCTTAGTGCGAGCAGCTACATAGCAAAGATACTCTACTTGTGCCTCAGGGGCAGATGGGCAGCTAAATGGTTGTAAACTTCCAAACATGGTGTATCTCGCATGGTGTTCTGAATATGCGTGAATCAAAATGTTGGTCCTTGATATTGAGTCAGTGATTTCATTATAATCTCTGTTAGGTGCAGATTAACGGGTTCTGGCCTGCCAGTTTAACTTTTTCTTTCTCTTGTCATCTTTGCTCTCTCCCCCCCATCAGCCTACCTTAGTCTCGTCCTCCTCTTCTTCCTCCTCGTCCTCCTCATCTCAGGAGCGCGGCGGCGGTGCCGGCGGCGGGGGCTCCCTGCGTCGTCAGCACACCTACCCCCCGGCGGGGGCCCCCTCGTCCCACGCGCACCCCCACTACCGGCTCCCCGAGGCGGTGCCCTTCACCAGCGTGGCGCCCAGCCTGTACACGTACCCGGCGTCCGCCGCCCTGGCCTCCGCATCCCACGCCATGGAGCAGCTGCTGGTGCACAGCAGCACCGCCTCCCCCTCCCGGGCCCCAGGGGGCGCCACCGCACACTACCCCCAGGGCCTCGTCAAGGACTCCGTGGGGGCCATGGTGCACGGGCTGCCCGCCCAGTACCAGCAGAGCTTCGCCACGCACCCCTACGTGACCGCGGGCAGCGGGGCCGGCAGGGCCGATGCCACCTACGGCGGGTACCAGCTGAGCCCGCGCAGACTCACGCAGTATCCCTACTTATGAGCTTTTAGGCTGAGGGGGAGGGAGGGGGAGAGACGAGGAGGGGGCACATAAGACCACAAGACCACACAATCCCCTCATGCCCACACCCCACCCCCTTACCCCCCCCCCAACGTCTCTTTCCACTCACATCACCTCGTTGGCACACCAGGAAGGATTTCAAGGAAACTGCTGCGTTTCTTTTTTTTTGTTTTTTAAACAGACCTGGTTCAGCTTTAACTGGTTTTACACATACTATTTAACAATTTTAGACAAAAAAAGAAACTTTTTAAGACGTTGGTATTTAGAATTATTATATTTTGCCATTATCAATTTGTATTTTCACTGAATTTGTTTTAGTTTTTTTTCTTTAGTTAGATTTTATTTGAAAATCCATGGTATTGTAATAGAACATCCTCTTTTAAAAATGCTGACAAGTGTATTGTTTTACTGAAACGGTTTTATTTCCCGTGCAATAGAGAAACACTATCCCTGTGTTGTCGTTGGCAACCGGAGAGGCCAAGATGGCTGCCTGGTTTCTTCCCACAGTTCAACAGGCTTCACACTAACCTCCAGTCCCTCCTGTGACCATGGTCTCTTTTATCTCTCTACTCTTAGTAGCGTCACTGGTGTTTTATGTGTCATGTTTTTAATTTACCTTCTAGATTTCTCATTTCATTTTCTCTTAAATTATGTTTATCCCCTGCTCTGAATGCCTGTGAATGTGTTCACTGGACGTTGAACGATTGTCAACAGAAGGAAAACAACAAAAAGAAAAGGAAACGGAGAAGAGGATTGGGAAGAGAAGCGGAAGGATTCTGTGCACGAGCTTACTGTTGAGACTCTGTGGTGTAATTACTTGAATCATATAACCTGCAGGAGGAACGGTAGACACAAGAGCAATATAGAATGTTAGTCGTGGAGCCTGCTCTGACAGATGTATGGTCGGTCGGTTGGTTGGTTGGTTTTGGAATGTTTAGCAATGTTGAAATGTTAAGATCTTTCCTATTATGATTAGTGTCATGTTTGGAGAAAAAAACAAACTAAATATCAACTGATTTGGAAAAAAAAAAAAGTCTCCCCAAAGTGAT
The DNA here is from genome assembly GCF_963457725.1 of Sprattus sprattus. Taxonomy (NCBI): domain Eukaryota; kingdom Metazoa; phylum Chordata; class Actinopteri; order Clupeiformes; family Clupeidae; genus Sprattus; species Sprattus sprattus. Next base: position 3,198,049 of record NC_137908.1, on the reverse strand, counting down.
TTTTCTGTGGTCCTTTGCGTAGGTGTATGAAAATGAAATGCTCTAGTTAGCAATGGATTCTTCCCTTTTCTGAGTTTCCTTGTGTCTGTCTTATAAAAGTACCATAGGAAACCATTTGTCTAACTTGTTAATATGGTTCCTTTATGTATCTTGTTACCCAAAGAACTTCACTGGTAGAGTTAGCCCAAGTGTTCCAGCACCACCTCTCTTACCCCCCCCATGACGGTCCAGTCATGCCAGAACCCCCGGGACTGCTCCCTGAGAAGGCCTCGGTACTACATTCCTTGGTTCCGCGCTCTCTCTCTCCATGTTATCCCGTTCGAGGCTGATATATCAGTGAGAACTGTAGAACATTGCAGTCACATTTGGTCAATAAACGACACATGACTCTACCGACTGCTGTGCTTTACTTCCAGACAAATATTCACTGCTGTGTCAAATGTCGATGTGTTTTAATATAGCTCTGTGTAGATGAGTATCACCGCGGCTCTTTGTGCTCCTGTTTGTTGACCTCGTCCATGATGCCGATCAGGTTCACCAGGAACAGCTGAATCTGGAAACGTTTACACAACACGAGTTGACCCAAATTAATCACTGCACAAAAATGGTGTCCAACAAGTGTGGACTTTAAAGGCAATGCTCATCATTCTATAAACTGACGTGTACATTCTAGAATACTCAAACTCAGCCGTATTGATGTTCTACAAGCGATCACAAGCACAGATCCCTCTCCCTCACAATCCCTCTCCCTGTTTGAACACAGCCATCCCTTTTCTACACCCATCTAATACTCTGCTTGACGTAGTGCCACGCTGAGCCAAGTTGCTGCTGAGTGGTTGGAGATCTGGTGTACTTGAGTGCACTCTGCAGTATCTGCTATTCTAGCGTAGTTTTGTCTATTAAGTGTGTCAAGAGTTAAAGTATAGTTTAGTACCGTTCTTAACTGATGCATAATAACATTCTGATGGAGTTCCTGACTCAGAACTCTAGTTTCTATACTATTGTTCTGGTGTGGCGTCCTACCGTACTAAGTTACTGACTCAGTACTCTAGTTTCTATACTATTGTTCTGGTGTAGCGTGTGTGTGTGTGTGTGTGTGTGTGTGTGTGTAGCGTCCTACCTTGCTGAGCTGCTGGAGTGTGTGTGTGTGTGTGTGTGTAGCGTCCTACCTTGCTGAGCTGCTGGAGGGTGTGTATGTGTGTGTTTGTGTGTGTGTGTGTAGCGTCCTACCTTGCTGAGCTGCTGGAGTGTGTGTGTGTGTGTGTGTGTAGCGTCCTACCTTGCTGAGCTGCTGGAGGGTGTGTATGTGTGTGTTTGTGTGTGTGTGTGTAGCGTCCTACCTTGCTGAGCTGCTGGAGTGTGTCCTCTGGTGACACGCCCTGGTGGTCTTTGTCTTTGCCAAGCGTGGACAGGAAGAGGTTCAGGGTGGCAATCTTTACGGTGCCCAACAGCAAGGTCTTCTTGGCAGCTGTGTTTTGGATGTGCACCCATCTCGAGTCCTGTTGGGCAGACGGGACATGAGTAAGCCGGAACCACAGCTGGATCTGGAGCAGCTCTGGAACTGGACCTGCAGACGTGCCTCACATTAGATCAGTGGTTCTTAACCTGGGTTCGATCGAACCTTAGGGGTTCGTTGAGCCACTCTCAGGGGTTCGGCAGGGGTCAAGACACACACAGTATAGCCCGGTTCACACTACCAATGTCGTTTTGAAGAAATCATATTTTATTTTTCAAATTACGAAGGGTTCAGCGAATGCACTGATGAAGCTTGCAGAGTTCAGTACCGCCAAAAAGGTTAAGAACCACTGCATCAGATCCATACTCCAAACAGCCGTGGAATGGGTCACTGCAGCCCAAAGTATCAGCCACTTCCCAAGGCACCCACTGCACTTATAATAATAATAATAATAATTAATTAATTAATTAATTAATTAATCTAGACACTTAAAGACGCTTTACTAGACACTTGCTCACTGAAGCACGCTCTCGTTAAATCCAGTGAAGCTACCCAGTTAGCCACTTGAAGCTAGAGGCTAGCCGTGTCTTGAAGCTTGAAGCCAGCATCAGAAAGCAAACTTGACCAAGATCAGGGTTCCACAAATGTGATTAGGGGGCAGGTTTTTGACCCAATCAAATGGGAACACACCAGATCAGTCATATGGTCATTGTGCAGATGCTTCCATCCATAGAGTTGCTAATCTAAAGGCATGTTTTGTTGACTAATCCAACAGAATCAGATGTGCAGCAGTTAAACGTAAGTCTTTAAATAAGAAGCTGAATAATATGACTGTACTGTGATGATGAAACATCCATGCTGGAAGAAGCTGAATAATATGACTGTACTGTGATGATGAAACATCCATGCTGGAAGAAGCTGAATAATATGACTGTACTGTGATGATGAAACATCCATGCTGGAAGAAGCTGAATAATATGACTGTACTGTGAGGATGAAACATCCATGCTGGAAGAAGCTGAATAATATGACTGTACTGTGAGGATGAAACATCCATGCTGGAAGAAGCTGAATAATATGACTGTACTGTGAGGATGAAACATCCATGCTGGAAGAAGCTGAATAATATGACTGTACTGTGAGGATGAAACATCCATGCTGGAAGAAGCTGAATAATATGACTGTACTGTGAGGATGAAACATCCATGCTGGAAGAAGCTGAATAATATGACTGTACTGTGAGGATGAAACATCCATGCTGGAAGAAGCTGAATAATATGACTGTACTGTGAGGATGAAACATCCATGCTGGAAGAAGCTGAATAATATGACTGTACTGTGATGATGAAACATCCATGCTGGAAGAAGCTGAATAATATGACTGTACTGTGATGATGAAACATCCATGCTGGAAGAAGCTGAATAATATGACTGTACTGTGATGATGAAACATCCATGCTGGAAGAAGCTGAATAATATGACTGTACTGTGATGATGAAACATCCATGCTGGAAGAAGCTGAATAATATGACTGTACTGTGATGATGAAACATCCATGCTGGAAGAAGCTGAATAATATGACTGTACTGTGATGATGAAACATCCATGCTGGAAGAAGCTGAATAATATGACTGTACTGTGAGGATGAAACATCCATGCTGGAAGAAGCTGAATAATATGACTGTACTGTGAGGATGAAACATCAGTGCTGGTGGTAATATTGACTACATTTGCATTTTTTCTTTTAAATTACATTTTATGGGCTGGAAATGGCTCAAAGCACCATCTACTGCTTAAATTCACACTGAAACTTTCAAAGCCGATGCTGACCTAGAGAGAACCGCTCTGGACTGATCTACAAGACATTCCGCCAGTCCGACCATCGGGCACAGGTTAGATCATAAGCAGTGTGGCAGGGACGTAAGTTAATGAGCTCTTGCGCCCCCTACAGGTGGGTGAACTCACCCACAGCATGGCCTGGCTGCTGACGGTATCAAGCTCCGTCTGCAGCTTGGCCAGTTGGTTGTTGAAGTGGATGATCCTGTCGTCGGCGTGCTCGATGTACTGCGTCAGCTGGGCCAGGGCGTTGTTCACGGACGCCTCGCCCTCCTTCGAGCTCCGCAGCAGGTCCTCGCGAGTCTGAACCAGCGTGTCGAAGCGAGACATCACCTGACGAGGCTCCTCGAACTGAACAGCGGGAGAAGCAAGAGAGAAAACAACACTGAAGAGAACGGAACCATCTCACCTTGTGTTGTTGCCATGGGAACCGTGAGAAGTTTACGTGAGTCGGTCAGCGGGGGGGGGGGGGGGATACACACCTGCTCAGGCTGTCTCTGGGATGTGTGTGTGTGCTTTTGGATGACTGTCCTTCAGAAAAAAACGTACCTAAAGCCTCTTGTCGTTCACGACATATCAGAGGAAACGGTTTGCTCTTCCCACTTTATTCATCTACTCATGTGCTATCCATGTCTTTGATGTGTTGTAGCAGACGTCTTACAAAGCAAGACTTTTTGTTTTTAAATTCCTGATTTCACCCAATGCACTAATCTTACTTTGTGTGATAGCCCTCAGGTTGTCTGGTCAAAGGTGAGGTGGCAACCTCATATAACTCCTGGCACTGGGATAGACATGGCCTAGACTAGAGCCGTGCCTCATATAGCTCCTGGGATAGATATGGCCTAGACTAGAGCCGTGCCTCATATAGCTCCTGGGATAGATATGGCCTAGACTAGAGCCGTGCCTCATATAGCTCCTGGGATAGATATGGCCTAGACTAGAGCCGTGCCTCATATAGCTCCTGGGATAGATATGGCCTAGACTAGAGCCGTGCCTCATATAGCTCCTGGGATAGATATGGCCTAGACTAGAGCCGTGCCTCATATAGCTCCTGGGATAGATATGGCCTAGACTAGAGCCGTGCCTCATATAGCTCCTGGGATAGATATGGCCTAGACTAGAGCCGTGCCTCATATAGCTCCTGTGACTGGGATAGATATGGCCTAGACTAGAGCCGTGCCTCATATAGCTCCTGTGACTGGGATAGATATGGCCTAGACTAGAGCCGTGCCTCATATAGCTCCTGTGACTGGGATAGATATGGCCTAGACTAGAGCCGTGCCAACTCCAGCCCAGACCCCTCCAGTGCAGGAGCTATGTGGGAACACCACACACAAACATACACACACACACACACACACACACACACACCCCCCCCCCCACACACACACACACACAAACACACACACACACACCACACGCGCCCAATCGCGCACAGCACGCACGCATGCACGCATCCACGCATCCACGCACACACACCACGCGCACGCACGCACGCACGCACGCACGCACACACACACACACACATACACACATACTGCAATATCCTGGGGGTCCCATGTGGCAGACCCCCCTCTACTCACCTGTACCCAGCCTGCCTTCTCCCCATCCAGTCATTACCTGCTTGCACAGCCTCACAACTCTAAGCAGATAGTCTGGGTAGATCTGATTTTTCTCGGCCAGTGTGGCCAGCCTGTCTCTTTCCTGTGTGAGGGTGCGGAGCTCGGCCTCGAGGGTCCTCAGCTCGGCGGATTTCTGTTTGGCCAGGTCGCGCTCGTGATCCGCCTTCTTCATGGCCCGAACACGCTTCATCTCATTCTCCTGATGGCAGCACAGAAGGCATAAATGATTTCCTAATAAGGATAGAAATGACCCATGTCTACACTTGGGCTACACTTGGGCTACACTTGGGGACAGCTTGAGATGATGGCTCAGGACTAAGATGCTTGTAGTACTCTTGTTGGCGGCCTAAGCCCCAGAAGGGGTAGTAGGCGATGATGATGTGTGCGTAGTGGAGCGTACCTTACATCTGTTGTCATCGTCCGTATCTATATAATATTTAATATGTATATATATATATATATATATATATATGATAATTATTTATCAATATATGTAGAGCCTATCATAATTATTTATCAATATATGTATAAATATATATATATATTGATCAATAATTATGATAGGCTCTGCAGTAAGGCACACACACCTTTAGAAACGTATCAAATTTCGCTAAATGAATCTTGATCTCTTTCTCCTTTCCTCTGATCTCCTCCTTTGTCAGACGCTGGTTCACCACAGTGGTATTGAAGTCCTACGGGTTCACAGGGAGAAGTTGTTATTATTACGTTATGTTATGTTATGTGGCTCTGTACATGACATTTTATAATTTACATTTCGTCTTTTAGCAGACACTTTTATCCAAAGCGATTTACAAGGATGTATAAATATTTTACAATTTTACACTGATGGCACACTGCTCACCAGAAGCATTTAGGAGTTCAGTGTCTTGCTCAAGGACGCTTCGACAGGAAATCGAACTAGCAACCTTCTATGTTTTATGTTGGTTTTCACCAGGTCTGTATTGGAGCTTTTGTCTTACAAATATACCATAAAAAACAACGACAAAAACTCCCTACTAGGCTAAAATACATGAACACTTTTAAGACTGATCTATCAAGAGTTAATGGTTCTCACATGTTTAACAGCCAGCATAGCTTCATTGACGTCATGTTCCTGCTGTTTCTTTTTCAGCAGACGGGTTGCAGGAGCCAAGAACTTTTCACTTTGTTTCCGGCTGTTGAGAATAGGAGGATGCCACATCATGCGGCTGTCTATCGACAGGAACAAATATAACAATTGACATTAATAAATGCATCACTTACAAAAGCTGATTTTGAAGATGGTCCTTAAAATAAACGCTGAAATCCCCAGACAAGTCGTTAGCCTTAGAGGTGCTGTCCATGATTATATCACTGTAGAAATGCCTTTGGCCAACCGTCCAAGTAAGAGGGTTTATTTAGGGGTCCTACTTATAATAAGGTAAACAAACTCGCAAGGTGCATAACAATGGTATCGTAGCAACATGTTGATATGAAGACAATATCAAGTAAACGTAACAAATATCATTGTTGAGTCATTCACATTTCCACCAATCTAGACTCCTGGTAGTGCCTATTTACAACGATCATGTTCATCCACGAGATGGCGCACTATGTAACTACAACAATCCTGCTGGACACTGCCTGCGTCATCGCTGGAGAGAAATGTCTGTTTGTTGGCAGCTAACAGGGAGTGGGACAATGATGTACACTATGCAGTACAAGTGAGGAGCGATGTCAGGCCCTGTCCTCATACGTCTGGACTGTGAGGATAATGCAACGTAGTCGTGTTGCAGCCCCTAGTTGCTGTCCTTTACCAGGCTTTCGTTTCAACCCCACGATTTTCGTGCTGAATGGCCATGGGGGAAGACACTTGCAGAAAGCTTTAAAATGCGTGGCGATATTTATGCAATACGAGTTGTGGTCTCACGGTACGGTTAGCGAAATCACTGGCTAACTGAACTAGCAATTTGCTAGTGTTCATTAACTAGCTTTAGCCAGCTACCTAGCTATAGCAGTTTCATCAGCTTATTTTTCCATGGATGCCCAATAAAACCTCGTCTACACATGTAACGTGTTGTAACGTTACATTTTACGTTAATGTTGTTTATCACTAACAGGTACAGTTCAAATCCTTGTCCTTCTATTTACTCACATTTGACTGTGTTAGCCAGACTAGTTAGCAAATCTGACTAGCTAACATAGCTAGATTTGTCTAAGCTACTTAATTAACATTAGCTGTGAAGGCTCATTAGTTTAGTTGACTCGGAGTTTGTAGCCTATTTTCCGTGTGACTATATGTTTGCATTGCAATTCAATGTGGTTAATGTTAATGTTTATTCCGGCTGCAAAAGCTAGAGCTAGCCTAACTGGCAAGGCAGCTGTGTCGTGTGTCTATTGCCGAAAAGCTAATATTGTACACTAGTGACGCTAATGTTCCTGCAATAGCATTGCCGGTACTGACACTTGGAAAAATATAATAATCTTTGTGGGCACACGGCTAAACTATATCTGCCCCCCTCTGACTGAAGTAAGCAGTTTAAAATCTGCAGCGAGATTTTATGTTTGAAAATGGAAGGTAAATAAACAACGTCATTATTACGTTTTTTTTTATTATTGTAAACGAATTAGCCTCAGTATCTGCCATCCTTTATTATTGTACTCCCATTTCGCTCTCCTTTCATTGTCCTCTGGTGTTTCAAATTATTTACAGGAAATGCAAAATCCTGTCCAGTGAAGTCCATATAGTTTTGTTTGCTGCAGTTGAGGGCAAGTGAGACCTTTTTTCAGAGGTTGGTAACATAAAAGATGATCTATCGTGTCCGTTGTAGCTGAATACTTCAGTCTCTTATAACTGAAGGAAAAAGGCTTTATATGGTTCATGATGGAAGGTGCTAGTCTTTGAACCCTTGCAACATCAATCACTGTCCTGTTAGTGAGAGGCTCTCCTCATCCTATTTCCTACACTGTACATCGCTGCATTGTATTGTTCTTTGTATTGTATCGTCTGTATATTGTTTAGAATAATTGTAAAAATGAGAGAGCGGCAAGATACCAGAATTTCCCCACGGGATTAATAAAGTATTTTTCCATCTATCTATTATCTAGACATCATCATGAATCTGGTTCGCCTGGTGTGTCGACACAAGACAGCCCTGGTGATTGGGGCGCTGTGCCTCTTCGCCGTAGTGCTGGTGTTCCTGGCGAAGTGCACCTCTGAGACCTTAAAGCAGGCCGACTCCCCCGGCGGCGGCCAGGACCCTCGAGCCGTGGCTCCCGTCGACCATGTGGACCCCCTCCCTCCTGCCAAAGATCTGTCCGCCTTCCTGGTGGTGCTCATCACCACGGGACCCAAGTACACGGAGCGACGCAGCATCATCCGCAGCACGTGGCTGTCGCAGCGGGACCCGGAGGTGCTGGCGCTGTTCGTGGTGGGCACGGAGGGCCTGGCGCCCGAGGAGGCGCAGAACCTGGGCACGGAGCAGACGCGCCACCGCGACCTGCTGCTGCTGCCCGAGCTGCGCGACTCCTACGACAACCTCACCGCCAAGCTGCTGCACATGTACTCCTGGCTGGACCGCAGCGTGGACTTCCGCTTCGTGCTGAAGGCAGACGACGACACGTTCGCCCGGCTGGACCTGCTGAAGGAGGAGCTGAAGGCCCGCGAGCCCCCCGCCGGCGGCGGCGGTGGCGGCGTCGAGCGGCTGTACTGGGGCTTCTTCTCGGGCCGCGGCCGCGTCAAGACGTTGGGGAAGTGGCGGGAGAGCGCCTGGGAGCTGTGCGACTACTACCTGCCCTACGCGCTGGGCGGCGGCTACGTGCTCTCGGCCGACCTGGTCCACTACGTGCGGCTCAACGTGGCCTTCCTGAAGACGTGGCAGAGCGAGGACGTCTCGCTGGGCGCCTGGCTCGCGCCCGTGGACGTCAAGCGGGTCCACGACCCGCGCTTCGACACGGAGTACAAGTCGCGCGGCTGCAGCAACAAGTACCTGGTGACGCACAAGCAGAGCCTGGAGGACATGCTGGAGAAACATCAGACGCTGCAGAGGGACGGGCACCTGTGCAAGGAGGAGGTCAAGCTACGCCTGTCCTACATCTACGACTGGAGCGTGCCACCCTCGCAGTGCTGCCAGCGCAAGGATGGCATCCCCTGACCTCTGACCCCTTCACCCCCTGTGTCGACTCGTTCATGTTGTCGTGTTAGTTTGTTTATTTATTTATTTATTTGTGCCGGTCGTGTGGGCTTGACCCTCCAGCTGTGTGTGTGTGTGTGTGTGTGTGTGTGTGTGTGTCTGTGTGTGTGTGTGTGTGTATGTATGTGTGTATCTCTGCTGCCCTTGAATGTGGAAGATGTCATTGGAGGTTTTGGGGTCAGTGGATCTTTGAGTTTGACGGTGTGATTAAAATATACAGGAAGATCTACACTCATAGCACAGCCATAATCACCCCCCTGACCTTTGAACTCTCAGCACAGCCATAATCACCCACCTGAGCCCCTTGGGAGGGTTGGTGACACCTGGTGGTTGTCAGGACGACACAGGCCAAATGTTGCTTCTTAGATACATATAAAGGCAGATTGCTACTGGTTACCAAAGCACAGTGCTGCATCTTCATGACCATCATCACAACCATCATCACCATGAACATCCAACGCTATAAAACATTGGAATGATTATTTTTGCTGTGGGGTTTAGTCTGTGAGGTTTGGCTTCTCCCTTCCTAAGGATAAGGGAGTCCTCCGGATGTTCCTAGAACAGGCTTTAGAGACACACCTGGGGAAGAAAACCTCTCCATAAAAGAGACCCCTTCACTCACCTGAGTGCGTCACTAAACCACATGCTGGGAACACCCCCTCCTGATTCAGAAGAGGCGGCATTTACCTCCCTCCCCTCCACACCTGCCTCAGGTCTGCTGTGAGATGCGTCATGTCTCTCTGTGTCTGTGTGTATGTGTGTGTGTGTGTGAGTGTTGTGTTTACAAAGACCCTTCATGCTCTAAAAAGCACACTGGCCTTGTGTTCTGAACTCCTTTTTAGCACAAGAGAGGGCTGAATGGTGGGGCCCTGCTGTATGCGAGCATTAGCACCCCAGACATACCCGTCACTAAACTTCTTCTTCACCAAAGGAATCTACAGTCATGAGACCCTGACACAGCATCACACACAGCATCACACACAGCATCACACACAGCATCACACACAGCATCACACACACCCACACACACCCACAGCATCACACACAGCATCACACACATCCACACACACACACAGCATCACACACACCCACAGCATCACACACAGCATCACACACAGCATCACACACAGCATCACACACACCCACACACACCCACAGCATCACACACATCATCACACACAGCATCACACACACCCACACACACACACAGCATCACACACACCCACAGCATCACACACATCACACACAGCATCACACACACAGCATCACACACACAGCATCACACACATCATCACACACACAGAATCACACACACAGCATCACACACAGCATCACACACAGCATCACACACAGCATCACACACACCCACACACACCCACAGCATCACACACATCATCACACACAGCATCACACACACACAGCATCACACACACCCACAGCATCACACACATCATCACACACAGCATCACACACAGCATCACACACACAGCATCACACACACAGCATCACACACATCATCACACACAGCATCACACACAGCATCACACACACAGCATCACACACAGCATCACACACAGCATCACACACAGCATCACACACACCCACAGCATCACACACTTTCACCACAAGCTTGACACAGATTGTCACTCGATCACTTTAATACTGTCATTCTGCAAACACATAGGAGTGGTTTTAGAGCATTATGTGACCTTTAGGAGTTTGACACAGACCTCAGGTCAGATCAGATTCTTTGACCTTTAGCTGTCCATTGATTTCTGTGGGATGTATGTCTGTGAAATGGATTTATGCAAATGCTGCGTAACCAGTTGCCTGATAAGGCTGTGTACGAATGTGTCCTTGAGTATTTTACGGATTATTAAAATGTTTTTTTTTTTAAGTAAGTATCTGTGTGTCACTTTATTATGTAGTCATAACATTGTTTCATGAGTCATGTCAGTCATTGGGTACCAATTTCAATTCTTCATGATGGAAATAAAAAGTGAACTTTATTCTTATGATCTGTCTAAAAACACATACATCCAATAGCTCATATCTACAAACATTTAATTTATGTGTCCAGTTCAGAACAAAACCAGTTGGGTTTGGAAGTCAACAACTGACGCCAACAAACAAACAAACCCTGAATTGCGAAATAAGTGATGAAGATTTTAACAATGTTTACAGATAGATTACACAAAAGAAAATGATATGAAAATGATATCAGCATGATTACAATATAAACTCTTGAGTTTGCAGGAGCAATCAGGAGTACTGTCCTGAAATCCTGATTGTGTTGTGTCATGACCTTGTGTGTGCGTGCTTGTGTGTGTGTGCGTGCGTGCGTGTGTGCGTGCGTGCGTGTGTGCATGTGTGTGTTGTCTCAGTGCCCCGACAGCTGGATGTGTCAGATGTTTTCCCTCACTCGCACGAATTCTGGAACGTTCTGCTGGTGCTCTCTGCGTCTCGTCTCCTCTAGCTCATACTGCCCGACAGAAAGGACACCTTCAGAAATTCTGATAATAATAATAATAAAAAAAACTTTATTTATATAGCACCTTTCATGCAAAATAATGCAGCTCAAAGTGCTTTACAGCAAATACTTAAAAATACACATCAAATAAACATACAAACTAGGATGTAGTGTAAAACAAATAAATAAAACATAAAATTAGTATAAAAACAGTGATAGAGTGCGTAAAGATGAGAAAAAAAAATGTAATACATAAAATGCATAGCATAAGACAGAAAATAAAACTGCAGAGATATGTTTCATCTAACCCCTTATATGATATGATATGATATGTTGATGCATTGTTGGTATTTGTATGCATCATGGTATTCACCAGCACTTAGCCTCTTGTGGCACTCACACACACACACACACACACACACACAACACCCTCAGTTTAGTCTGTACTGAAGTGATTCCGGTGACAAGCGTCCCGCCAGTAACCTTTCCCTCTGCTTGCGTAGCTCCTTCTCCAGGTCGGACACTGGCAGCTCCTGCTCTCTCTGCCTCTCCAGGCTCCTCTGTTCTAGAACCTTCCGGAGTTCCGACCGCTCCCCTGGCAACCGTCCCCTGCAGGTATACAACATGCAAATGTTGATAAGACCATGATTTGTGTGACACATAATTACAACAAACCTGAAGTTAGAAGAATGCTGCTTTGAGGCCCAGGTTTGACGAAATTACAACAAACCTGAAGTTAGAAGAATGCTGCTTTGAGGCCCAGGTTTGACGAAATTACAACAAACCTGAAGTTAGAAGAATGCTGCTTTGAGGCCCAGGTTTGACGAAATTACAACAAACCTGAAGTTGTCTAAAATTCGGCAGCTAGACTTATAACCAGGACCAAGGAGTTTGATCACATCACACCTGTTTTAGCTCCACTACATTGGCAAGGGTAGAAGCTACACACACACACACACACATACACACTGCCTGTCAGCTCTGGAGCCAAGCCAGCAGGGCTCGAGTAAGGAAATGATAATAAATTGGTATTGATCTAAAAAAACAACAACACACATTTAGTCTAAATCAAGCTGTCTATATTAAATAAATGTAGTAATGTAGTACGTTTCTCTGGACCTTCCATCAATAATATTTATATAATTCCATAAACGTCACCCAATGAAGCACTACCTGCCCTACATGATGGGTGACAGGTTCGTATTTCCCACAAAACTGATAACTAGATATGTCCTGGAAAAAACATCATATCAGTCTCCCTGGACTCAGTTCACCCCAAAAGTTATAAAAGCCCTATGAATAATCACTAAATAACACATAAAGAGAGGGTGTTTCATAAAGTTCTACTGCAACTGCTACTACTATTATTATCTCCAATTCTAAACCTTTCCTTTTTAAGTTTATATGTTTCTAGAGAGTTCCCTCATCTCTGGTATGACATTGCAGCCTCCTACATTATGGGTGACAGGTTTGTAATTTCCCACACCACTGATAACCACATATGTCCTGGACATTCTGCCATTTCTAAATCTTATCAGTGTCCCTGGACTTTATTTAACTTCAAAACATCATGAAATGTCTTACATAATGAGACTAACAACCTTCTACAACTACTACTACTGCTACTACTGCAAATACTACTACTACTGCTACTACAAAACTACTGTGTGTCAGAGAGTGAATAATGTTAAAGATGAGGGCTGTCATCACACTGCTGGTGCTGCTGCTTTCCATGCGTGGATCTCAGACTCGGAGCACCCAGACTGAAGTTCACCCAGAAAGCCAGAGCACTGGGGCTGATGCTGCTGCAGTCACTACCCAGCTGGACGTCTCCGCTGAGCTCAGGGAACTCAGAGACATGGTGGACAGGCAAGGAATGACTCTGATCTTTACTCAGTATGAGCTTAAAAACACCAAAGGTCTGCTGAACAAAATAGAGGCTGAAAATGATGCTGTGAAACAAAGACTAGAGGCAGAGCTGACAGTTGTGAAGACCAGACTGGCTGTAAGTGAAACTGAAGTTGTGAATCTGAAGAAGGAAGCTGCAGCACAGACAGCTGATCTGAGGTCAGTTACTGAGATACTGGTAGCCACTGAGACTGACATGGAGCACGTGAAGAAAGAAACTGCAGCACAACACACAGACCTGGCCACTTTGAATACTGAGGTGACGAACCTGAAGATGGAACTGTCTGCTGGTGAGACTGAGGTGGAGATACTCAAAATGGAACACGCAGCACAAGAGGCAGAGCTGACAGCAGTGAAGACCAGACTGACAGCCACTGAGACTGAAGTAGTGAATCTGGAGAAAGAGATTTCAGAGAAACCCAAGGTGGCATTCTCGGCAGGTCTAACTAACTCAGGATACATATCGTCTGGGAATACTGATCTGAACTTGGTCTTCACTAAAATCATCACCAATGTTGGACAGGCCTACAGCAACATGACTGGCTTCTTCACAGCTCCAGTTAAAGGAGTCTACTACTTTAGATTTACAGTCACAGATGTACTATCCTCAAGAAGTATGCAGATCAAGATGTTTAAGAATGAAGAGCAGGTCATGCGGTTGTATGAGTATGATACTGATGGACAGCACTCTTATCTCTCCAGTGGTGTGACTCTGCAGCTGGAGTTGGGAGATGTAGTTAACATGCGACTCCCTAGTGGCTTCAGGCTCTATGATGATTCTTGGAACCACTGCACCTTCACTGGCTTCCTGCTCTTTCCTCTTTGAAGGGAACACACTGCTCAACTGCTCATGTTGTCAAATGATAAATAATATGCATCATGATCATGCTCAAATAAAGCAAATTTAATTATTCTGTGTTATCATTGGAAATATTGAGCAATGTTTTTTATCAACACAGGTGAATATTCATGTTATTTTTCCTGTCTTAAATCAACAGGGTGGAGCTAAGAGGAAACTGTTATGCCGTGTAGTGCACTTTACAATAAAAGAATCACACGGTCAGCGTGGGTTTTACTATAACTTTTACTGGGTGACTTCTAACATGTATCTCACAGTCTACTGCCAGTATGCCTACTGCATTCTGGGTAATGCAGTTAACGTAATGCACATAACAACACATCTCCCGCCCCCTCTAGAAGAAGACATTACCTTTAACCTAACTCAGACAACATATGTCAAATCAACCATGAACCTCACATTACATTGATCTAATACTCATTCTTGCATTTATGCTCACAGTAACTGAGTTTTATGCTATTTTTGTTATACTGTATGTATAACGTCTACTGCGTAGATGAATGATGCTTGCCAAGTCGTAAGAATTTTGCTGTGCTGAAGCAATTTGGTACATGCAATAATAAACACACTTTGACTTTTGACTTTGACTTTGATAATACAAGTTATTATAATTTTTTCAACTCATTTGAACATTTCAACTCATTTGAAACCATTTACAGTCTCTAGTGTTCAGCAACTTTCAATGAGTCTTTAAGGAGGCTGAACATTACGCATGGGTCTGCCAGGTGTCTCCACGCTTGGTACATCGGGATCTGTTGCTTCGTTCTCTGCAGTTTGGTCAACCAGGTCACTTGTGGTGTCTCCGACTTGTCCTTTACTGTCTGGTTGCCCCTCATATAGCTGGCTCGACACTTGTGGCTTGAGATCCACTCTATTCCTTCTCGAAGACGCTCCATGCTCCGTCTGGATTTGGTAAGAGCGTGGTGCCACTTCTCTCTGAACTGATCCTTGCACGTTCCAGATGCCAGTCACATGATCTCGGAATCTGACATGATCTCCTGGCTTTAGGTCACGTAAGTGTTTAGCTCTCTTATCATGTTGCTGTTTTTGTTTCTGTTTCTCTTTTATTTTGGCCACTTTAACTTTGTGTGCACCTTTAAGTGTCAGCAGGTCCTCAAGTATAGGCAGATTTGTGCGTATGCGCTGTCCCATCAGCATCTGAGCTGGTGATAGACCATTCTGCAATGGTGCACTTCTGTAGATCATCAGACTCTGATGAAAGTCTGCCTTTCCATCTTGTGCTTTTTTCATGAGGCCTTTGACCACCTTCACTGAGCTTTCTGCAAGGCCATTTGATCTTGGATAATGTGGGCTGGATGTTGTGTGCAGTGGCGGCGCCAGGGGGGGGCTAGGGGGTGCTAGAGCACCCCCTAGATTGGCCATAGCACCCCCATAGCACCCCCAAGAAAATAATGGTTTATTTAGGCCTATTATTGTTATTTAATTTCATTCTGAGTTCTTAATAAAATGCATTGTGTGATAATAATATTTGAATTAACAAAAGAAAATAACAGATTGAAATAAACAGATTGTTCACGTAGCACGACACAGACACGTTGCGCGTGAACGTGATTGTTCAATGAGTAGTAGGCTAAGTAACAGTAATCCTCGCGATCGGTCAATTCTAAGTCAAGCGTTCACAAAATCACGAAAATGGATCGGTATTTGATCCGCAAATGTCCTCGAGTTGAAGAAGATGTTCAAGAGGGAGAAAAAATGCAAGAGGTATTGGATTCTGTTTCTGATGTAGAAGAAGAGGAACGTCCTGGTCCAAGTCAACCCTTCACCTCTACTGAGGGCGCTGCTAGCCATGCTTCTAGCACCCTGGGTGACTTAAGCATGAACGCCCAGGATGGTCCGAAAAGACCAATATTACAAAAATGTTGTGGAAAGCTTGCGCTACACTGTTTGTCAGGGGATCTCACAGCGAGGCCACATTGAAGATGAGGATTCAGCAAACAGGGGTAATTTCCGCGAGTTGCTATCTGTAATTGGAAAATTTGATAAAACCGTTCAGAAAAAGTTAGATAACAACCCGTCAAATGCAAAGTATGTGCACCATGACATGCAGAATGAGATAATCAATGTAATGGCAGAAATGATTAGGAAACAATTAAGGGATGTTTTAAGCATAGTTTTGTGTGCACTTTTTGATCTCTTATTATTGTGGTTTAAGTGCCTACTGTTTGGTTTCATTCATGTTTTTATTGATTGTGACCTAAAATAATATACACTTTTTGAAAGCATTTCTGACTCTTTGCCCGTTTAAGTTAATTCTATCTGATATTCTAATCTGCCGTCTTTAGTTAGAAGTGTATTGAACTTGGTATGTTTAGTTTAATTTGTCGCACATGGTAGTGGTGACCTGGTAGTAATCTGGCGCAAACTGTAATCCACACACTGAAGTAAGTGAAGTATTTGGGATTACGTTATCTATAACATGTTGCATCCATTTTGACCGTCGGAGATGAACGCGGCTTTGTGCGCGTCCGTCAGAAGTGCTGATAATAATAATACGATGGATTTGAATGGCGCTTTTTATGTACCCCAAAGACGCGTTAGAGATCAAACGTGTAAACATATGTGACGATATGGTGGGGAGGTGTTGTAGTAGAGAAAAATGAGACTCATATGCTGTCACCCTAATTTCATAGCACCCTCAGTAAAACGCCTAGCACCCCCATAGCACCACCAGAAAAAAATCTCTGGCGCCGCCACTGGTTGTGTGTTGGAACCCCCACTCTTTTGCAAAGTCTGCAAACTCACTGCTTGCAAACTGTGGACCATTATCAGAGACAAGTTCGCATGGTACACCATGTCTTGCAAAAGCTGTTTTCAGAAATGCAATGACAGCTTTGCTAGATGTCGTCTGTAGAGTTGCTACTTCTGGGTAGTTAGAGAAGTTATCTGTCACCACCACTATATGGCTTTTTCCATGACAGTCGAACAAATCTGCTCCCACTCTTTGAAATGGTCTGTCTGGCACAGGGTACGTCATGAGTGGCTCTGCTTGCTGCTTAGGTCTATAGGTCAAGCATATGTTGTGTCCACTAAACAAACACACGGTCCCAATGAACAGAAATCGGATTACAGATGCTGGTCTCAGTGCGGTTTAATTGTACATTTTAAAATACAACCAGAGAAAGTCACACCGGTAGATTTTCTGCAGAACTGAGTTCTGCGGCAGATATTTAAAACATACTATGACACTCCCATTCAAGCCATGACTGGCTGAAACCCTAACCCAATCAAATGCCCTGACTCCAACCTGACTCCAGCCAATCAGAAGGCTTCTTTTCTTAGTCTAATGACCCTCCCCTTCTCATTCATTTTACATCGTTGCGTGTGTGACAAAAAAAAACCTTCAAACGAATTAAATTAATTGTTACATTTCTTCTTACTTATTAAAATGATCCCTCACATATTTCACACGAGGCCGTAGTGTGGCCAATGTCTTGGTTCATTCTTGGCCAATACATGACCTCACATGACCTCACATGCCCTGCACTGCAGCAACTTGAGAGCACAGTGTAAGAGCTGAGAACAAGAGATAGAGATGGAGAGAGAGACAGTATTAAGCACTCCCTCCATGGTTGACCTGCTGTATTGCAGCCCCGCTTAAGAGCGCTGTGGCTCTCCCTGATCCCCTAATGCAGTGGTTCTTAACCTTATTGGAGGTACTGAACCCTGCAAGCTTCATCAGTGCATTCGCCGAACCCTTCGTAATTTGAAAAATAAAATATGATTTCTTCAAAACGTAGGTATGTATAAAAACGCCCCGACATTGCTAGTGTGAACCGGGCTGTACTGCGTGTGTCTTGACCCCTGCCGAACCCCTGTAAGTGACTCAACGAACGATCGAACCCAGGTTAAGAACCACTGCCCTAATGGATTGGCCCCTTGGCCAGATGAACTCAAAGCACTCTGATTCATAGTGTGTAAACAATAGCAGTTGGACACTTTTCCTTTCTTTGCTGTCTTTTCTCATTGGCGTTTGGAAGCTGCCCATGTAATGAGAGAAGGAGGGAGGAAGGAAGGATTGGGAAGCTTTCAATTTGTATAACTCCAGAGGGATAGGTGTTTACCCTGATTATAAAAAGAGACTGAAGGAGAAAGAAAGGGCTTACACTGTGATCATTGACAGAAAGAGAGAGAGAGAGAGAGAGAGAGGAAGAGAGAGAGAGAGGGAGAGAGTGGGAGAAGTTTGGGATTTAAGAAGGCTCGATAAGTGTGGGCATTCATAGAACTTTCTAGAGAAAGTTTGGATTCACTGTTGACAAAGTCGAAGTCATAGCCCAGGGGTAGAAGCTCCACACACACACACACACACACACACACACACACACACACACACACACACACACACACACACACACACATTCACACACACATAGCCTGTCAGCTCTGGAGCCAAATCTGCTCAAGCCTGCGGGGCTGGAATAAGGAAATGATAATAAATTGGTATTGTTTTTTTTTTTTAAACACACACATTTAGTCTCATCTTAATCAAACTGTCTATATTGACTTAATGTAGTTAGTTTCTCTGGACCTTCCATCAACAATATTTATATAATTCCATAAAGTCACCTAATGAAGCACTAGCTGCCCTACATGATGGGTGACAGGTTTGCACTTTCCAACAACACTGATAACTAGATATGTCCTGGAAAAAACATCAGTCTCCCTGGACTCAGTTCACCCCGAAAGTGATAAAAGACCTATAAATAATCACTAAATAACATATAAAGAGAGGGTGTTCACAGACTGAGTCTCATAAAGTACTACTGCAACTGCTACTACTATATTATCTCCAATTCTAAACCTTTCCTTTTTAAGTTTATATGTTTCTAGAGAGTTCCCTCATCTCTGGTATGACATTGCAGCCTCCTACATTATGGGTGACAGGTTTGTATTTTCCCACACCACTGATAACCAGATATGTCCTGGAAAATCTGCAATTTCTAAATCTTATCAGTGTCCCTGGACTTTATTTAACCTCAAAACATCATGAAATGTCTCACATAATGAGTAACTGAGGCATATAAAAGCGGGTGTACTGAGACTAACAACCTTCTACAACTACTACTACTGCTACTACTGCAAATACTACAAAACTACGGTGTGTCAGAGAGTGAATAATGTTTAAGATGAGGGCTGTCATCACACTGCTGGTGTTGCTGCTCTCCATGCGTGGATCTCAGACTCGGGGCACCCAGACTGAAGTTCACATAGAGAGCCAGAGCACTGCTGCTGCTGCTGCAGTCACTACCCAGCTGGACGTCTCTGCTGAGCTCAGGGAACTCAGAAACATGGTGGACAAGCAAGGAATCACGTTAGTGGAGCTGAGAATGACTCTGAGCTTCACTCAGGATGAGCTACATAACACCAAAAATCTGCTGTACAAAGTAGAGGCTGAAAATGATGCCCAAGACATAGAGTTGACAGTCGTGAAGAACAGACTGGCTGCAAGTGAAACTGAAGTGGTGAATCTGAGGAAGGAAGCTGCAGCACAGACAGCTGATCTGAGGTCAGTTACTGAGAGACTGGCAGCCACTCAGAATGACATGGAGTACGTGAAGAAAGATACTGCAGCACAAGAGGCAGAGCTGACAGCAGTGAAGAACAGACTGGCAGCCACTGAGACTGAAGTAGTGAATCTGGAGAAAGAGATTACACAGAAACCCAAGGTGGCATTCTCAGTAGGTCTGACTAACTCAGGATTTATAGAGTCTGGGAATACTGAGCTGAACTTGGTCTTCACTAAAATCATCACCAATGTTGGACAGGCCTACAGCAACATGACCGGCTTCTTCACAGCTCCAGTAAAAGGAGTCTACTACTTTAGATTTACAGTCATGGATGGACTATCCTCAAGACATATGCATATCAAGATGTTTAAGAATGGAGTGCAGGTCATGTGGTTGAATAGGTATGATACTGATGAACAGCACGCTTATCTCTCCAGTGGTGTGACTCTGCAGCTGGAGTTGGGAGATGTAGTTAACATGCGACTCCCTAATGGCTACAGGCTCTATGATAGATTTAATAACCACAGCACCTTCTCTGGCTTCCTGCTCTTTCCTCTTTGAAGGGAACACACTGTTCAACTGCTCATGTTGTAAAATTATAAATAATATGCTTCATGATCATGCTCAAATAAATCACATTTAAAATTGAATTATTCTGTGTCATCATTGGAAATATTGAGCAATGTTTTATCAACACAGATAAATATTCATGGTGTCTTTAATCAAGAGGGTGGAGCTGAGAGGGAACAGATGCAGCCAATGAGAAGGAAGGAAAGGAGAGAATGTGTGTGTGTGTGTGTGTGTGTTTTGGACGGGAAGGACTTTTGATCCATGATATTTAAAGAAGATGTAAATATGTGTGTGTGTGTGTGTGTGTGTGTTTACTCAAAATAAGGGCTGTTTCTCAGTGACTTTATGTAGACCTGTGTGTGTATATGTGCATGCGTAAGCATGTGTGTGTGTGAGATCACTGGTGGAAAATCTGTGTTCATGTTATGACAGTTTAAGCAAAGACTTCACTTGTTGTTGCAGCCACAAGACAGCAAATTGGTGACTCGTGGTTATGACTATGAGCAATGTTGTGTGTGTGTGTGTGTGTGTGTGTGTGTGTGTGTATTTGTTGGGTGCAGGGGCCTTATTGAATGCTAGACATTTATGAGATTGCATCTCTGTTTTATTCTATGCTTTGCATAAAACACTCTAATGACTGCTGTCTCTTTGCAGTTTTACTGACAGTTATGCTACCCAAATGCTATACCCTCCCAACTTCCCCTGTGCAGTAACCACACATACTATACCCTCCCAACTTTCCCTGTGCAGTTACCACACATACTATACCCTCCAAACTGTCTCTGTGCAGTTACCCTGCATAGCATATCCTTCTGTGAAGTTACCCCTCATATCTGCTGTGGGCATTTGTGAGCATGTGTAGCAGCACTCTCGCGTTTATTTGGTCTAAGGAGTCATTTACAACATAGCAGTGAAACTGATGTTATGAAGCAGGCCTACCTTATGCATGAAACACATGTGATGTGGGTCTGCATATTACAGCTTATGGGGAAGCTACCGTTAAGATTTACAGACACACCCCCCTAGCCACCTGTCACTGGTGAAACAGACCCACGCCATTATAAGGCTGGATGGAGGATGCTCCGGCAGGGAACTTTCTAGATCCAAAGAAAGACAAACAGGTGCAAACACACACACACACACACACACACAACACAACAAACAGACAGCCCTGGTACAGACAGTTTGTAATGGTATGTTCCACAAGGTGGCAGTGTTCTCACTACTGGTTTGAGTGCGAATTATTACTTTGTACACATTTAAAGGTTCCAAAAATTGCACCAAAGAAGTTTATAAGCTAAGCACGACAATCACAGCATCAACTACAGCTGACATCGGAACCACAACTCTCCTCAGCCTGGCTCGACCAGGGCTGCTCCTGTGCTGGCGGGAACAAACGAACAGACAGCGCTGGGGGTCTTGGAGGAACATGCTGACACACACCCAAGAGCAGGGGCCACTCACAGCCAGACCTGGAGGCTATGCCAGTCTTCACTCTGCAGAGACACAGACAGGCAGGCAGACAGACAGAGAGAGTGAGAGAGAGAGAGAGAGAGAGAGAGAGAGAGAGAGAGAGAGAGAGGGTGAGAGAGAGAGAGAGAGAGAGAGAGAGAGAGAGAGAGAGAGAGAGAGAGAGAGAGACTGACAGGGAGCACACACAGGCAGACCTGGAGGCTATGCCAGTCTTCACTCTGCAGAGACACAGACAGGCAGGCAGACAGACAGAGAGAGTGAGAGAGAGAGAGAGAGAGAGAGAGAGAGAGAGAGAGAGGGTGAGAGAGAGAGAGAGAGAGACTGACAGGGAGCCACACACAGGCAGACCTGGAGGCTGTGCCAGACTTCACTCTGCAGAAAGGGCGCGCAGACACAGACAGACAGAAAGACAGACAGAAAGAGAGCGAGAAGAGAAAGACAGACAGACAGGGAGGTTGAGAGAGACATACAGTCAGACAAACAGGCAGACTCAGAGAGATAGACCATCTCTTCCAGGACTGTAAGAGGCACAAATGGCTGCTCATCTTTACTCTCTGCCATCAGTTTGCTGGGTTTTAAACAGCTACTAATACTACTTCTACCATTTCAGCTACAATAACTGATACCATTACAACAACTGCTGCTTCTATTACTACTACAATTACTATTATACGACTACTACTACTACAATACCTAAGTCTATACCAATTACTATTACTACTACTACTATTACGACAACTACTAAACCCAATACTTCATCATACTACTACTGCAACTACTACTACTACTGTTACTGCAATCCTCAGTATTTTTCAGAGGTATAACACAGTGAATGGCCATTATGTGCCAGATGATGGTTGACATTTAGAAACTGTAGAGGAAGGCATTGTGTTGAAGTGCAGGTTTTTATAGCCCGCTGAGTACGATGCTGCAGAAGCCCTTTAAAGCCCAGCATGCCTAGTGTCTGGTGTGGGCTGGAGAATTCACATGTAACAGCACTTGCATTGTATTCAAATAATAATAGTCATAATAAAACTGTATTTATATAGCACCTTCATGCAAAATAATGCAGCTCAGAGTGCTTTACAGCAAATACTTAAAAATATACATACAAAAAAAACATAAAAACTAGGATAGTGCAAAAGAAAAAATTAATACATAAAAGGTGTTGAAATACCAGTAGATATATGTGTGTCTGTGTCCTGTGTAAACAGTTTTTAGTTAACTTGACAGTTTACCTGCATCACCTGCGATTTAGTTATTGTTTGCAAAAGCCTGGGGTGTGGCATAGTTGTTCCAGATCCATGCACTAATGCAAGGTAAATGCACCCTTAGGCCAAATATCTGAAACCCAAACGATCAAGATTATGATTTGCTGAAGTCTGAATAAAGAGCCATATTCAATTCTCCCTGTCATGGTATTGATCTGGAACAAGGTTGCATACAAACAGTCTGGAAACACTCTATCAAAATGTTTATTTTAAAAGTCTAAGAGACAGCGTGAACAACAAGAAAGGGTTTAATGTGATATCGACTTTTTTGTTCTGGTATCTGCTACTAACCCTTGATCCGTCCTTTCCCAATCCACTTTTGGACAGTGGATTGCCCACTCGACGTCTGTAGTCGTAAGGGGTGGATAACATGGATGGTTGAAACTGACGGGGAATTAATTAGAATCAGAGAGTAACACTTAATCGCGAATATGACAAATGGTGAGTTGTTGGGAATGTATACGGTTGTCGTATAAGCCGGAGCCTTCGGTTTTCATCCTCATCACGGCTCGTTTGCTTCAATCAAATATAGTCATAAAGCTAGAAAGCTAGCTAGCTTGCTAACCAAAGCAGACTAACTAGCTACACATTTTTGAAGACGTGGCCCATTTGCAAGGCCGTGTGGATGTTTTGGGGGCCTATGGAGATTTGCTTTTTAATTATATTATTGAAGTTTTGGGCAATTGAATCATGATATGATGTTTTGTTAGGAACACCAGCCTGTTTATGCGAGAACACAGTTTTGAAAACGACAAGGCAGCTAACGTCAGATAAACAGCTGCTGAGTGAAAACAAATTGCTTCCTGGCTAGCATAGCTATCGTTAACGTAGCGAGATAAATAGTTACCCAGTGACGCTGTTGAATGACTGGTAAGAGAGTTGCTAATAGCAACTAAGGATACCATAAGGGCTATTATATACCATCAGTTAATAATAATCAGTTCTTTGAAAATGAACTCGCTAACTTTAAGGTAGGCTCAGCGTTGGCTGGCCTATTTCTCTGCTGATTTGGCCAACTCCGCTGTCAAACTGGTTCCGCAAAGATTGAAAGCTACGACATCGGTTTTTTGCTGTCAGCTTTCATACTGAATACTTGCTCAGTTAACTGATTCTCAAGAAACACGGATGCCCATCTAGTATACCACATGGACTTTAAGTCAATTAACTTGAAGGCTTAGCCTTTAATGTGTTGTCTTCAATTTGTTAACCTGAATTAACATGCGTTTGTAACCTTTATTATGTTGTCTTTCCACAGTATACTCTTTAGACGGGATCCTGGTGTTCGGGCTTCTCTTGATCTGCACGTGTGCGTACCTCAAAAAGGTCCCTCGACTCAACAGCTGGTTGCTGTCAGAGAAGAAGGGGGTTTGGGGCGTCTTTTATAAAGGTTGGTGGAATGATTGGGCGTAATGTTGGGGCAGCCTAGTGTGTGTGTGTGTGTGCTCACTGCTCCTAGTGTGTGTGTGTGTGTGTGTGTGTGTGTGTGTGTGTGTGTGTGTGTGCTCACTGCTCCTAGTGTGTGTGTGTGTGTGTGTGTGTGTGTGTGTGTGTGTGTGTGTGTGTGTGTGTGTGCTCACTGCTCCTAGTGTGTGTGTGTGTGTGTGTGTGTGTGTGTGTGCTCACTGCTCCTAGTGTGTGTGTGTGTGTGTGTGTGTGTGTACTCACTGATTCTTATGTGTGCGTGTGTGCTCACTGCTCCTAGTGTGTGTGTGTGTGTACTCACTGCTTCTTGTGTGTGTGTGTACTCACTGCTCCTAGTGTGTGTGTGTGTGTGTGTGTGTGTGTACTCACTGCTTCTTGTGTGTGTGTGTGCTCACTGCTCCTAGTGTGTGTGTGTGTGTGTACTCACTGCTTCTTGTGTGTGTGTGTACTCACTGCTCAATTGGGGTCATTTGGAGAGGGCTAATTTCAATGGTCGATGTTCCTAGAGAAGAAATAAAGAAATAAATGTATGATGTGTAATCACCACTGGACAGCTGTGTGTTGATTGTGTGTGTGTGTGCTCACTGCCCCTAGTGTGTGTGTGTGTGTGTGTGTGTGTGTGCGCTCACTGCCCCTAGTGTGTGTGCGTGTCTCTGGATTAATATCTGCTATGATGTCTACACAGGTGTTTGTGTTTCACATCTATCTGTTCTTCTCTTGTCTCAGCGGCGGTGATCGGGACTCGGCTTCACATCGCGGTAGCAATGTCCTGCCTTTCCATGGCTTTCTACGTGATCTTTCTGAAGTGATGGAGACATACCATAATGCAGACACTCTGTGAACTTTGTACCCCAAATGGCCAAGAGGTGTTGGGGGTGGGTCAGGCAAACACTGCCCCCCTCTGGCCAGTTTGGGGAAAGCAACCTCACCAAACTTCTGAAGTCCTTGATTCGTACTGCTTACGTCTTTCCTGAAACCAATCTCTACCCACACGGAGAAAAATATCACATTCAGTTTCACACATTCCTGTTGCTTCTTGTCTGAGCATTCATTCCCCTTTAACGATGAGTACCGGAAAAGATCCTGACCGAGGAGTGTCAATCAGGGTAAAGGTTCTGGCCTGATGAATGGAGAGCAAGGGATTTCAGTCCAAGGCAGTAAACTTGACTATTCATGTAAATACTGACTTTACCTCTCTCCTTAAGATACGCTCAGTCTTCCCTGTCCTGTACATTATACAAATCCAGTAGGGCTGATGTCCCATCGCACGGAACGCACAGAGGGATTGTGGGGTAGCGGTATCTTTGTTTCGTCCACAGGAGTACTAGTGACTGTTACCAGAGCAGCCCCATTGCCAACATGTAGTACAGTTTGTACGAGAGATCTACCTGTAGTGTAAATTGGAAGGGTATGGTCGTGGCGCACACACACACACACACACACACACACACACACCCACACACCCACACACCCACACACTCACACACCCACACACACACACACACACACACCCACACCCACACACACACACATGGTTGTGGCTATCTGGTGAGAGCAGGTGGACAGTCAAGTGGCACAGCAAGCTTATGTTGAACTGAGTGGATAGTTCCTGTCCTGCTTCCCTTTTTATACTTATGAACCAAGAGATGTCTGTGACGGACACAAGGGCATCAAATTTGGAAGTTTTTATCACACTTGCATTGTCATTCCATGTTATTTTTATTTTGCACCTGTAAACTTGTGATTGTAATTTCTGTCTGATATCTGAATTACGAATCCACCCCCCCCCCCCCCGCGCTAAGACTCACTGGTCATGAACGAGATTATCTATTAACGACCCCCCCCCACCACCACCACCACCTGTGCGCTGACTCACTGGTCATGTACGAGATTATCTATCAACGACCCCTAACCCCCCCCCCCCCCCCCCCCCCCCCCCCACCACCACCACCCGTGCGCTGACTCACTGGTCATGAACGAGATTATCTATCAACGACCCCCCCCCCCCCACCACCACCACCACCCGCGCTAAGACTCACTGGTCATGTACGAGATTATCTATCAACAGATCTGCTGTTTCCCCTCAAAGACATGGAGGTTGGATTGTAATATTTGTACATACATTGTGAAGCACATTAAAGATATAGTTCAACCCTGACTATTAATTGTACCATTTTTTCCCAAGCAAAACATATTTATTTTAAACGGCTCTTTCAAAGGCCACTCCACTCTAGAATATGTCATCTCATAAAGACGTTGGTGTGATACTTAGGTCCGTTTCACACTCTGGCTGCATCACCTGTGTTACTGGGCACCCGTGTTATCAGGTTAGTTTGAGCATGCGCACTGCCTGCGTAAGAGTCATGTACATGGAGCCTATTTTTCGACAATCAAAAGATGATTAAATTGTCATGTTGACATACCAGCTACATTTATATAATTAATATAATGTTTCACTGTAGTTTCGATGTATGGGCTGTATGTCAGACGTGACAGATACTGTAATTATTCTTGTTTAACCATTTTAGCAGTTGCATATAATGAGAAAGGAAAGTGGAGGCTACGTGTGTGTACAATATTGATGTTCTAGGGCTATTAGGCTACTACATTCTATAGATAAGTTAGAAGTTCCTCTCTCTCTCTCTCTCGCCCTCGTTCTGAACGAGGGTAATAAAAGTCAACTGTACAACGAAATAAAAGTATAATCGGTCAAACCTTCTAGTCTTCACTTTTCACTTATCTCAAAGAAAGGGCTGGCAGTAGAAGGCTACTGCCACTGCAAATACTCAAACCAGACACAGCAGTACCGCAACGCAGCAAGTGTGAAACTGGCTTTAGCCACTAGAGGGCAAACTTGCCTGCTATGTAAGACTAAGACAAATATCAAGAGCGGTCACCTATCCATGCTCCGTCCGAAGATTAAAATACGGGTCACTTATGCAATGTCGGATGTCTGTCTGTCGAGTCAAGTTATTGTTGAACAACCAATGATCTCATGTGATCTGTGAATCCAAGCTACACATTTTCAAATGTCTGGTTGTTCAATGCAAAATCATTTTTAAGTGGGAATTATTTGATTGTCATGCACAAGTTTGTTGTCAATCTGCTGGTGAAATTAGTAATTTTGGGGCCGTAAAACAACAGAGGAGAATATGGTGGTGAACTGGTTTTGGGGTCGCATTTGCTATGTTTATGAACCTGCTGGATGAAGCTGAATGTATTTATTAATAATTGTAAATGTTGACCCAACCATAGTATTTGACTGTATTTATTTTATATGCATATTTATTTTATATTTGTATTTATTTAATTTTTTCCCCCCCAATGTATTTACTGCTATTGTACCCTCGGCACCGTTGAAAATGAGGATCTTAATCCTCAATGTGTCTTCGGAGGCCTAAATAAATAAAATCAATCAATCATTTATAGCCTACTGGTTATCCAGTTTTACTCTCTTTTTCCGCCACATTTATTTACAATTAGAAGATGAGTAATATAATTACAGACTTCAGTGCAATACGAAAAAGAGTGTATGTTTGAGAGGTCAATGACAGACGGATGAAAAGAGAAATGTTTTTTACCTGGATTTAAAATGGCTACATTTGGGGCACGTCTAAGCATAGACCTACCTAAATATATGTCTATGCATCAAAGATCTTCTCTCCGTTTCTTCCGTTGCATTCAGCACAACGGCTAAACGCTGCTTGACCGTCTGGTTTGGACTAGCCGACCTGAGTCCAGAGCCCTACTCAGTCAGTTTATATTTTTTAAACATATCAGAGATTCATTTGTGGGCCCAAACCATTCAGTAATTTATAGAGTGGTAATAACACTTTAAAATCTATTCTGTAACTAACTTGAAGGCAATGTAAAGATTTTAGAAGTGGAGTAATATGCTCTGTTGTCTTGGTTCTGGTTAAAACTCTAGCAGCATGCACACACACACACACACACACACACACGCACACGCACACGCACACGCACACGCACACGCACACACAAACACACACACACACACACACACACACACACACACACACACACACACACACACACACCACACACACACACATGTGCTCTGTTGTCTTGGTTCTGGTTAAAACTCTAGCAGCATGCACACACACCCACACCCACACCCACACGCACATGCACATGCACACACACACACTGACACACACACACACACACACACACACACACACACACACACACACACACACACACACACACGCACATGCACACACACACACACTGACACACACATGTGCTCTGTTGTGTTGGTCCTGGTTTAAACTCTAGCAGCAGCATTTTGAATGAGCTGCAGCTGTTTAATGGTCTTTTGGGGAAGACCATAAAGAGGTCATTACTGTAGTGTTAATGGATTCATATGACACAGTATATGATGTTGCCCCCTGGTGGTTAGGCTTGGGAGGTTGTAAAAGGT
The DNA here is from genome assembly GCF_963457725.1 of Sprattus sprattus. Classification (NCBI taxonomy): domain Eukaryota; kingdom Metazoa; phylum Chordata; class Actinopteri; order Clupeiformes; family Clupeidae; genus Sprattus; species Sprattus sprattus. The sequence goes on along the minus strand of NC_137908.1, from coordinate 3,169,018 downwards.
CAGAGGAATAAAGTCAAGCTTACAGTATACACGCTGGAAACCTCTCTGCCTATTTATTTGTTAGTTAGAACTACCTAACTCTACATGGTGTCAGAAGACTCCAGTTACTCAAGTCGGGTGAACAGGAGGTTTTGTTTGGCCGACCTACCTGGAGAGAACTCACGTCCATCTTAGTCAGTTTTGAGTTTTTAAGTTTTCAGTTTAGCTAGCTAGCATAGTTAACGTGACTCGTGGTTATAGCTAACAGTCGTGGCAGTTGGACAACAGAAATGGAGCGGTTCCAGATTCCCCCGCCGCCCAAGTTTGATTTCACAAAGCCAGAAGAGTGGCCCAGATGGATTCGGAGATTCGAGAGATTTCGGATTGCATCGGGTCTAGAGCTACAATCAGAGGAGAACCAGGTGAACACTTTGATCTATACTATGGGGGATGAAACAGAAGATATTGTCACTTCACTTCGTATGACGGAGGAAGAAGCTAGCGAGTACATCACTGTCAAGCAGAAGCTAGAGGGACATTTCGTGGTGAGGAGAAATGTAATTTTTGAGCGTGCAAAATTCAACCAAAGACAGCAGGAGCAAGGGGAGACTGTGGACAGTTTTATTACTTCACTCCATTGCTTGTCTGAGCACTGCGGCTACGGGCAGCTGCATGATGAATTGGTCCGGGACAGACTGGTCGTTGGCTTGCGCGATAAAAAGCTGTCGGAGCAACTTCAGTTGGACTCGGAGCTGACGCTGGAGAGAGCGGTGATGCGAGCGCGTCAGAGCGAACGAGTGAAAAAGCAACAGGACCTATTGAAGAGTAACTTCAAGGCAGAGACCACAGACGTGGACAGTGTTCAAGCAAAACACAAGTTCAGCTTAGGCAGAGGAAGACAGCAGAAAATGCAGGTTCGAACAAATGACAATAGCAGTTATCACACACAGCCAGGTAACCAGACACGGTGCATGTGGTGTGGTAGAACGCCAGCACACAGCAAAAACCAGTGCCCCGCTAGAGACGTAGAATGTAACCAGTGTCAGAAAAAGGGTCACTATGCAAGAGTGTGCAGGGCAGGAGTTCTCAATGAAGTCAATACAGCTGAGTCAGATGAGGAGGGAATTGCTTTCCTAGGCACAGTCACCTCAGATGGTGAACCCTGGTTAATCAACCTTAATGTGAATGAGCACACAGCAGTATTCAAAATAGATACGGGGGCTGATGTGACAGTGTTATCGGAAGATGAATTTCAGAAGGGGCAGTTTCCAGAGCTAGAGAACGCAAAGAGGGTGCTACAAGGTCCAGGTCAGACACCCATCACGGTGAGGGGAAAGTTCACTGCTACCATAGGAACTGACTGTAAAAGCACTACACAGGATGTGTATGTAGTCCCAGGTCTGAAGTATAGCCTGTTGGGACGTCCAGCTATACAGGCACTAGGGCTAGTGGCTAGAATAGACACAGTGGCACTAGACTCAGTCGAGAGAGTCAAGGAGCAGTTTCCCAAACTGTTCAAAGGGCTAGGCAAGATGGAGGGGGAATACAAGATAGAGCTTAAAGCAGACGCCAAACCATTCTCCATATCAACCCCTCGTCGGATACCTCTGCCTCTCATGTCCAAGGTGAAAAAAGAACTCTCACGCATGGAAGAGATAGGGGTGATATCAAGGGTTGAACACCCCACAGACTGGTGCGCCGGAATGGTCACTGTGCCGAAACCAGGCAAGGATGAGGTGCGCATCTGCGTGGATCTTACAAAATTGAATGAGTCAGTCAAGAGGGAGAGACACATGCTCCCGTCAGTCGAACACACACTTGGACAGCTAGAGGGCGCCAAAGTATTTTCTAAAATCGATGCTAATTCAGGGTTTTGGCAAATTCCCCTTGCCAAGGAGTCCACCCTCCTCACAACATTCCTCACTCCCTTTGGGAGGTTTTGCTTTAATCGCCTCTGCTTTGGCATATCCTCTGCACCTGAACACTACCAGAAGAGAATGTCCCAGATGTTGGAGGGACTCGACGGCGTCCTGTGTCAGATGGACGACGTGCTTGTGTACGGAGACACACAGGTCCAACACGACACACGACTGTTGGCGGTGTTGGGGAGACTGCAGGAGGGAGGCGTCACGCTGAGAGGTGAGAAATGTGAATTCTCTAAAAGCCATGTCAAATTTCTCGGACAGATCATAGATGCAGCCGGCGTTAGAGCAGACCCAAACAAAGTGAGAGCAGTGACAGACATGGAGGAGCCGGAGGATGTGAGTGGAGTGAGACGATTCCTCGGAATGGTGAATCACCTGGGAAAGTACTTACCTCATATAGCAGAAAAGACACAGCCACTCCGGGACCTGTTAAAGAAGCAAAACATGTTTCAGTGGGGACCTGATCAACAAAGAGCATTCGACAACATCAAAAAGGAGCTGAGTTCACCACCAGGGCTGGTGCTCTACAACACAAAAGCGGAGAAGGTCGTCTCAGCTGATGCATCATCATTCGGACTGGGAGCCGTGCTACTCCAGAGACAGGAGGAGGGCCACCTCAAGCCAGTCGCATATAGCTCCAGAGCACTCACAGACACAGAGAAAAGGTACGCCCAGATTGAAAAAGAGGCCTTAGCAATCACATGGGCGTGCGAGCGTTTCGCGGACTTCCTGGTGGGCATCAGGTTCCACGTGGAAACGGACCATAAGCCTCTGGTTCCGTTACTAGGCTCCAAGAGCCTGGATGAGCTCCCCCCACGCATTCAAAGACTCAGAATGAGGCTGATGGCTTTCTGCTTCTCTATCTCCCATGTGGCCGGCAAGATGTTGGCCACAGCAGATGTGCTGTCAAGGGCGCCGTTGAGAGACAGAGGGCAGCCGGAGCAGGAGGAGGAAGTCAACCTCTATGTAAACATGGTCATGTCAACTCTCCCAGCTACAGAAAAGAGGCTGCAAGAAATAAAGGTACACCAGGAACGTGATGGAATTCTGAGCCAGGTGAAAAGGTACTGTAATGAGGGCTGGCCAGACAAATCCACAATAGACAAAGCTTACCTACCATATATACAGGTTCAGGAAGAACTATCAGTGGAGAATGGCTTACTACTAAAAGGATGTAGGCTAGTTATCCCCAAGCCGTTACAGACAGACATAATACAGAAATTGCATGCAGGACACCAAGGCATAGCAAAGTGTCGTGAAAGAGCCAAACAATCTGTCTGGTGGCCGGGACTGTGTACACAGCTTCAGAAAGTGGTCGAGAGCTGCGACACATGTGCAAAAGAAAGAGTCAATCCCAGAGAGCCACTGCTTCCTTCTGAGTTTCCTGATAGACCATGGGCAAAGGTGGGTGCTGATCTGTTTCAGTGGAATGATAACCAGTACCTATTGGTGATAGATTATTTTTCCCGTTTCATTGAAGTAGCTAAACTCACATCAACAACCTCAGTAGCAGTAGTGGAACATTGCAAGTCCATCTTCGCCAGACATGGCATACCGTCTGAGGTCATGACAGACAATGGACCCCAGTTTGCGTCTGAATACTTCACTAGGTTCGCTACACAGTGGGGGTTCACACACACAACGTCCAGCCCCAGATACGCTCAGAGCAATGGAGAGGCAGAACGCGCTGTGCGTACAGTTAAAGGCCTCCTCCAGAAAGAAAAAGACCCTTATTTAGCCCTCATGGCCTACAGAGCCACGCCACTCGCAAATGGGTACAGTCCAGCACAGCTGTCAATGGGCCGGCAGCTCAGAACAACAGTTCCGGTCTGTAAGAAATGAAGGAGGTTTCTTTGTTTCCGATGCAGCAATCTTTATTCCAGTAATGTGCAGTAACGAAGCAGCCTTACTCCGGATTCAGCATGGTAGCACTGAATAACAAGCATTCACAATTCTAGGCATATATACTGTTTTAAGACCACTCCTAGGCCTCTAATGTAAATGAGCTAGGCTTGTAATGCAAACAGGTCTGACCACCTTTTGTTGTGGTATATGATAATCTGGTTTCTCTGTCTGAGATGGTTCTCAATGGCCTCCCCCATTCCCATACTTTGATTAATTGCAGTCACTCACACCTCAGTTTGCTTCCTGACCCCAGGTGTCTGAGCAATACCAGTGTGGGGACTATTCCTTTGTGACCATGATAAGATAACCCTTTTGGATATTCTGCTGGTGGTCACAGCAGCTGCTTGATCATGAATCTTACAGTCCACCCCTTGATGCTATGAAGCCATACATAGCATCAAATCAACTTTCTTTCTCAGAGTCACATCTTTCACAGAGTTGTCCAGTGGCGGGTGATGTCCTGCTTTAGGTTGCCCCCTCTGTGGCCATTAGGGAGTCTTACCCGTCATTGGACTCATCACCCTCGCATACACTGGTCATCTCCCAGTCCCAATAGGTAACCTATCAGGGGGTCATTCTGTAATTTGATACTATAAGATAAATATCTTTTATCAGGTTTGGAGAAGCATTTGAGAACCACCACAGCCAAGGAGACAGTCTAAGATAATTGAGCAAAACACAAATGCATCTGACATCCTAAACACAAGTAAACATAAATGTAAATGGTCCCAATTGTTATCAAACATCATAGCATACATCTTCTTTTCATCTTTCCGTGTTTGTTTGTATGTGTGTGTTGAGTGTTTTGTGTGTTCGTTCGGGTAAGGATATGCACACCAGTTGTGGATATGCATATTTGTCCTGGAGAAATCACTTTCTCAAATTTCAGAGAAGACGCTCTCTGAATCTCTCATTGTCTTTCTTGTCCATGCACTCTATTGAGTGTGCCTTTCACCTTTCAGCAGATGAAGCTCTGAAAAGTGTCGAGATCTTTGATTGTTCATTGGGTTGCTTTCTTTATTGTCTTCATCAGTTGTGGTCAATTTCATTCCATCAGTCAATCTCTTAGGGTACATCTCTGGGCTTGTGTATGGTCTCAGGTCCTTTGGATTCCTGGTCTGTAGAAACCTGTTGTGTGGTGGCTGTCTGGATTTTTCTTGTTGGTCCAAGTTATGCTTTGTGGTGGCCCTTGTCCACACCTCAAGCCTCTGGTCACCCAAATGGACTCCGGTCCCACAGGTTCCATTTCCACAAGTGGTATCCCTTTACATTGGGTTAGTCATCTGGTGTCTGAAATTTTATATAAAAGAAAAGAAATAATGTTGCCCCCCCCCTTTCCCGACAAGAATTTCCACACATCCAACATGTATCAACAACACAAACATAATCAAAACACAACATAAAAACAGGATTACAAATATAAACTCCCCCCCTTTTTGATACAGCACACATTTTCAAAGTGTGCTACTATCAGCATCATTTGGAATCCCAATGTTTTGGCTGCTTGTGTCTGAGTAACAGCCATTCTCTTCAAGCAGTGATTTGTCTGGCCAGGTGTTAATAGGTTCCTCTTGTGGTCTATTGTCTTGATGCAATGTCAGTTGACTCTGTAGACTATGTACTTTGTGAAATAGTTCTTGATAGTTGTCCCTTGTTGTCTGTGAAGAGTTACAACTTCTGGCTATGTGTCCACTCTTTCCACAAGAAAAACAAACAACATTCCGTTTTTCTGATCTGTTCTGATTTCTGCAGTTCCTTGCTATGTGTCCCTCTTTTCCACATGAATGACAGTCAATGCCTTGATGTCTTCCCACTCTGTCTTGGCAATGTCTTGCAATGTGACCCTGTTCTCCACATGCATAACAAACATAGTGTTCATACCTTCCCCCACTACCAGGGCAGTGTCTTGCAATGTGCCCATCTTCTCCACATGAATAGCATATAACACCCACTGGATTGCTTCTCCTGAAGCCATTACCTCTGTGTTGCCAACTAGACGAACTGGTTTCTGGCCCTCTTTGTCTCCTGTTCTGCTGGGCAAGCTTACATCCTACAACTGTAGCGGGGTGTGATTTCTTAGAAGTGGCTTGATTGTTGTAAAATTGTGTCATTTTAGCAATAATTTCGTCATAGCCTGAGAGATGAGTCACAAACATTTCTATGGCAGAGCGAGTCTGGGGATCACTCTTGTTGATCAAAGCATATTTATAGCCAATATCCTCAGTCATGATGTCAGGGTTACCACTGTACGTCGTGAAAGCTTCCAGTAACCTATGTGCAAAAGCTGCGGGATGTTCTCCTTTTGTCATTGCCACCTCTGCTAACTTCTCTGGATTGACAGATGCAATCCCCAAAACCTCCAGTAGTGCTTTTTTTCGGTCCTGATTATTTCCCATCCTATTCTTCACTTTATCTGTCAAGGCTCTTGATAATGTAGATGGAAGGCACAGGCTCAACACAACACAAGCATCAAAATCTGTCAATCTGTATATGTCCACGCAGTTCTCCAGACTGGATAGAAATTCTACAGGATCCTGTGTCCCAGGTTCAAATATTCCCACACTCTGTACCACTACTGCTAACTCTGAGGGGCTAAGCCATTTTATGGTGTGTGACATAACCTCCTCACTTGCTCCATTCCGCACAATGGTGGAGTTAATTGGTGCCATTGGGTACTTTACCGTGACACCTGAATATTGGCATTGACTATCCTGTGAACCTGACTGTTTCTTGCAACATTCCTCATTGACGGCATTGCTGCTGTCAATATCAGATGTGCTAATGGAGAACTGGCTAACCCTATGTACCACCAAATCTAACTCACCTGACAACACTTCCACTGATGATTTCAACAAGTTGTTTTTAGCCATGAGAGTTTCCATTTCTTTCTGCAACTGCCCATTTTCTCTTTTCAAAAGCGTTTCAGTAATCTGAAGATTTTCTATGTGTGCCAAGCCGTCATTAAGACGTGATAAGAGTGAATTATTCTCTTCTTTCAGTAGATCTCTCTTTGCTTCTACGTCGTCTAATCTTTTCTTGGTCACTTTGTATGTGGCAAGAAGTCCTTGAAGGGCATTTGCAACTTTCCCTTTTTTGTGTTTTGGTATCTTGGAATAATCTTCGAACCGGGACCCTGCCCACTCGTAGGGCTTATCCTCTGCGTTCTCTATTCCGTCAAATATTCCATGCGAACCGTGTTTCCTGATGTATTGAACAATAATATCTTCCATTCTAAAGTTAAAACAAAAAAAACTAACAACAACAATCTCCGTTTTATGTCAATCAATCTTGGTATTATGCTTCTTATGTCACGTATTGGCTAGGCTATGACGTTTCCGTCCTCAACAATGAAATAGCGCCTTTCAACAGTCAACCGCACAATTGAAATTCAAATGATTTATCTTTCCCGTTAAGTCGGATCCTATCACAAGCTTATGGATTTGTGCCGTAAAATCTGAATGTATGTCTATGATACTTCATGTTCAACTACTGGCTATTATCCAGACAATTTATGCCACAATTCGTCGGGCTGACTACTACACTAGTTTCTCACACTCACCAATACACCGGTTAATAATTATGCCTCTGTCCATCAGGCACAACAGTATGTGTTCTTGAAATTGCCTTAGACAACAGGACTAAGTGCCTAAACCACACTACTTTTCAGCTACTTGTTTCAGTTACTTCAAAAAAAAAAAACGTTTTCACAGTCTGGCCTTTGTTTCAATTACTTTAGGTTTTCTGATACAATTCTATTACCACACTACTTCGGGCTGATTCAGTTACTTTAGAAAAACTGCACAGAGCTAACCCACAGCCAGAGACCTCCTGCTTATTAATGGAATAAAGACATGAAACAGATCATTTCTATTCTTAAACCTCCTTTCTAGGTTGTTTTAAACGTGCAAATTTCCTGAAAAAAAAAGGTTTTTTAGTAGAATACTTACCAATTCCCCTCTTCTTCTTTTTTTTTGGAAATTGCAAGATGGGCTGGCTCGCCAATTGTAAGAAATGAAGGAGGTTTCTTTGTTTCCGATGCAGCAATCTTTATTCCAGTAATGTGCAGTAACGAAGCAGCCTTACTCCGGATTCAGCATGGTAGCACTGAATAACAAGCATTCACAATTCTAGGCATATATACTGTTTTAAGACCACTCCTAGGCCTCTAATGTAAATGAGCTAGGCTTGTAATGCAAACAGGTCTGACCACCTTTTGTTGTGGTATATGATAATCTGGTTTCTCTGTCTGAGATGGTTCTCAATGGCCTCCCCCATTCCCATACTTTGATTAATTGCAGTCACTCACACCTCAGTTTGCTTCCTGACCCCAGGTGTCTGAGCAATACCAGTGTGGGGACTATTCCTTTGTGACCATGATAAGATAACCCTTTTGGATATTCTGCTGGTGGTCACAGCAGCTGCTTGATCATGAATCTTACAGGTCACTCTCTCATCTCTGAACCCTGGCTGGACTGACATAACCCAGCTCAAAAAGGAGGAGCAGAAGAAGCGACAGAGAATGAGTTGGAACTTCAACAAAAGACACAGAGCTCAACATCTCACAAGTCTGACACCAGGCGACCATGTCTGGGTAAAGGATACAAAGGAGAAGGGGACAGTGATAAGACAGGCGGAAGCACCAAGGTCATACGTCGTAGACACTCCCAGAGGGATCCTGCGCCGCAATCGAAATCACCTTGTCACTACTCCAGTTGCGCCAGCAGTGCAGACTGTCCTACCAGTGCCGGAGCAACTCACTGGTTGGCCAGTGAGTCCAGATCAAGCAGAGCAGGACCCAGTTCAGCCAGGCAGTCCTGAGCCTCTGGCACGCTACCCTGCAAGAGAGCGACAACCCCCAGGGTACCTAAAAGACTATGTAGGTAAATAGCAGACACCCCTGGTAAGACTGAGTGATTTCTACGGGGCAGAATAAACCCCCACACTCAGTAGGAGGTTGGGGCAGTCCACCCCACCTTCTTAGTTCAGTTTGCCAGTCAAGGTTCATACTGATAGTTCATAAAAGATACTCTCTTTAATCAGTTAACAGGAATTCGAGAGACTGGGAACAGTTAATCATTTTAATATAGTCTGTTATAGTACAGAAGTGTGTTAGGTATTTGTTATTTAGATACATCAGTACAACTGATCTTAGAAAGGGGGATGTAGTGTTAATGGATTCATATGACACAGTATATGATGTTGCCCCCTGGTGGTTAGGCTTGGGAGGTTGTAAAAGGTCAGAGGAATAAAGTCAAGCTTACAGTATACACGCTGGAAACCTCTCTGCCTATTTATTTGTTAGTTAGAACTACCTAACTCTACAATTACAGCAGTTATACCTACTAGAAATAAAACAGCAAGATCTTTGTTTTGTTACAAACTAAATTGCGTATACACAACAAGTGTGTCATCGGTTATAAATCAGACACTTTAAACAGTATATGTTCAACAAACGTACACTAAAGAATAAAATGGTGTCCACAAATCATATCCTCCTTTTTCAGCCCCCCCCCCCCCCCCCCCACCCCAACCTCAACACACAAACATACTCTCTAGTTGGTTTGCTTCTGTTGTTCATCTTCTGCAAATCCATACAAAGCATATAAGCATACCTGCTTTTCAGGTAGTGTGCAAGTCGTATGTAAGGGGGAACAAACATGTAAAACATGGACGATCTAACTCAAATGCCAGTATTGTGTTAAAAATAATCCACATCTCCTGTTCTCTGCCTCAGGTTGTTGGGAGAGGAATTGAAAACACACGAGATCAAACCACGCGAGATTTGAGAACTGGTTTCATTTGTGACGTTATGCACAACGCATGACGGTTCGGAACAAACCTGCATCGGGAAAAATCCTTATGAGTTCATCCCACACGTCGGACTGTTTTTCTATGCGCTCTGTGTTTGCATGCCAGGTTAGACTTGCACGATTGCATTGCTTTGATGCACAGATACATATTCTAACCGTCGGGCCTGCTTTTGTACTCGCCGTGTAGTTGGCGTTTAATTTTAGGAAGACAACCAACCAGCAATCAAAGGAGAACAGAAGTTTCTACGAGGTTGTTTGTTGCCGTGGGTCGTGCTACTTGGCAGCAATGTCCCAGAAGGATAGACCCACTTTCTACCGACAGGAGCTCAACAAAACAGTATGGGAGGTCCCGGAGCGGTATCAGAACCTGTCGCCCGTCGGCTCGGGGGCTTACGGATCCGTGTGGTAATGCATTTCCCTCTCCTTCTGCACAACTCAATTGCATAACTCGCGATTGCCATAGTCGGCTCTCAGTCACACGATGGCCCATAATTGCAGGCCTGGAAATTCCGCTGTTGCTCAATAATAGAAAATCAGCAGCCAAGTATGATTTGATGAGGCTTACGCTTGTTTACTTAGCAGTTTCTTTCCCGCTTGCATTAAATAACCTATGCGCTCCGTAATGTTCTGCGAGAGTCATATCTGAACGGTGCAGTAAACATGTGCCCTCAGTGCCATGCTAACGTGCATTTAACACCGTCACCATATGATATTGAAGACTTCGATTCCTGCCTCTTTAGATATCTGGCGTTAGTTATGTCTGCATTCTAGAGTCCTGAATCCACGCATGCTGTTATTTATTCGGATTTGTGACGCGGATTATCATTTCTTTTGTGTTGTGGCTACTGTCGCTGGTGATGATGATATGTTATGCCCCATATCCGTTATCATGGTTGTACTGAATTGTTATTGTAACAGGAAGGACGTGTTAGAGAATCGTTAAAATTGTTATAAACAGCCACCTTATTTGCGGTAATTTAGTGGTTTTATGTTTGTGCAAGCGTTGGGAGTGCAAAGTGAGGTGACAACATGTCTAAACTTGTCATGAACTCAGAATAACAACTGTGCATTGGTTGTGACCCACTGTACGTCTACGTTGAGGTCAAGGTTGAGACATCCCTGGTTGATTTTGCTCAGCGCCAAATTCTGATATTGCTCCGCTAAGATATGAACTGGGAGGTTCCTCTATTTCGAAATGTGTTTTTACTTAGACGGATTAGTCCATACGTATGAAGCACAGTGAGCGTCACGAACAGTGCAGCGATGTAAACGTGGATTCCTTTGTGTAAGCACAAAATAACATACAGTAGCCTTCTCGTTCCTGTCGGTAACATTGTTACTCTGCTGTTATGCTCGAGAGGAGGTGCATTATAAGGGTGTAGCGCGTGCATTTTCGAAAACGCTCGTCGTATCGAGCCTTGATGCTGTATAACTTGAATATAGAGTTGTAAGCGTAACATGCGCACATGCATGCTGTTGGCTGTCTCAGGGTTGACTACAGGGGGTGAGGATGATGTCACCCACCGTGCTTGCGGTGACTCATACTTCCAGTATTAGGAGGGTTTCTCGTGGATGAAAGGTTGGTCATGCATGCGCAAACCCTATGACGACATACTCAGTAAGAGGTCATCCAGCAGGTAGACAACTTTTTTTCTTATCTGTCAATCAGATCAGTCTCAGAAGTACCACGTGTATTCTCTCTCTCTCTCTCTCACACACACACACACACACACACACACACACACACACACACACACACACAAACACACACACACACACACACACACCTACACACACACACACACACACTCTTTGTCATAATCAGCATGTCCTCCACAGACCTATGCCCTGCTGTAACCCGCGTCTAAGCTTTTCCGGCACGCAGATTTATGTTCTCCCTGCCCTGCCGTCGTGTCCGCCCTCCCACTCCGGTTAAACCTGTAACAGTACAGCACTGGAGGAATCGCTTGAGTTCCTGTGCAGCCTGTGAGAAGGTAGAGGAGGAGAGTAGAGGGGGGTCGTGTGGGCATCATTTCTCTCTCTGTCTCTCCCCCCCCTCTCCCTCTCTCTCTCCCCCTCTCGCTCTCTCCCTCTCTCTCTCTCTCTCTCTCCCCCTCTCTCTCTCCCTCTCTCCCCCTCTCTCTCTCTCTCCCCCTCTCTCTCTCTCTCTCCCTCCCTCTCTCTCTCCCCCTCTCTCTCTCTCCCTCTCTCCCCCTCTCTCTCTCTCTCTCCCTCCCTCTCTCTCTCTCTCCCTCTCTCTCCCCCTCTCTCTCTCTCCCCCTCTCTCTCTCTCTCTCTCTCGCTCCCTCTCTCTCTCTCTCTCTCTCTCATATCATCTCTTTCTCTCTCTCTCCCCCTCTCTCTCTCTCTCTCTCGCTCCCTCTCTCCCTCTCGCGCGCGGGAGCTTACTCGTTTGGAGGAGGTTGTGGGCAGTAGAATCCACATCAAGGGGCCCGGTAGCTCAGAGGAAACTGGCCTGCTGGAGACCCCGCCTGGCTGCCTCACACACACACACACACACACACACACACACACACACACACACACACACACACACACACACACACACACACACACACACACACACACACACACGTGAAGGGCGTGGAGGGCGTGACAGCCAGGCCACATTGCCCCTCTTGTCTCTGATGTTTCCTGGACAGCACTGTAAAAATCAGAGGCCATTCCTCTACAGGGTTGAGTGCTTGGAAAGGAACAGACTGGGAGGGAGAGAGAGAGAGAGAGAGAGAGAGAAAGAGAAAGGGAAGGGGAGAGAGAGAGGGGGAGAGATAGAGAGATAGAGAGAGGGGGAGAGGGAGAGAGAGGGAGAGAGAGAGAGAGGGAGAGAGATAGAGAGAGGGGGAGAGAGAGAGGGAGAGAGACAGAGAGACAGAGAGAGAGAGAGAGAGAGAGAGAGAGAGAGAGAGAGAGAGAGAGAGAGAGAGAGAGAGAGGGAGGGGAAGAGAGTAAGGTAGTAGTATAAATAGAGTAGGCTGTTTGTTCCCATGTGTCTGTAGCAGTGGAAAAAGAGCCCCAGTTCCACGGCGTCTAAAGTCAGGCTCTCATGTTTGTGCTCTCACTGACCTGCTGTTGTCCTGCCAGACACAGAGATAGCGAACACGAGCTGGGCTGTCACTCCCAGACAGAGGCAGAGGCAGAGGCAGAGACAGAGGCAGAGGAAGAGGCAGAGGCAGTGGCAGAGGAAAAGAAGCAGAGACAGAGACAGAGGCAGAAGCAGGAGGCAGAGGCAGTGGCAGAGGAAGAGGCAGAGACAGAGGCAGAGAAAGAGGCAGAGGCAGAGGACGTGCTGGAACAGCTTGGGGCATTTCTTACCTAACACTCCCACCCGCCTTTAGCTGTTGTCCCCAGCGGAGACACATCAGGCCGGTTAAACTGTACTCCAGTAAGCACCCTTTGGCTTCTGTGGAGACTGAGCCGACACACACACACACACACACCCCACAGGAGCAGTAAGCACCCTTTGGTTTCTGTGGAGACTGAGCCACCTCCCTCATTGACCACCATTAAAACTTACCGATGTGAAATGTTTGTCGGGGAAATCGTGATGTAAGACTTTGAGTTCAGATTTTATGTGAACTATTAGTATGTGTGTCGGCTATGGTCGAGCAGGCTCACCATTGACAAGCAGGTCTTTGGTGTTTGATTCGATTTCAAATTTGTTGCCATTGTGCATGCACTAAAGGGGTCTAGGCTCTGGGCTCTGTTAAGCGCCTAGAGGCAATTGTATTGTTATGGCACTATACAAATAAAATTGAATTGAATTGAATTTCAATTCAGTTCTGCGTTACTTGACATGGAGTGTTTGAGAAGATCGGGTAGCTTTGGATATTTGTCCCGGGTGGTGCACAAGAAGTAGGAATATTCTTACATGCTACACGTCGTGTGTAGTGGAGCTTTTTAACCGTTAAAATGCACACCTCTCAAGCACCGACACGGGACACTCACCACCTCCCATCTGTTCCCTCACAAAGGAGAGAATTTACTGTAACTAGGTTACACAGATCCTTCCAAGGCCAGCAGAAAAGCCAGAGAATAACAAAGAATAGACCCGTTGCCCATGGCTTATATAAAAAGTATTTGTATATCAGGTTTGCAATTATTTGTTTCTTTAAAATGTGTTTCTTTTAGTGAGAAGTGCATGTTGTCAACAAAATGAAAAGGTCTGTTATACTTGGTGCCCTGAATGACACACACACACACACACACACACACACACACACACACACACACACACACACACACACACACACACACACACACACACACACACACACACACACACACACACAGAGAGCCTATAATGAGACCAGACATTTGGTAGGGTATACTTTCTAACAGTGTGTAGGATTCAGGGGGATCAATTTTGAAGGAATGGCATATAGTATTCATACATTATGTTTCCAATAGAGTATAACAACCTGTTATCACTAATTGTTGTGTTTTCATTGGCTTAGAATGAGCCCTTCATATCTACATATGCAGGAGTGGGTCCTCCCCCACAGAGTCCACCATGTTGCATTGCCACAGTAGCTGTTTCTTTTTTTATCACTTAGATTTGTATTGAAATTACAGAACATACAATAGAACACAGAAAATAAGACAGAAAAGCAGAAGAGAAAAAGCTTGTGGGATAGAACATTTGTAGATAGAAATGAAAAAAATGTAGTATGTGCCTTGTAAACTTAGATAAACTTTCCACTTCTGCCACCTCTTTACAAGCAAGTCTTGCCTCAACTCTAGCATATGAGTTAACCTCTCCATTGTGTAAAGTTCTTTTATGGTGTCCATCCACTGATTCAGGGAAGGAGAATCAGATTTATACCAGTTCCGAGTTATTGTTTTCCTAGCTGCTGTTAAGAGTATCTTGGTCAAGTACTGATCCTCTGGTAGTATATCAGCTGTAATGAGGCCCAAGTACAAGATGGTACATCCACAGTAGCTGTTTCTACAGTAGCCCAGAAGGGACAAACAGAACACTGGCTCTAGAGAGAGCCGTTCATGTTATTATGGCAAACTGACAGCCGCAAGTAGCTTATCCTACTGGCTTGGGAAAGACAGGGTGTTCAGTTGGTTGCAATATGCAAGCTCGCCACTAGATGCCACTAAATCATACACAAGGCACCTTTAATGCCGAATGTATTTCGCTCAGTATATTTTTTTACTTTGATGTACTTCTCATGTTAGACTTTTTTTCTACACTCTGGAAACCTTGACCTCTTTCTGCAGTAGATGTCTCTATCTTTCCCTCAACGATCATCCAATTAAAGCTTATTATAAATGATCATCCAATTAAGGCTTGTTATAAATGATTGTCTAATTAAGGATTGTTATAAACGCATACTCATGAGTCATTTTACATTGACCATTTAAAGATAATTGTGGGAAGACACTGGGAGGGGTATGATTCTTGTGCACGCACAAACAATTCACCGCAGGTTGGTATTTATAATGACACCACTGCGTATAGGTGTGCATTGCACGGTTTTATAAACCACAACATTTCTGTGTGTACGTAGATTCTAGGTACGCAATGTGTTAAGAATGGAATCTACGTTTTTTATAAAAGAAGCCTCAGGTCCTATATTCTGATCGTCTGTCAAGTTTCTTTTTTTTTACGTGTTGGTTGTAAGTTAGTCCTTACCATGTGTTATAAAGCAAGAAGAATTGTGGGAAAAGTCCCCGTGGATCGTTATATCCCGGGAGCATCGCATGGGAAAGCGGGACAGGAAGTGCAGACATAATGACCTTTGTAATATTTCGAACATCTTTCGGACGAGGGAACATTGGCTCTGATCTGCTGGAGGGTGTCTGTCAGCAGGGGTCACATCATGCAGGCCTCTGGGGGCTGTATCAGGCATGGATCCGCCACGCATCTGTGACCCTTTCCCTTGAGTTATCTCGCATCATCCTTATCTCCATATCTCATCTTGTGTCAGAACTGTTAGAACTCACCCAGAACTCACCCAGAACTCACCCAGAACTCACCCAGAAGTGCCCTCATGTTCACCATAGTTCATGTTACACCTGAGACCCTTCACCATAGTCTAGTTCATCCTTCATGACTGCTGGTAGTGAAAGGTCAAATGAAGGCATTTAGGGGTGTTAGTGTACCAAGCAAATGTCATGTTAATGTTGTTGTGCACCTGTCGCTGGTTAAACGTTGCTGTCTTCACCTGAGGTGCAGCATGGTTTGACGCCCATGGAGGACACGGGTTCGAATCCGGCCCGATGTCATTTCTCCAGTCCACTCCCCTCCTCTTCTCCCTCTCATTTCCTGTCACACTCTTCACTTCACTATCGATTAAAGGCAAAAAAGCCCAAAAATAAATCTTAAAAAATAAAATAAAAAAAAACATGTTGAGGTGCACATGTCAGGCCTGACACCTAACCCCTGGAGTCCTGAGGCGCTCGGCTTGGGGTAGATTCTGCTCAGCTGTGGCCTATCTGCAGCCGCAATCATTCTCTGACACCCCCGAAGGCCCGATCCGCGTTGCACAATCCAATCTGTTCATCTCTCTGGCGGAGAACGCTTGTGTGGTAAACAGCACTGATACTCTCCAGCTGGCTCTGCTGGCGCTCCTGGCGCCGTGCCACTGTGCCGCCAGTGCTGCCGCTTTTTAAAGACTAGCTTTTTGGGCTTTTTATGCCTTTAATTGACAGAGCAGTGAAGATTGGGACAGGAAATGAGAGGGAGAAGAGGCGGGGAGTGGACAGGAGAAATGACATCGGGCCGGATTCGAACCCGTGACCTCCTTGAGCGTCAAGCCCAAAATGACTTTATTTAAACCATTATTCAGATGTCTACGCTTGGGCGATGCAGGCAACAGGAAGAGCAAACAAGCCTTTTCAGCAAAACATGACGCATTAGTGGAAACTGAGGAGCGAGTTTGGCCGGTATCCGAGCTTGTGTGGTTTGTCAGATGTTTATCTGAAGTTGAAAGCAAATTGTTGTCGTAAGCATGCTTTTAAATATGCCTGAAATAAATATGAATGCTAAATTTGTCGTTGACCAGTGTCGAAGAGACTGTTGATTACTATTGTGATGTAATATGAGTAACACAAGGGGGGGGGGGGGGGGTCTCAGAGGGATCCCTTAGGTGATGGATCATTTTGGTAGCTATATGAAGGTTTTATTTACCGACCGTTTGGAGGAGATTGTGATCATATTGTTTGTACATGTGTGGTCATGTTGTGTGTACATGTGTGTTTGTGTTGTTTGTACGTGTGTGATCATGTTGTTTTTACATGTGTGATCATGTTGTGTGTACATGTGTGTTCGTGTTGTTTGTACATGTGTGATCATGTTGTTTATTATACATATGTGATCATGCAGTTTGTGCGTTCAGGTTGTTTATGGGTAATCATGTCGTTTACATGTGTGAGCATGTTGTTTGTATACGTGTGAGATCATGTTGTTTATGTGTAATCATGTCGTTTACATGTGTGAGCATGTTGTTTGTATACGTGTGAGATCATGTTGTTTATGGGTAATCATGTCGTTTACATGTGTGAGCATGTTGTTTGTATACGTGTGAGATCATGTTGTTTATGGGTAATCATGTCGTTTATATGTGTGAGCATGTTGTTTGTATACGTGTGAGATCATGTTGTTTATGGGTAATCATGTCGTTTATATGTGTGAGCATGTTGTTTGTATACGTGTGAGATCATGTTGTTTATGGGTAATCATGTCGTTTACATGTGTGAGCATGTTGTTTGTATACGTGTGAGATCCTGTTGTTTATGTGTGATCATGTTGTTTGTACGTGTGTGATCATGTTGTTTGTACGTGTGTGATCATGTTGTTTGTACATGTGTGATCATGTTGTTTGTACGTGTGTGATCATGTTGTTTGTACATGTGTGATGAGGGTGAGGCCACTTGTCCTGTTTTTGTCGTCTCTCGGAGGTTTTGAGGTTTCCTCCGTGTACCATTGAAGAATGCTAATGTTGCACATGCTATTGTCTGCCTCAGTCTGTGGGGCTTGCCTAGTTACGTCCTGCAAGGGCTTACCACTCACACAAGTTTGACCACAGTCGCTGGGGATGCCATGGTTACCACGGGATCTATTGTTCCCCAGGGGGAAAAAAACGGTGTTAGGTTTCGGAAAAAAAACGAGCAGTGTCCTCTTTCGAGAAGCGGTTGAGGCAGACTGATTGCACATGTCTGAGAGCAACAACATGGTGCTGGCATTCAGGAGTCCACCAACAACTGGGTATCGGATGAACTGCCAGAGATGAAGAACTGCTTTCCTGTCATATGCAACACCATCATGATACAGAGAATGAAACACCGTCATGATATAACATATGAAACACCGTCATGATATAACATATGAAACACCGTCATGATATAACATATGAAACACCGTCATGATATAACAAATGAAACACCGTCATGATATAACATATGAAACACCGTCATGATATAACATATGAAACACCGTCATGATATAACATATGAAACACCGTCATGATATAACATATGCAACATCGTCATGATATAACACATGAAACACCGTCATGATATAACATATGCAACATCGTCATGATATAACATATGAAACACTGTCATGATATAACATATGCAACACCGTCATGATATAAAAAACACTGTCATGATATAACATATGCAACACCATCATGATCTATCATATGCAACACCATCATGATCTAATATATGCAACACTGTCATGATCTAACAACACCATCATGATATAACATATGCACACACACACACCCAAGGTTTGCGTCTGCGCTGTTATGGTTTGGGCCTCTGCAGTTGGCAAGTGCACAGTTATGTGTGTATCGCAGCATCTGACACACCTACAAATGCCCTGGGAAACAGGGTAGTGGCTTTTGTGTGCACACAGTGTGGAAGTGTGGGCCTGCGGGGCAAAACCCCCTGTGATCACGTCCATTGCTGGGGCAAAACCCCCTGTGATCATGTCCATTGCTGGGGCAAAACCCCCTGTGATCATGTCCATTGCTGGGGCAAAACCCCCTGTGATCATGTCCATTGCTGGGGCAAAACCCCCTGTGATCATGTCCATTGCTGGGGCAAAACCCCCTGTGATCATGTCCATTGCTGGGGCAAAACCCCCTGTGATCATGTCCATTGCTGGGGCAAAACCCCCTGTGATCATGTCCATTGCTGGGGCAAAACCCCCTGTGATCATGTCCATTGCTGGGTGTCCCCTGTGATAACGTCCATTGCTGGGTGTCCTCTGTGATCCTGTCCACTCCTGGGTGTCCCCTGTGATCATGTCCACTGCTGGGTGTCCCCTGTGATCATGTCCACTGCTGGGTGTCCCCTGTGATCTTCCAAGGCGCGCTCTGGGAACTCCTTGGAATGTGGAGTTTTTTTCTGCTTTCTTTTTTTAGGCCAAAGTCATTTCAAATGTGGATCAAAGGGCACACTGGCAGAAGCAGGAAGCAGGAAACAGGAAGTTGACATTTGATGCCATCTGAGTCACACTTTCAACTCCACGGGTGTTGGGGCGACAGTGGTACAGGAGGTAGAGAAGTCGTTTAGTAATCAGAAGGCTGCTAGTTCAATTCCCTGTCGTACTGTCCTTAGGCAAGACACTGAACCCCCAATTGCTCCTGATGTGCAGAGGGCCATCAGTGTACAAATGTAAAATGTGTATACATCCTTGTAAGTCGCTTTGGATGAAAGCTTCTGCTAAACTATGAAATCTGATCAGGGTTTTTGATCAGCTGGAGTTGGGTTTGAAAATAGTCTCTGCAATCTCTTTTGCTAATTCATGCCCTTGACACTGTTCTATGCACTCGTCAGTTCTGAAACGCCTTGATTATTTTACACAACGATAGACGTAGATGTCGGGCTTTTATTGTTTTATTTATGATAATGTTATCATGCCTCTGAGACCTTACTAAAACAGATGAAAATGGAGCATGTTTGGTTCAGACACACACACACACACACACACACACACACACACACACACACACACACACGTTCTGGAGCATGCTTGGTTCAGACACGGCTGTTTTAGATGCACCAGTCTGAAGAACTGGAAAGCCGCTCACTGTTTTGTTTTTTTATGGTCAATAAAGCTCTTATTGTTTTTGGTATTGTTGGTTTGTTTATTGTTATTGCTTAGAGAAAACAACAGCAGTAAACTCAGTTCATAAATGGTGTTTATTAAAACCTCATAAAAAGTCTATTAGCTCAGTCCTGAAGCAGTCGTTGGAAAACCTGTATCCATTAGTGTGTTGATCTGTGTGTGTGTGTTTGTGTGTGTGTGTGTGTGTTTGTGTGTGTGTGTGTGTGTGTGTGTGTGTGTGTGTGTGTTTGTGTGTGTGTGCGCTCTCCACAGCTCCGCTTATGACGTGAAGACAGGCCTAAAGATTGCAGTGAAGAAGTTGTCCAGGCCCTTCCAGTCGATCATCCATGCCAAGAGGACGTACCGTGAGCTGCGGCTTCTCAAACACATGAAGCACGAAAACGTAAGTAACCCCCCCCCCCCCCCCCCCCCCACACACACACACACCCTGCTGCCCCAGGAAGGTACACACTTGTTTAAATGTGAGTAGCCCCCCCCCCCCCTCCCCACACACACACACTTTTGCCTGACCAGGTACACACGTGTTAAAATCAGGGTGTCAGGAACCAACAACTCCTGATGACCGTGCCGTTTCTAGACAATGCATAGGCGATGCCAGACGGTGCTGTAGGCTGATCGGCTGCGGTAAGAGAGCTGTGTCTTAGTGGAACATGTGAGAACTGGTTAGGCTGCATTCCCCGGTGCATATGATGTCAAATAGCTCGTCGTATCAGTGTAAAGTAGTTCTATGCAAAGTTCAGCGTGCCTATGATGTCAAATAGCTCGTCGTATCACTGTAAAGGTTATATGCAAAGTTCAGCGTGCCTATAATGTCAAATAGCTCGTCGTATCACTGTAAAGTAGTTCTATGCAAAGTTCAGCGTGCCTATAATGTCAAATAGCTCGTCGTATCACTGTAAAGTAGTTATATGCAAAGTTCAGCGTGCCTATAATGTCAAATAGCTCGTCGTATCACTGTAAAGTAGTTATATGCAAAGTTCAGCGTGCCTATAATGTCAAATAGCTCGTCGTATCACTGTAAAGTTGTTCTATGCAAAGTTCAGCGTGCCTATAATGTCAAATAGCTCGTCGTATCACTGTAAAGTTGTTCTATGCAAAGTTCAGCGTGCCTATAATGTCAAATAGCTCGTCGTATCACTGTAAAGTTGTTCTATGCAAAGTTCAGCGTGCCTATAAATGTCAAATAGCTCGTCGTATCAGTGTAAAGTAGTTCTATGCAAAGTTCAGCGTGCCTATAATGTCAAATAGCTCGTCGTATCGGTGTAAAGTAGTTATATGCAAAGTTCAGCGTGTCGCAGTGCCACTCTGTCTCACACCGGAGCTCTTGGGGAAGATCTGTTCCTGTCTTTTTCTCCCTGTGAGCCCTGTTTGTGTGTGTGTGTGTGTGTGTGTGTGTGTGTGTGTGTGTGTGTGTGTGT